>NW_006159778.1:564921-569190 GCF_000334495.1 Tupaia belangeri chinensis | reverse complement strand
TATTTATCCATCTATTCATTAAATAGATACATGTAACATGCTTATCCTGATTTGGGTGCTATTTTAGATATTGGGGAATAGAAGAAAGAATGTCCCTTTGTCAAATTTATATCTAAAGGAGAATACAAAACAAAAATATAAATATATACTAATTTTTCAGTGATTATAAGTGCTAATAAAGCTATAACTCAAGGCCTGCAGATGGTGTGGTGGTTGCAGCTTTGTATTCCCACATGTCCAACCATGGTTTAAGTACCTAATATAGTGGCTTGCTTTCTGGCTGATAGGCCTGATTGTGATGGCACAGATGATAGGGCACTGATCATAATTCTGGAGCCACACAGAAGACCTGGAGTCAATTCCTGACCTGAGCACACCTGCAGTGGCAAGATACTCATGATCCTATCTGACTGAGAGGCTAGAACAAAAGGACTGTTGCATGCAAGACATTATTGAATGTGTCTGTCTCACTGTCTGTCTCATTTATGTATGAAAAAAAAAATAAATACACTTAAAAAATAACAGCAAATAATATCAGATCTGCAACAATAATCCAGTGTGATCAAACTAGAAAAAGGTTTATCAATATTATTGTAAACCTTTAAGTCTTTTGAACACTTTTAAAGAAACAAACACTTTCAAAGAGACAAACTATATATATCATATGTATAATATATATGTTATATAGAGATCATGTATATGTTATATATCATATTAGAGCATATATAGATCATATATATATGTAACACTTTCAAAGAAAGAAACACTTTCAAAGAAACAAATTATACATCATATATATGTTTTATGTATATATATTATATATATGTGTATATATATAATATATACATATAATTCAGTCAATGTTGCAAGTTTTAACAAGTAATTGCAGAAATTGTTTCACATGTTGGCTTTTTTTTCTCCTGGTCCAAATTTATGACCTGGCCAAGTATTCCACGCACAGCTTATAATGTAAGACTATGTGGTGTGATCTTTGTCCTGAAAGGACAGGGAATCTGCTGGGATAATGGGTTCCTGAGTTTTAATTATATAAATGTTGCTTATTTAAAACATAAAGGATTGTATTTCCCTTTCAACCTATTTGGCAAAAGAACTGAATCTTTAGTATTAGTTTATAAAAAAGGAAAACCATTCATAAAATAATTATTTGATTAAATACTCATCAAAATTGCATCTAATAAAAATAATAATATAAGAGGACTTCAAAAAGTTTATGAAAAAATAGAACTAAGTTTAAGTTTATTTTGATGCCAAGAAAAAAAAGAAATTTATGCAATTTTTTTAAAAAAAAATACATGTTCTTCATGAACTTTTTGAAAATGTCTTTATATAGTCTTAGTATTATTTAATGCCCAATTCTTGTTTAAGTTTTCTTAATTATCTCAGTTATCTTTTTCATTTGTTTGAATTAAGAGTCAAACACATTTAGTAGTGATAACCAGCTTCATTTGTAATGTAACAAGTTTATGTTTGAGACTGTGTGTATATATATGTGTTTCAAGTAATATTTTTTAAAAAACATGGCCCATTGGTAGAATACTGTATGCTTTATATTTGGCTTCATTGCTTCATTTGTTATCATTTAACTTGTTCCTGCACCAATTCTTAGAAAATGATTTTAACAATTTATTATTTATTTAATTTTAGCTTTTTTGTTATCAGGCATGTGCACTCATTGGATACAGAGAGAGAAAGAAAGTGAGAAATTGCCCCTTGCGGGGATGCCCATGCTGCAATCTCTTTTCCTCCATTTTCCTCTCAGGATTTTGAGCATGCGTGCACATGCACCAGGCATGTTTCTCAAGTCACTGGTTAGAGATTCCAATCTTGCTGTCAGCCATGTGAGATCTAGCCTTCTTATTCACCACACCACCAGCTGGCCTCAGATCAAAACTTTTTATTAGTTCAGTATCATTCTTTTAGTTTCTCTTTGGTAAAAATTATTTGTGTATGGTTCTTACTACTTCCAGTTGTACCCTATTAGAAGGAATCAGATTCATTCTAATCTGTAGATTCAGATAGTGTCAGCTTATTGTTTCAAAATCATCCTTCAACTTTAATAATTTTAATAACCATGAAAATCACCACCATGATTTATTTTTAATTAGAAGTTATAAATAGTGATTTTTCAGGACCAGCAGTTGGCGTAATAGCTATATCACTGGGCTCCCATGTAGTTGACCGCAGTTCGAGTCCTGGACCCAGTGACTTAATATTTAAATATTTATTATTATTATTTGCTTTAGGATATGTGTATTTGCCAGACAAAGAGGAAGAGAGGAAAAGTGAGAAATCACCCCCATACTGTAATCCTTTCTTCTCCATTTTCCTCTCAGGATTTTGGGCATGCAGGTACATGTGACCAGCATGATTTTCAAGCTGATGGGACTGAGACTCGAACTGTAGCCACCCTTGTGGTATCCAGTAATCACCATGCCACTTACTATTGCCACAGGGTGCATATGCTTACTAGTGATGGAGAGCAAGGAAAGCAACGCCCGGTCAGCCATGGCCACACTAGTCCTTTTTCCTTCATTTCTCCATCCTGTTAGGATCTTGAGCATGCACAGATTCATAGCTAGTATGTATTTCAAGCCACCAGGACCAGCATTCAAACTGCAGTCAATGTTGTTGGAGCCAGTTTCCGTAATCATTACACTATAGGGCAAGCCCCATTTATTATTATTTTATTTTATACTCTCTCTTCCTATCTTAATTACTTTTTGTTTTTCCTTTTCTCTCTTTTCTCTCTTTTTTCTCATATTTTATTATACTACAAAAACTTTCTAAATCTTCTCTTCATGCATATAATATGTTCTGGGAGGAATGCCATAACCATATATAAAACTCTCTTTCCTTTATCATAGTAATACTCTTCTTTATTGTGATCCATCATTTATTCTACCACCTTAGTATTGAATTTTGTAGTCAGTATAACAGGAAATGCTTATGAATGTGTTTTATATATATACACATGAGCCTATATATATATATAGCTTTTTAAGCTTAACTGTCTGTCTTCTCTATGAGTAACAGACATACAGTAACTGTCTGTCTTCTCCATGAATAACAGACACAGAGAGAGAGAAGGAGACTAGGAGAGATAAGATACCCCCATTAGAGTCTCAATGCTGTGATCTGTCCCCAGTATCTGCCAGCCCAGATGATGGGCATACACATGCTTGGCATGCAAGGGATGTCTCCAAACACAAACCAAAGAACTACCCCACTTTGGGGTCAGCCTTGCCAGGCTTCATATTTTATTGCTGTGCCACTGTCCAACCCCTATTTATATTGGTTTTCTACTCTCTTTAGGAATATTCCAAAAAACTGTGAATGTTTTGAAAGAGGATACTTATATAATATTGGTAGTAGTTCAAACAGCCTACTATAGGTAATTATCAAATTCCTATCCCCAAATGTATTAAAATGTCTGTTTCTCCACAGTTTCTCTTGCACAATATGTCATTAAAATTTTGGATTTCTGCCATGTTGACCGGTGAAAAAAATAACACTTGTCCGTTTTCATTTGTGTTTCTCATTATTATTCAACTTGAACAACTCCTCATACGTTTAAAAATGATTCGTATTTATTTTATGTATAATATCTACTTCTATGAGAGGTTTATTTTTCTATAGGATTGTCATCTTCTCCTATACTATATGTGATGTAAGTAGTGATTTTTTTCAGTTAATTATTTGTCTTTTTAACTTAGTTTCTACTGTTTTCACAAAGATGTTTTGTATATTCATGCAACTTATAATTTAAACTTGCCTTTAGAACTCTGTCTTAGCTTCTCAAAGAAGAAAGAGATCTAATTTTTTTTGAGTAAATTCAGTGATTGGCTGTTCGATGTCTATAGATACCAATAATTTCATTTTACTAGCTTAAGTAATTTATAAAAGAGATTTTAAATTCTGTTAGTTTAGCTTTTCTATTAAATTTTACTTTAGTTGTTAGGGTGTTTGTTACTGAATACTTTTGTTTGTTTAGTCATTCACACAGTATTTAAATATGGTTCCTCAGATTCCTAGTTTAAATGTTTACTTACATGCATTCTGTTTCAATTAGGCTAGACAGCACTATAGAGATTTTCAGATTTGTCAATATTTGGAATGCAACCTTTTGAATAATAATATCTGAGTGCAATTGAGGAATATTGAAAGGACTCTCATGATTGTCCTTACTCTCTTTCCTTTTTTTTTTTTTTTTTTGGAAAGATTTTTTTTATAGGGTTTGTACACTCACCA
>NW_006159778.1:548954-564895 GCF_000334495.1 Tupaia belangeri chinensis | reverse complement strand
GAGAGAGAGAGAGAAAGAGAGAGTGAGAAATCACCCCCAGGTGATTTGTTTTCAGATAAGCAACTTGAGTTCCTTGTGTATTCTGGTTATCAGTATCTTATCTGAGACAGTGTTTACAAAAATATTCTACCATTTTGAGGATTGTAAATTCACACTAACTATTGTGTCCATGGCTGTGCAGGAATTTTTTAATCTGATATAATCCCACTTGTCTATTTTGGGGATTATTTCCTGTGTTTTGGGGGCCTTAGTTAAGAAGTCTTTGCCTACCCCAATGTCTCCTAGAATTTCCCAAGTGTTTCTATCAGTAGTTTTACAGTTTGAGGTCTTAGGTTTAGGTCTTTGATCCGCTTTGAGTTGATTTTTGTTAGTGGTGAGAGATAGAGGTTAAGGTTCATCTTTCTACAGGTGGCTACCCAGTTTTTCAAGCACCATTTGCTAAAGAGGTTTTCCTTTTCCCACTGGATTGACTTATAGCCTTTCTCAAAAATTAGTTGACTATATGTTTTGGGATTTATTTTGGGGTCTCTATTCTGTTCCATTGGTCCACGTGTCTATGTTTGTGTCAATACCATGCTGTTTTGTTTATCACAGCTTTGTAATACATTTTGAGGTAAGATAGTGAGATGGCTCCTACTCCACTTTTCTTCTGCAGTATTACTTTGGCAATCTTTTATGATTCCAGACAAATTTTACGATTGTTTATTTTAAATCTATGAAAAATACTTCTGGTATTTTGATTGGGATTGGGTTAGATATGTAGATTAATTTAGGTAGAATTGCCACCTTGATTATATTAATTTTTTCTGATCAGGAGAAACCTTGATTTTATTAATTTTTTCTGATCAGGAGAAAGGAATGTCCTTCCCCTTTTTTTCTTTTTTTTTTTTTTTTGTCATTTTTTTTTTTTTTTTAAGGTTTTCATAGTTTTCCTTGTAGAAGTCTTTGACTTTTTGGTTAGATTTTTTTCCTAGGTATCTTATACTTTGTGGCTATGGTAAACAAGGCTATGTTCTTCAGTTCTACCTCAGTTACTTGTTGTTCATATATAAAAATGCTATAGATTTTTGTATGTTGATATTCATCTTGCCACTATACTGTATTCATTTACTACTTCCAGAAGTTTTTCATGGATTCCTTTGGGTCTTCCATGTATAGAATAATATCTACAAGGAGAGATAATTTCACCTCTTTTTTCTCTATTTGTCCATTATTTTACTCTCTTTTCTGATTGCATTGACTAGGACTTTCAGCACTACGTTGAAAAAGAGTGCAGAAAGTGGGCAGCCTTGTCTTCTACCAGTTTTTTCATGGAAAAGTTTTGATTTTTTCCTCATTCAGTACAATGTTAGCTATAGGTTTTTGAAAGATGAATTTTATTGTGTTGAGAAATGACCCTTCTATGCCAGTTTTGCTGAGGGTCTTAATCATCAAAGGATGTTGTATTTTGTTGAATGCTTTTTCTGTGTCAATTGAAGTAATCATATGGCTTTCGTCTTTCTCCTGTTAATATGGTGTGTTTTGTTTATGGTTTTGTATATGTTGAACCACTCTTGCATCCCTGGAATAAAGCCTATCTGATTGTAATAATATATTTTATAAATTGTTGGATACAAATTTGCTAGTATCTTGTTGAGAACGTTTCCATCTATATTAATCAGAGATATTGGTCTGTAGTTTTCCTTTCTTGTCATGTCCTTATCTGTTTTGGGGATGAGGGAAATGGAGACTTCATAAAATGAATTCGGTAGGGTTCCTTCCTTTTGGATCTTTAGAAATAACTTGAGTAGAATGGGGGTTAACTCTTCTGTAAGAGTTTTGTAGAATTCAGACGTGAACCCATCAGGACCTGGGCTTTTCTTTGTTGGGAGCTGTTTATTGATAATTCAACTTCATAGCTTATTATGAGTCTAGTAAGACTTTCTTTATCCTCCTGATTCAATATTGATAGATTACATGTGTCTAGGAATATGTCCATCTTATCCAGGTTTTCTTTTTTGTTGGCATATGCTCATAGTAATCTCTAATGATGTTTTATATTTCTATTGCATCTGTTTTAATATTGCCTGTGTCATTGAGAATTTGATTTATCCAGTTGTTTTCTCTCTTCTTAATTAGTCATGTTAATGGTGTGTCAGTATTGTTTATCTTTTTAAAGAACAAGCTTTTGCTTTTATTTATTTTCTGTATGGTTTATTTTCTATTTATTTCTGCTTGAATCTATTCTTTCATTTATCTTCACTTTTTTTGAATTTTTTTCCAATTCCCTGAGTTATGATGTTCAGTTGTCCATTTGTCACCTCTCCGTCTTTTTCTTATGTGCACTGATCATTATGAACTTCCCTCTTATGACAACTTTTGCTATGTCCCCAGAATGTGTAGACTCATGTATACATTGTTATTGGGTTACATGATTCCATTTATTTCAGTCTTATTTTCTTCCATAGCTGTGAAATCATTCAGGAGTAAGTTATCAGTTTCCATGTGTTAGTGTATTTTCGAGAGTTTTTCCTAAAATGAATATCAAGTTCAATTCCATAATGATCAGAGAAGATGGTGGATATAGTGTTTATGCCTGACTCACATGTCTTTTTAATGTTTAATTTTTTCTAAAGGTAATTATATTAGTTTTCTATAGTTAGTGCAATACATTGTAATACATTACTGGTTTAAATAAGAACAAATGTATTATCTTATAGTTCTGAAGTCCAAAATAAATATATCTATTTTTGTCCCTTGAACTTTAAATTGCAGCACAATTTCAGCTGCCCTCAAAATGAATCCTAAAAGGTTAAATCAAGATGTCTGCAGGGCTGGTTCTTTCTGAAGGATCCAGGGCAGAGTTTCTTTCTTGACTCTTCCCACATCTGGTGACAGTGTTCCCTGACTTATGGAAACATCACTCCCATCTCTGTTTCCAGTGCTCTACTGCCTTTTCCCTTCCCTTTACCTCTCTATTTTAAGAATACTTGTAATTATATCCTATTGGATAATTTTCCCATCTCAAAATCTTTAAGTTGATAACATAAAATTGTATCTTGGATATAAGTTAACATTCACTAATCCAAGGATTAGGATCTAGACATCTTTGGGAGTTATAATTCATCCTTCCATAGTAATCGTTAACTTTTTCCCCATTATCTTTTATATGATGCTAACAGATATAGATAGGCAAGTAACTATAGAATATTTAGCTAAAATTAATACTTAAAACTGTACAAAGGAATTTTTCCATGCTATAGTAATCAGCAGCAGAAGCATGCAGTAAATAAACACTGATCATTGGTTGTAGTATCCTTGTGCTTTTCACTCTTTAGGTCTAAGACAGGAAATATATTTATTTATTTATTTTTATTTTTATTTTGTTTTGGAGAGATTTTTGTTATAGGGCGCGCGTGCTTGCCAGACAGACAGAGAGAGACATAGAGACAGAAAGCAAGAAATCACCCCCTAAGGGGATGGTCACGCCATAATCCCTTCTCCTCCGTTCTCCTCTCAGGATCTTGGGCACGCATGCATACGCACCTGGCGTGAGTTTTAAGCTACCGGGTCTGGGACGCGAACCGTGGTCGACTATGTGGGAGTCCAGCGACATAGCCATTACACTCACTGCTGGTTCCCAGGAAATATATTTATTGAAGAGACACTGCCAGAAGTCCTATCTAGGTAATTTGAATATTATCTTAAATATTATTAATTTAATCTGAAATTTTAGCATTCTTTTTTTGTTATTTACCTAAATAAATATTCTTTATTTACCTAGTAAATATGTCAAATATGTTTTCTAGGCACTTTTTGAGGTATTGTAGATGATACAAGTATAAGTAGGTAAATATCTCTCCTCTTGGAGTTCATATTTTATTGAGAGAAACAAATAACAAGCAAATTATAAAAGAAATTAAAAATATCATCTAATATCTAGAAAAAACAGCAATCAAATTGGGGGGTAAGGAGAGACTATCACACTGTATTAAGCTCTCTGGTTCTATGGTTATGGTAGTGGTTTATCCCCCAAAGACTCATGTGCTGGGCCAGCCAAGTGGCATGAGGTTAAGGCAGATGGATCCCATATAGCTGGTTGTTTGATTTGAGTTCCTCACCAGTGACTTGAAAAACAGGCTGGAAGTATATGCATGAGTGCCCCAAATACCTAGAGGAAGGAGAAAAAGGAATTGCAGCATGATCACACCCCACTTCCTCCTCCCCAGTGAGGAGTTCTTTCTCACTTTCTCTCTCTCTCTCTCACCAGTGAGTGTGGGAAAATAAAAATAAAATAAAAAAAAAAAGCCTCATGTCCTGAAAGCTTGGTCCCATGTATTATGGGAGATTGGGTCTAATGGTTGGTATTTGGATCATGAAAGCATCCTCATGAGTAGATTAACACTACCTTGTGGGAGGAAGGGGGTTTTTGTTCTCTAAAGAAGGAGTTATTTCCCGTAAGAGCAAGTTATTATGAAAGCAAGATGGTACAAACTATAATTAGCAAGAGATATACTAAGATAATATTTTGATTTTTTTCCCTAACTCAGCCCATCATCACTTTAAGCTAAACATCTGAATAATAAAGTTAAAAACCATTTTCATCAAAACATTTGAGGAAACCAGCAGTTAGCGTAATGGTTATGTCACTGGACTCCCACGTAGTCGACCGTGGTTCACATCCCGGACCCGGTGGCTTAAAACTCACGCCGGGCATGTGTGCATGAGTGCCCAAGATCCCAATAGGAGAATGGAGGAGAAGGGATTGTGGTGTGACCATCCCCCCCTGGGGGTTGATTTCTCGCTTTCTGTCTCTGTGTCTCTCTGTCTGTCTGTTGAGTGCATGTGCCCTATAGCAAAAACCTCTCAAAAAAAAAAATCGAAACCATGCCATAGTTGTCTGGTGGACAAAATTATTTTATGATCATAAAATGTATAATCAAGTAAAGATTAACTTTAAAATGTAAAAAAAAAGAACTATGCAAATATTTCTGAATATTTTATTATGATATCCACTGTGTTATTAAATAGAGTTTACAGAATAAAGTTTAGCACAACAGTTAGTGAGATTCATAAGATTAATAACTGAGTTTTTCATTTTGTGTTCCCTTGACAATCTTTTAGACACTTCACATGTCAACATTTTCACTTGTTATTATCAGTCATCATGTTTAACATTACTTCTTATACTGTAAGAAAAATGCAAGAGGCTCTTGAGTAGAAAGGAATGCAGAACTTGGTGGAATCTTAGAGGCTACCAGCCTCTCATTATTAATTCATTAATTCATATTAATTCATTCATAAGCACAGTCCTACTCACTTATGGCTTTTCAAATTTCCTTTGTAACCCTGACATTCTCATTGCTAAAATATACTTATAGACCATCTTTTAAAATCACTTACAGTGCCCCAACTACCAGTGTGGTTGTATATAGAGACAGGGCCTACAGGGAGGTAATAAAGGTGGCTATAAGACCACAGCAGACATCAAAGCTGATGGCACCAATCTGGGACTGTGAGAAAATACATTTCTGTCTTTTCATATTTTGTGACCAGTGGATGGCATGGTCATTAAGGCAGCTGAATCTCACATGGTCAACCATGCAGTAGTAGTCTTTGTCATGGCAGGTTGAAAAAGACACCAGAGGCTATGTTATACATGCCCAAAATCCCAAAAGCAGAAATGGAGAAGGGATTACAGTGTGACCATCCTATACTGAAGAAGGGCATGATTTCTCAACTTGTCCCTCACTCTTTCATAAATGCATGGGTCCTCTAGCAAATAAAAAAAAAATTGTCTTGCCAATACATGTCATGATGTTTTTTCTATATTTTTATTTATTATTATTATTATTATCATCATTGTGTATCATTGTAGCATACCAAATGCATTTTCCCATCATGAGTACTCTGTATATTGGTTCAGTCAAAAATATGGCCATACATATTGTCATCAAGGTAACTTTCCATTTTTATGTCCCTTAAATATTTCATTTCTTTCTTTTTCATCTAGATTCCCTCCCTATCACCCTTCTCCATTTCTCACCAATAATTAGAGTGAATTGACAATCCTTATAGTGGGAGAATATAGTTGTAACTACACCTCAGATAAGGGAATAAAATCAAGGGGCTGAGTCCCATGTTTCCTCCCACTCAAGGCCCTAGGAGAGAATACTTCCTTGCCTCTTCAACATACCAGAGATTCCTTATCACCACTGGTCTGTGAGAGCAAAACACCAATCTGCTTTTATATTCACATGGCTTGGTCCCTGTGTCTTTGCTGTCTTTTACTGTCTCTTAAAAGAACACTGTCACTATATAGAGAGCACACGCCAAACCACTGTGATCCTATCTCATTCCAACCCTTGCTTTTATTACATTTTCAAAGATCTTATTTCTAAATGAGGCCACTTCTGAGGTCCCAGGTAGATATAAATGTTTTATAGGGGACACTAGTCAACCCATAGCCCTGGCATTATTTCACATATGATTCACAGATATTTGGCTGAACACAAGTGAATAGAAATCAAATGATCAAATAACGGGGTTCTTCCAATAGATTTAAAAATTATTCTGTGAAGGGAACCAGCAGTTAGCGTAATGGCTATGTCGCTGGACTCCCACGTAGTCGACCGCGGTTCACGTCCCGGACCCAGTGGCTTAAAACTCACGCCGGGCGCGTGTGCGTGCGTGCCCAAGATCCCGAGAGGAGAATGGAGGAGAAGGGATTGCGGCGTGACCATCCCCCCTGGGGAGTGATTTCTCACTTTCTGTCTCTATGTCTCTCTCTGTCTGTCTGGCGAGTGCACGCGCCCTACAGTGAAAATCTCTCCCAAAAAAAAAATTATTCTGTGAATTGACTAAATATTTTGAATCATCATGTCTACTAGAAGCAGTGAATCTTAATATAATAAATCCAATTCCCTATAGGAATATCAATCTTCAACAAAATTTTGTTTGGTGATTCATTAACTTTCTTTTTTTTTTTTTTTTTGGAGAGATTTTTGCTATAGGGCGCGTGCACTCGCCAGACAGACAGAGAGAGACATAGAGACAGAAAGCGAGAAATCACCCCCCAGAGGGGATGGTCACGCCGCAATCCCTTCTCCTCCATTCTCCTCTCAGGATCTTGGGCACGCACGCACACGCGCCCAGTGTGAGTTCTAAGCCACCGGGTCCGGGACGTGAACCGCAGTCGACTATGTGGGAGTCCAGCGACATAGCCATTACGCTAACTTCTGGTTCCCTGATTCATTAACTTTCTGACACTCTTCTTCACATCTTTGTTTCTAAGGCTATAAATCAAAGGGTTCCGCATGGGAATGACCATTGTTCAAAATAAAGAGCCTACTTTGATTATAAGTCGTGAGTTTGGGGAGTGTGGTACACAATAAAGGAACAAGACCCATGGAAAATGGTAGGTGGTTAGGTGGGAGGCACAGGTAGAAAAAGCTTTTTGGCGCCCACCAGAAGAAGACATTTTTATGACCATGACAAAGATGATTATATAAGTAGTGAGGATGATGACCAGACTGCTCATTCCATTAAATATGGCTGTGACAAAACGAAGCATTTGACAAATGTAAGAGTCAGAGCTGGAGACAGAAATATTGACAGAGTGCTCACAGACAAAATTGTTGATGATGTAAGATCCAAGAAGGATAATGCCATTAGAAAATAGGTGAACATCAGGGAAGAAACTATACCCCATGTGTAAGGTCCAGCTACTAGTAATGCACAGAGGTTTGGGGACATGACAACTGTGTAGAGCACAGGGTAACAAACAGCTATGAATTGCTCATAGGCCATCACTGTCAACATGAATGTTTTTGCTACTGTGAATATACAAGGCAAGAAGCATTGCATGATACATCCTGTAAAGGAAATGGTTCTGTCTTCCACAATCAGGTTCTCCAACAGTTTGGGTGTCACTACTGTAGAGAAACAGAAATCAACAAAGGATAAGTGGCTGAAAAAAAGGTACATGGGGTGTGGAGTTGGGGGTTTATCCTCATGATAATGATCATGCCCAACTTCCCCAGCACTGTGACCGTGTAGATGGTCAGGAAGACCAGGAACAAGGGCACCTGGAGGTCTGGATATTTTGAGAAGCCCAAGAGGATGAACGTGGCTCAGAACTCTGATTTCCTTCAGCTAACATTGGCACTGTTATTAGAGAAAATCTGAAATAAAGATAATAAAACAAATAATTATAATGATCTACAAAATTTATATCCTATTTGCCATTTATTAAGCATGCTGGGACATTAAAGTATATTAATTTGAATCTCTAAATAACACAATGAATTATAAAATAAGTTGCCCAATATTTTTTATATAAGGAAACTGAGATGAATACAAATTTTAAGAAACTAGTTTGTGGTTTGACAGTATGTTAGAGTTGAGCTAGATTTTTAAGTTGGTTCTAGGTAACAATTTGAATGAAGCAGTTAATTTTAGATTAAATCAGGAAATTCATCTAAAGTATGGTAGAAAAACGTGATTTTTATGGTTCCATTGTATTGAATATCTGTGATTTTTAAGAACATTAAAATAATAATAAATAATAATGAATACAAATTTAGTTCTAAAAATTATAAAAAGAGTATCAGGATAGGTAAAGCATTACAATCCGAGGATCATAGCAAAGGCAGCTTTTAGGAGTCAGCACAATAATTTCTGAAAATTGAACATGTAGGTTGAATATCCTGTATCTCAGGAGTGTCCAACTCCCAGACCACAGACTAGTCTGTGGCCTTTTGTGGACCTCCCTTCCCCAACCCCTGCACCTCACCACATAGTTGATGGGGCATAGGAGAGTTGAGAAAGGGATAGGCACGGAGGTCTCTATATTTGCAGCTGTTCCCTATTTCTGGCTTTGCTGCCTGGCTCCTCAGCAGTGGTGGTATTGGGTTATCATGATAGCGTGAGACCTATTATTGTGCAATTGTTTCATTGTGTATTGTAATACCATAGTGGTGGAAATAGGAAGCATGGTGAATGTGGTATGCTTGAATCATCCTGGTACCAACTCACCCCCATCCATCCATGGAAGGATTACATTCCATGAGGCCAGTGCTTGTACCCAAAAGGGTGGGGATAACTGTCTTATCTGAAATGACCAGGACCAGAAGTGTTTACAATTTTGGATTTTCAACTAAGCATGTTCATTGTGCATATTTGGATGTTGAAGGAATTATAGCTTTTATATCTTCTAGCTTTCTTTTAATTCCATCCTTATTTGTAATCACTGCCTTTGTGCAGTATTCTGGTAAAATGCCAAAGTTGAATCTTGAACAAGCTGGAGAACATGGTAATAACCAAATTTACAAAATCACCTTCAAGATTTCTGTATATAGTATTATTGTGAAAGGGTTTTGATTAAAACTACCTATGTAATTACCTTGTTTTGTGTAATGCAATCTTTGATATGTTTGTGAATGTTATTTTGAGACAGCAGAAACATCTTGAACACATGAGCATTTCATAAAACAAAAATCTAATCATTTAAAAATGACTTGAAAATAAATTTAGCCAATAACATGACATATAAATCAGAAAGTACAATAAAAAACTACCATTAAGTGGTATAAACAAAGACACAATTTTAGTTTTGTCTGACCAGCTCCAGGTTAAATGTAACTATTTTTTCCTTTGCAGTTTAATACTATTTGTAAACCTTTCCTCTTCCATGAGGAAAAGGGACTGAGAAGGACAGTGACACATAGCTCATGAGAGACCAGTATAATTTTAAAAAGAAAGAAAGAAAAGAGAAATGTGAGTTTAGGAAACAGATATATTTTAATTCTAGGCTTTGGCATGCATAACATTTCTAAACTAATTGATTTTTTTCAATTTCTTTATCAGTAATATGAAAATAATGATAGACTAGTAATTATTTCATAGACACATCAGTATGAAATTAAGAAATGATGTTAATGCACTTAGCCCCAATTCTGACAATGGTGAATTCCAAAAAATGTACTCTCCCAACCCTTACCCATTTTAATTTTCAATTCTGTAACTATTTAGTATTATTTTACAACTCTTAATCATTTTTATTTTTGAGAGTTTTTTTTGTTTTAGGGCAAGGGCGCTTGCCAGAAAGACAGAGAGAGACAGACAGAAAGCAAGAAATCGCCACCCAGGGAAGATGGCCACGCCACAAACCCTTCTCCTCCATTCTCCTCTCGGGATCTTGGGCACGCACGCACATGCACCCAGTGTAAGATGAAAGTCCAGGACTCAAACTATGGTCGACTACATGTGAGTCCAGCGACATAGCCATTAAACCAACTGTTGGTCTCTACAACTCTTAATCTTATTAAACATCTAGGAATCAGATCAAGGGCCAAAGTGAGTAGCTATAAACATGAAAGATTAGTTTTCTCTCTTGCCTAAATCTCTTCTCATTCACCTACTTTAGTCCTAATTTACTAATAATCATCCTTCAGTAAATCATCTTCCTTTTTTTTTCTATTCATTTCTTTATTTTATGTTCAATCACTATGTATCATTTTGTTATTCTTATCCTACTTTTCTGTCCCCTTTCTCATATTGTGTTTGTGCCTATGTAAGGTTTACCAAACTGCAAGCACCGCTGGGGTGGATTATGGTAACAGGCACAGCCAACTTCTTGGTAGTGCTCCAAATGTGCACTGTGAGATTATAAGTATTGTATCTTTAGATTCTTTGTGGTTATTTACAACAATGTATGTTTTGAAAACTTCATTTGCTCTTTATTTCTTAATTTATCAAATCTAAATTTATCTGCTTAGGTTTACTAAATCCTAACATTAGCTCCTCCCTGGAATTCAACCTTTATTAATCATGACAATATTTTCAGTTTATAATGAACAGTGTATGCTCATTTATTTCTTTATTTAATTTACCTTTTATTTTACTAGTAATTTCTTTTTTTGTCTACTGACACAGTATGACAATATATAAAGCATTTTTTTTGTTTGTTTTGGAGAGGTTTCACTATAGGGCACGTGCGCTCGCCAGACAGACAGAAAGAGACATAGAGACAGAAAGCGAGAAATCACCCCCCAGAGGGGATGGTCACACCGCAATCCCTTCTCTTCCATTGTCCTCTCGGGATCTTGGGCATGCACGCACACGCGCCCAGCATGAATTTTAAGCCACCGGGTCCAGGACGTGAACCGCGGTCGACTACGTGGGAGTCCAGTGACATAGCCATTATGCTAACTGTTGGTTCCCTAAAGCATTTTGATTATAAAGAGATGTTACATTTTTACTCCAGTAATATCTTCTACCTTATTGGTATACCTATAGGCATTAATATCAGAAAATCAAAATGTCATGATATATTGTGTTCACTATTCTTTGAAGCATATTATTCCTTTTCTTTCTCCACACTTTGGAGTTGTTGAGAACATTTTCCAATATCGTTACATATATTGGAAAAAATATATATGTATATATATTTAATGTGGCTGTACTATATTAGGTACATGGTATTATTACATACCCTGAAAACAAATTTAGGATTGATTGCCCAGAGAGAAAAGAAAAGATCAGAGCTAAAACATCAGAGACCTTTGAAAAATGAACTCAGTAAATATGGCATTTAGAGTAATGGAGGGCTTCCTACTTCAGCAGTTACAGGTCTCAGTACCCCTGATATGAATGACAGGTTATGTAAGATACAGCACCAAACTGAAACCAACTCACCTGTAGGTCCTGTTCTTATCTATTAATAGTTTCTAAGGAAAGTTCAATCTAGAAGTCAAATATTACCTAGATCATAAAAGGTTGGTCAATATGATAGAAGTTTATTATAAATTTCAAGTAACGCTCAAGAATGTATTTCTATCCAGAAAATCTCAGAAAAAGGGAGAAAGAGATTAAAAAAGAGAAGAGAGAGAAAGAAAAGTTGGAATCTGATTCTGACTCTAAGGGGGAAAAGTGCAGGCCTTATGTATGCTTTTATGACTCTAGGCATTTAGACC
Organism: Tupaia belangeri chinensis; assembly: GCF_000334495.1. Taxonomy (NCBI): domain Eukaryota; kingdom Metazoa; phylum Chordata; class Mammalia; order Scandentia; family Tupaiidae; genus Tupaia; species Tupaia belangeri. The sequence goes on along the minus strand of NW_006159778.1, from coordinate 552,941 downwards.
TTAGAGAATCATTACTGAGCTTATTTTTATAGCACAAACTTGGAAGTTAGATTAAATGCCTTCCTATGTGTCATTTTGCAAGAATGTAATTTCTTCTATATTGCTAGGGATGATGCATCATCATGTTTCCTTTATTAATTAATTTTGAAATTTTTATCAAGAAAATACACAAATTGGGACTAGCAGTTAACGTAATGGCTATGCCACTGGACTCTCATGTAGTAGACCACAGTTTGAGTCTCAGACCCGGCAGCTTAAACTCAAATTAAGAGTATAGTTTAGAGGTTTTTGCTATAGGGTGCATGCACTCTCCAGAAAGAGAGAGACAGAGAGACAGAAAGCAAGAAATCACCCCAAGAGGGCATGGCCACGCTGCAATACCTTCTCCTCCATTCTCAACTCGGGATCGTGGGTACACACACACACTCACCTGGTGTGAGTTTAAGCCACTAATTCTGGGACTCGAACCACAGTCTACTACATGAGAGTCCAGCGACACAGCCATTACACCAACTGCTTGTCCCTCAAACTATATTTTGATAGAGAATTAATATAGCTCTTGGAAAAATGTAAAGAAATACTTCTATATACTCTATGAGATTATGAATTATTTCTAATTTCCTTTTTATAATTGGAGAAGCAAATGATACATTTATGAAGTTAATGTCTGTTGCTATGTTTTAAGCTTTATTTATCTACTTAAGGCCTCTTAGTCAAGTTTGCCATAGTCCTGTCATTCTTTTTTTTTAAATTTTTTATTATCGTCATAATCTTCTTTATATTACATTGGATTACATATAACTTTACAGTGTATTACATTGCTTTTTCAAAAGGGAATGCCATGGGGAACCAGCAGTTAGCATAATGGCTATGTCGCTGGACTCCCACGTAGTCACCACGGTTCGCGTCCTGGACCTGGTGGCTTAAAACTCACTCCGGGCGCGTGTGCGTGCGTGCCCAAGATCCCGAGAGGAGAATGGAGGAGAAGGGATTGCGGCATGACCATCCCCCCTCGGGGGTGATTTCTCGCTTTCTGTCTCTATGTCTCTCTCTGTCTGTCTGGCAAGCGCACGTGCCCTACAGTGAAAATCTCTAAAAAAAAAAAAAAAAAAAAAAAAAAAAAAAAAAAAAAAAGGGTGACTTCCATTGCTTTTTCAAAAGGGAATGCCATGCATGTCAGTCAGTACAAAGACATTAATCTCCCCATTTCAACATTCAATATCTTTTCTGTTTTCCCCAATTAGTCCTGTCATTCTTCAAAATCTATTTGGCTTCCTTCTGTTTGAAGTACTCCTCTTATGTTTCTTTTAATATAAGTCTGTTGAAGACTTCTTTTTCCTGTTGTTTTCACTTTTTTTGGTCTGAAAAATCTTTATTCAATCTTTATTTTTTTAATACTTTAAAATATAAATCTACAATTTTTTAAAGCAATTGAACAATATTTACTATTCTTTAAACTTTATTTTTTCACCAAAGAATCAGCCAAGGTATTCTACATTAGATAAGATATAGATTGGTACAGACCAACCTTTTTCCTGGAAAGTCTTTGTAAAAAGTAAATGACATAATATCCTCCATGTCCAAATATGTTGTCACAAATGATATAGTCGTCTACTCTTTCAAGGCTGCATAGTTTTCCATTGTGTATATATCACATTTTCTTTATCTATTCATCTGCCAATGAGCACTCAGATTGTTTCTATATATTGATTATTGTAAACAATGGTCCAGTAAACATGGGAGTGCAGATATCTTCTTCATGCCAATCATAATTATTTTTGTATGTATCCAGAAATAAAATTGCTGGATTGTATGGCAATTCTATTTTTTATTAAAAAAACTTTCATATTGTTTTCCAAAATGACTTTTGTTATTTATATCCCCACCACTAATGTACGAAGACTCCCCTAAAACTTGTGCAATCTCATTTGGATGTGGGACATAAAAATGTCAAACTCACAGAGCAGAGAGTTGACTGGTGGTTATCAGAGACCCAGAGAGAAGGAGAAAAGGGAAAGAAAAAATGTTGACCAAATGGTACAAAAATTATATTTTCAAAAGAACCATGAAAGCACTAGAAATAATTAAAATTCTAAAGAAGGAAACTATCTTTTTTTTCATAACTGGCAATCATTAGCTGTTTTTGTCACTGTACATTTCTTTTTATTTAGAGAGAGAGAGAGAGATTTGCTATGGGATGCATGCCCTTGATGAAAAAAGAGAGAGAGACAGAGAGACAGAAAGTCAGAAATCACCTTCTGGGGGGGATGGCTATGCTGCAATCCCCTCTCCTCCATTCTCCTCTCAGAATTTTGGGCATATGTGCACATGTGCCCAGCATGAATTTGAAGCTTCTGGCTCCGAGACTCAAACTGTGGTCAAATACGTGTGAGTCCAGTGATATAACCATTTTGCCATCTGATAGTTCCTCTTATGTTTCTAAGAAAGGGTTGATTTTCAGGATTGGCCTTTGCAAACTGTCACTATTGGGAAAACAGTGAATCCAACAGTGTTTTGCATTTAACAAAATTTTACTGAAAAGTTGAAAACTAAAGAAACCCCAAACTTAGTTTGTTCTTTTTTTCTAGTTTCTTGAGTTGTAAATATAGATTGTTTGAGGCCTTTCCTTCTGTTCTTTAATGTAGGCATTAATTACTATAAACTTCCAACTAAGAACTTATTTTTTCTGGCTTCCTTAAGTTTTGGTATGTTGTGTTTTCATATATGTTTATCTCAAGTTATTTTTTAAATTTTTCTTTTGATTTCTTTTTTGATCCATTAACCACTCAGGAAGATGTGGTTCAATTTCCACATATCTGTGATTTTTACATTTCTCTCTTTATTGGTTTTTACTCAATATGATTTCAATTTTTTTAATTTACTGACTTGTTTTGTGAACTAAAATATGATATGTCTTGTAAAACATGCCCTTTGTGCTTTAAAGAATGCGACCTTTCTTTTGTATCATACACAAAAATCAATACAAAATGGATTAAAGCCCTAAATGTAAGCCCTGAGTCTGTAAAATGTAAGAAATAAAGCATTTAGCATAGGAATTGGAAATATTTTTCTTTATTTGACATGAGAAACATAGAAAACATATACAGGAATAAATGAGACTACATTTTTTTGATTTGACATGAGAAATACAGAAAACATATACAAGAATAAGTGAGACTATATCAAAATAAAATGTTTCTGCACAGCAAAGGAAACAACAAAATAAAAAAACAACCTACAAGATGGGAGAAAATATTTGTAAACTATATATTTGTTAAGGGGTTAATATTCAAATTACATAAGGAAAGCAAGCAATTCTTTATCTAAAACAACAAATGACTTTTTTAAAAATACATTTTTGCTATAAGGCACAGCACATACACTTGCTAGAGAGACAGAGAGACAGAAAATGAGAAATCACCCAAATGGGGAATGGCGAAGCTATAGTCCCTTCGCTTCCACTCTCCCCTCAGGATTTTGGGTATGAATGCACAAATGCCTTGCTTGAGTTTGGGTCTGGGACTTGAACCGTGATTGACTATATGGAAATTCAATGACATGACCACCAGGTCATCTTCTGGTCCCAATAACCTGAATTAAAAAAAAAAAATGAGCAAAGGACAGGAATAAACATTTTCCTAAAGGAGACATTGAAATGACCATCAGGAATATGAAATATAGTCAACGTCACTAATCATCAAAAAAGTGCAATCAAAACCATGACAAAATATCACTTTATTTATTTGTTTATTTATTTAAATGTATTTACATGCATTCAGTATACATCATTACAACATACAAAATGATATTTCTCATCCAGAATACACTGTATATTGTCTCAATCAAGCACATCAACACATGTGTTATTGTCAACAAATAATTTTCCATTTCTTGTTTCCTGTGTGTGTGTGTGTACATATATATATATATGTGTGTGTGTATATATATATATATATATATATATTTTTTTTTTTTTTTTTTTGCTTT
>NW_006159778.1:498370-548202 GCF_000334495.1 Tupaia belangeri chinensis | reverse complement strand
CATATGCTTCTAATGCTAATTTGGTTTATACTAACTTAATCTATATGTTAATTTTGGCTTAAAAACAGACAGGTGGGGGATCTTAAACTTCTTGATCCTCCTGTCAGTCTTAGGGAACCACATTCTTACAAGATCACTAATTGGCTTTATTGCAATGGTTGGGGGTGATGTTTTACCCTTGCAGGGCACCGTAATAACAGTAAAACTCACAGCAGAGAAATTGAATACCGGACAGTTCAAGGACACAAGGGAGAGCTCATAAACTGGGCCTTGCCTCAGTTTCTTCCCAGTCCAGGCCTTGCCTTAGAATGGGAGGCAGCATCCTTACCAGCTTGTGTTGCCTGCATGGCCCCGTCATCCCACACTGTCTCTGGTATCTATGGCTTTCTGTGCCTTTTTCCCCCTTTTTATTGATTCACTAATGAACTTAATTAATCTAAATATTTCCAATTGCAAGTACAGCTGATATATACATATCCATGAACACAAGTCTGACTTTAGGCATAAACCTCAGTGAGCAGAATGAACATACTATAAAGTAGCACCTAGCTGGGGCTGTATGCTTACTGCAATCATCAAATATGCATTTTTTTAATTTTAATAAAAACAGTTTTTGTGGGGGTTTTTTTGTTTTCTCCTGAAATTTTTTTTTAAAATGAATTAATTTCATTCATTCCCTAAGCATCGTCACAGCATACAAAATGTGGTCTCCCATCCAGAATATACTGCATAGTTGCTTAATTATGCATATTATTATCCATGATTTTCCATTTCTACTTTCATATATAGATAGATAGATATAGATAGCTAGATAGATATTTACCACTATGTATGATCCTCTGCCCTTTCCCACCCTCTTCTCACACTATCTCTGGTGTCTATAGTTGTCTTCCATTAATTTTCCACCACATTTTATTGATCACAAAATTTCTTAAATAATCTAACTACTTTCAATAGCAGTTGGTAATTTCAAGAAAAGTAGTTTTGAATTGGTAAGGAAATTTGCTTAAAACTTAAAGCCTGGAAACAGGTTAGTATTCTGTTCAAATAGTAAGTACATGAACCTATTGACAGCTCAAGACAGGATAAAAACACTTAAAACCAGACAACAAAGCCTAGAAGAAAGCAGCAAAGGAACAGGCCTTCAGAAGACACCTACATGGTTCCTGAGAACTAGTGATTTCAGGGGAAGAAGAGAAATGAAGATTTTCCACTGATAATTTAGCCTCTAGTCCACAAACTCAAATGGTTGAACTTCAAGTTTGGGAAAAAAATCCACCATCCATAAGATGACTAGAAATCACTGCAAGGCCACAAGAAATATGGAAAAGCAAGAAAATACCTCTCCTCCAAGGGAAAAGAATAACTCCTCTTCATCCACAGACAGTTCTATGAAAGTCATGGAAATGTCTGATAAAGAATTTAGTACCTTTATAATGGTGAAGCTAACAGAGACAGAAGAGAAGAGAGACAATGAACTACAGAAGAGAAAGGAGGAAGGAGTTGACAGATTTCAGGAGGTAAGGAAATTCTTGCAAGATCTAAAAGAGAAATTACACACTTGACAACAGAATCAGATGGAACCATTAGAGATGAAGGCTATAATACAGGAAGTCAAAATCTCCTTGAAAGTATTAAAAGCAGATTATATCATACAGAAAATAGAATCTCAGATGTAGAAGAGAAAATTGCTGGCCTAGAAAAATCCACCACAAAGACTGAGAAAATTGCCCACAAATTTGAGAATAATATATGAGAAATATAGATACTATCAAACATCTAAAATATCACTTTATATTTGTAGGTTTTGCTATTATCAAAAAGTGAACAATAGCAAGAATTGGCAAGGATATGGGGAAAAGACAATCCTTGTTACTCTGTTGTTTAAGTTCTGGCATGACAAGGAAGGCAGGAGTACTGAAACATGAAGGCAGATTAACAGTTTTTGCATACATTTTATGTTATTTAGAAAAAAAATCTAACTAGAGAAGTAGTACATTCTACAAAATCTCGATCATCTCCCCTTCACAATATCTGGCCTTTAAGCTGCATTGATGAGCAGGAGAACAGCTAACATACTTTAGTACAGTAGAGAGAAATCTTTTGTTTTTCCTTAGATTTTTGCTATAGGGCATCTGCACTCACTGGAGAGACAGAAAGCAAGAAATCCCCCCCAAGATGGAGTGGCACACCACAATCCTTTCTCCTCCATTCTCCTCTTAGAACTTTGGCTACATACACACACACTCCCAGCATGAGTTTTAAGACATCGAGTCCAGGACTCAAACTGCGGTTAACTATGTGGGAGTCCAGTGCCGTAACCATTACACCATCTTTTCATCCAGGGAGCAACCTTTATCAGTCTTTCAGATCTGAGGGAGGCACACACATATCAGGCCTCAATCAAAACCCTTAGAAAGTCATATTAAAAAAATATGTATAAATTATGGAGTAGCTACATCTTGTAAAAACTTGTAATGACCTTTCTTCACTTATCTACTATGTGATTTTGATATGATTTTCACTGTTTGTTAATAATATTTAGTATCTTTCAATATGTTTATCAATAATATCTTATTTGGTCAAGTGAATATCTTATTTGATCAAGTATCTACTCAAATATTTAGCCATTTCTTTTTCTTTTTTAAATTTAATTAATTAATTAAATTTTTTTTTGCCATAGGGTGAGGGCACTCACTGGAGAGAGACAGAGAGACAGAAAGTGAGAAATCATTCATAGGGTGGAGGTGGAGTATAGGAAAGGCAGGGGTGGGTTCAGTTTGTGACTCTATTACTCCAACATACCACTGCTTGAATACTAAAATTTTTGAAATGAAATAAGACATGCTTTTAAAGAAAGCAGAACAATATTTTATTCAATTTTGTTTGCTAGTCAGTTGGCTATAATTTTCATGTGATAAATCAACTTCCACTATTTAAAACAATAAAAAGCAAAGGGTATGTACAAGACACAGTAAGCTGAAGCATTTGTTAAAGCCATCTTGGGAGTATGGGCTTCCTAATTACAATTTTAGGAGGCCACCAAAATCTGCACATGTTGATGAGCTGGGAATTATTTTTACTATGGATATACATATAAAAATTATAGTATGAATACTAAAGCATTTAAAATAATATTAAAATATAACAAGTTATTTGAGAATTTTATTTATTTATTTTTTCAGAGAGATTTTTGCTATAGGGTGTATGCATTTACCAGAGAGACAGAGAAAGACAGAGAGGCAAAAAGTAAGAAATTATTCCCAAGGGGGGATGGCCACGACACAATCCCTTCTCCCTTTTCTTCTGTCAGAATTTTTAACATGCACACACACATGCCCAATGTGAGTTTCAATCCTCCGAACTCAGCACTCAAATCATGGTTGGCCAAGTGAGAGTCCTGTGACCTAACCATTATACCATCTGCTGGTCTCAAGAATTTTATTTTTTTAAATATTTGGTTCACATTTTGTGATTTAGAGTAATTTCACTGAACACTGTTTTGATGTACACAAAAGTCAATAATTATAAAATGTGCTGCTATAGGTACATTAACTGACAGCTTATTGATTAAATAATTAGAGTTGGGTAATCTGTAGAGTAGTAAGTCATAGATCATTTATTATACAGAAGTAAAATAATATATCTAGGAATATTATATTGAGTGAACAAACAATTTTCTGACAAATAATTTCTGAAAGATGTCCTTCACATCTTTGTTTCTAAGGTCATAGATAAAAGGGATAAGCATGGGATCACCATTGTGTATAACACAGAAGTGACTTTAACTATGAACCAAGAAGTTTTATGATTAGAAGCATAATAAGGAGAAGGATGGTTCCATGGAACATGGTGATGGCAGTCAGGTGGGATGTGCAAGTGGATGTTTTTTGGCTCCCACTTGCAGAAGACCTCTATACTAGTGGTAAAAATGAATATATATGAGAATAATCATCACACTGCTCTCCTCATTGAATACAGCAATAATTTGACATAGCATATGGCTCACTTAAGGATCTGAGAAGGAGACAGAAACAATTATGGAGTGATCACAGATAAAGTTATCTATGGTGCTAGACTCACAACTGGGCAGTGCAAGAAGAAAACATGTGTGTATCAGAGAACACACTATACCCCATGTATAAGACCTGGCTACCAGAAGAGCACAAAGTTCCTGAGACAGAGTTGTGACACAGACCGAAAGGTTACAAACTACTACAAAGCCATCATAGACCATGGCTGCCAACATAAAAGTTACTGTCACTCCAAAAATGCTAAACAAGATTGCATGATGCAATATGAGAAAGAGATGCTTTTGCCCTGCACAACCAAGTTCTCCAACAATTTGGGTGTAACTACTATGGAATAACAGAAATCTATAAAGGATAGGTAACTATAAAAACAGAACATGATTGTGTGGGGTTTTGGATTGATTTTAATGATTATTATAATGCCAAAATTTCCTGCCACAGTGATGGTATAAATCATTAGGGAAAAAAAGAAAAAAAAAAAAAAAAAGAAAGAAAGAAAGAAAAAGTGGAACCTGGAATTCTGGATATTCTGAAAAACCCAAGAGAATAAAAGTGCTTTGAATCATTCCAAATGACATCATAATTCCTGTTGGCATAAAAAATAAAAGGCATAAGAAGACAAAAATATTTCTGAAAAATAGAGCTGAATAGAAAGAAGAAATATTTTCTAAAGAGGATTTCACTGTTTCTGAGAGTGATTCTCACAGTAATCCCAAACTAGCAGCAATAACATCACCTGGAAATTTTTAAAGATTGCAAATTCCTCAGCACCATCATTGACATTCTGAATCAAAACTCTAAGGTGAGATCCACAGTTTTTGGTTTAAACAGGCCTCTTGGAGATTTAGATACAGGCTAATGTGTGAGAACCAGCAATGTAGAAATTACATAATAATCATTGTATCATTTAAAATCCAACCCTTGGGACCAGCAGTTAGCGTAATGACTATGTCGCTGGACTCCCACATAGTCGACTGCGGTTTGAGTCCCGGACCCAGTGGCTTAAATCACGCCAGGTGCGTGTGCGTGCATGCCCAAGATCCCAAGAGGAGAATGGAGGAGAAGGGATTGCATCATGGCCATCCCCCCTGGGGGGTGATTTCCTGCTTTCTGTCTCTCTGTCTCTCTCTTTCTATCTGGTGAGCGCATGTACCCTATAGCAAAAAACTCTCAAAAAAAAGAAAAAAAATAAAATTCAATCCTTTTTACTATAGTTAATATAGAACTAAAATATAAATTATTTCAAAAGATATGCTTTAGGTAATCCCTTGATATAGATAAAGATACAGGTAATTATACAATATTTATCTAAAAAACTATGTGTTTATATATAATATGCAATCTATTATATAGCCACTAACAATACTTTAATTAAAATATATCCTGTTATAAGATTATGTAATGAAAGTCACATGTCTTAATAAGAAATAATTCCTTTATTATGATGAGGCAAACTTGTTGAAGATAGAAGACAGTAAGGCCATCAAATGATATGAGCACAGAAGAATGAATGAAGACACTGGCAGAGGTTGCAGCAAATGTGCCTATGATTTTCCCATCTTCTCACTTATGCAATAAGTGCCAGGCTTCAGACTCCACCCCTTGAGTTTCTACTTTTACATGAACTACAAATAACTCTAGACATGGAACTTTTATCATGTGCATAACCTTTCTAATAGCAAAGAGGTTTGGGTGGATACACTTCAAACATTGATTATTGGAGGAGTCTGACCTGGTGAGGCCCCAGGATCTGTCTGAGCCCCCCTGACCTTTGAGCTCAGCTTCCGGTCGGATCAACATGATGGCAAGACCACTGTTGTGCGCCCCCTCCCTCCCGACCTTGGAACAAAGCTTGGGTCAATTAGCATGTCGATTTGCTATTTGCTCCAGAAACTGTGCCAGCCTTACTGGGAAGCGACCCCCCTCTGACTCCCTAATTTACTACTATAAAAGAATTGCATAGCTCTCCCATACATCCTGAATGTACGATAAAATCTTCCAGGAAGTCCCTCGACTGACCACTCCCTTTTGCTCTGATCGGTTACTATTAATTACAAAGCTTTACCTCTGTGGTCACAATAGAGGGTGGCCTGAAGTTCTTTCTAGGCAGAAGTAATCTTGACCTTTGGAAGGCCCTTTAAAATACATCCTTTCTTTACCTAAAATAGGATTAGGCCAAAACTGGCCCAGGACACCTCCGCCCTCTCCAAGTGAAATAGATAAATATATTAGGATTCCTCAAATTAAGTTATAGACCCTACAAAACTGTATAAGTATCATTCTTTATTAAGATCCATAAAAACTAATATCTATTCTTGAGATTTTATTTTCTCAGCACCATTCCCAGTAATCACAAGATGGCTGCTGCGCCGCATCAGCTGATAATCATCTCTGCTTTCCGGAACCGCTTTCCTGAAACTGCATTCCATGGAGACCCACCTACAATTGAGGAACTGCACTAGACCCACCCTTAATCCACCCCTGAATAGGAACTGCACTAGACCCACCCTTAATCAAACCCTGAATTGCACTAGACCCACCCTTAATCCAACACTGAATAGAATCTATGTTCTTTATTGTTAAAAATTTTATGAGCTGTTAATTGAAACACTAGCCCCTATCCCATTTACTTGTAACACATTTTCAATAAAAAGGCAGGAGATAATTCCTAGCAGTTGTCACTCCTCAGAGGGCAACCTCTGAGGGGTGTCCGGCATAGGATGTGCATGAAAAGGCATCGAGGCCTCTGTCTTTTGTTCACCTTCACCACCTTCATTGAGATAACCTACCCACGCCAAGGCTGGTCCTCGGCAAATTATGTTTCATGCTATTTTAATAAGTTAATTTCTCTTCAATATTAGAACATATTAGTAAAAGCCTGCTACTACTACTATGTTAATACACTTATTGGGCTGATAGCAAAAAGATACTCAGAAAAAGACTTCAGATTTTAGCCCTAGCAATTTCAAATGAAGTTTATAAATACCAGTGAGTTGGAGCTGCACTTAAACTCAAATCTACCTAGTTTAGGTAATAATCTATATTAGCTAGATCTTCATGTTTTCCACCTGAATGGAAAGTTGCCAGTAGGTAAGTGAACTGACCTGAAATCATGAGCTCTTCATTAATTTGTGAGATTTTTTTTTTATGATTAATGAACTGTAAGCATTTTTCTTCTCAGTAGCTAAACATTCTTTAGAGATAGCAACAGGGTTGAGGTTTATAACACAAATGGCAGTATATTTTAATAAGTGAGCTGGCAAAGTAGCATTTTATTTTCAGAACATAAGACATGCCAGAATACAAAGAAAAAAAAAGATCTGAGTCCATATTTTCTTTCTTTTTTTTTGTTTATACTTTTTAATTGATAGGGTTTATAATAACAAATTAGACATTTTAAGTCAAAGGCTAATTGTCAGTTCTCATTTAGTTGCTTGTTCCCTTCAAAAGTATTAAGTGAACTTTTCCCTAAGTGTCTTATGTCAAAAAATAAGTCAAACTATGGAGACTGTTATTCAATATCACTTTTATGCTTCTGTTCTATGATGCAAATAGTTTTAAGCATTCAATTGGTATCAAGTGTCTAATTCTGCCATAAGAAGCATGTTTTGTTTTAAAAATCAGAGGCATATTATATAATGAACTGATTACAGTCAATTTAAAAGGCAAAATTAATCTTATTTGGGAGTGGTCCATAGGTTGATCACCTGATTGGCCAAAATTTAAAACAAAGCAGCTTAATTGCATAATACATTACGTTTTTTAAATGTTGAAATTTCTATGAATGCTTTTGAGAAACACACTCTGGGTCTTAAGTCTTTCATCATGAATGTGAAGCTATAGACTCTAGATAATTATAATTAAAGTATTCCTTGTTAGGCCTCAAAACAAACAATTAGTTGAAACATTTTCTTGTGACATCGTGATAGATGCAATTTTTCTAAATCATTAGGGATAAATTACATCACCAAATTTATTCCATTAACTGCCTAATTAATATATATCCCATTTACTCAACTGTACTATTTAAATAATATATTTTCACTGAAGTATACATGGGCTGCATAGTTTGAAAATAAGGGGGCCAGCAGGTGACATGCTGGTTAAGGCGCTTGATTCCCATATGGATGATCATGGGTCGAGCCCCAGACCTGGCGGCTTGCTTTCACACTCTCCCTCTCTCTTTCTCTCTCTGGCTAAATTGAGAATAATAAAAAAAAAAGTTAAATAATTCTTTTAAAAAAAAGGTAAAAAATTAAGAATAATTCAGTAGTACCTGATACTAACTTAACTGCATTTCAATTTCAAATTTATAGTGGAGAAATTTTATGAACATAAATGTAAACAAAGATGAAAATTACCATCACCAGTAATGTGATGTGGTTCAAAATGTGTCCCCTGACATGATATCATGAGAAAGGCACTACATTTCTGTGCTATACTATGGGATATGGGTTTCCTTTGAAACCTGTAAATACAGTTTAATATGACATTTTCAAACAAATGGAAATGTGATAGCATCCTACAGAATAACTAGTGTTCCTTAAGACCGTCCGTTATAACAAACAAGAAAAGAGTGAAACAGTCATCAATCAGAGGAGACTACAGAGCAAGACAAATTAATATCAATACAATGTACGCTGAATTGCATCCTGCAAAATAATAATGGCATTAATTGGAAAAAAAATGGCAAAATCCAAATAAAGACTGGGGTTTAGTGGTAGTAATATAAAAATATTTCTTTTCTTTCTTTTTCTTTTCTTATTTTTATAATTTGCAAAAGGGTATATGCATTCGCCAGAGTAAGAGAAAGTGAAAAAGTACTCCCCGCAGGGGAAGGTCATGTTACAATCTCTTCTATATCATCTTGGGATTCTGGGCATTCAAGCACACAGATCCACATATTTTTCTAGCCCCAGGGGACCAGGACTCAAACCTTGCAGTTGGCCACGTGTGATCCAGTCACCTTAGCCACCAGGATATATATTAGAAAATTTCCTTCTTTCCTACGTTTTAATAGTGTTTCATTGTAGGTATATGCTACAATTTAACTCTCTATTCATCTGCTGGTGAATATTTAGTTTGATTATATCTCTTGGCTATTGTGAATAGTGGCACCATGAATATAGAAGTACAAATGTATCTTTGAGATCCCAATTTCTTTTTTTTTTTTCTTTTTTGGATATAAGTTTGGTCTTCAAAAAGTCCTTCAAAAATCCTTATGAAAAAACTATGCCTGGATTTCAAAACTTTTTCTATCAAATCAAATTTGTACTTTAATTTTGTTTTCCTCAGACTTTTGAAGAATTTTCCTCATCCCCAGAAGAGAGATTGCTACATCAAATGCAAATTCTGTTTTTAAAATTTTGAGTAATCTCCATAGTCTTTTATTAGAGCTGTGTCATTTTGCATTTCCATCAACAATATGTGAGGGGTCCAACTGCTCCACATCTTTGCCAAATTTATTTAGTTTATAATAGCTATCCTACAGATGGGAGGTGATATCCCATTGTGGTGTTAACTCGCTTCTCCTTCCTGATTAGTTACATAGAACATTTCTTATGTACTAGTCAGCCATTTATTTGTCTTCTTTGGAGCAATATCTATTAGATACTTATACATAGTTTTTATTTTGAGTGGATTATTAGGTTTGGGGTTTTTTTTGTATGCTTGATTTTTACTTTCAAGCATCTGTGAGAGACAGAAAGAGAGAAGGGGAAAGTGAGAAAGCACTCCCAAAGGGAGATGGCCACACCATAATCACATTTCCATTTTTCTATCAGGATTTGGGGCATGTGCGCATAACAAGGCCATCAGTCAGCCATGTGTGATACACCACCTGCTGGTTCTAGGTTATTATTTTTGCTTTTGAGTTTCACATATATGTTGGATATTAACCCCCAATTAAATACTTAGCTTACAAATATCTTCCTTTATGAAGGCTATTCTTTTGATCTAGCGATTATTTTTTTGCTATGCAGAAGATTTTTAAACCAAATTGTTATGCTAATTGTGTAAGATGGGTATAAGAGTGTCTAAGAATTCTAAACACTTTTCAACTCTATTTTGCAAATATTAAATTTTCTCAAATTAAAAATGTGTGTAAAAAAGTCAACATTCACACTAAAAGGACCATCTCATTGAATTTCCATCAATCATTCCACTTTATGCTAAGACATTAACACCTCTGACCTGAAACTATACATATGTAACAAGTATCCGCTCTACAGTCACTTTCATTCCCTTTGAATCAGCTAGCTGCACCATTTGACAGACTGATTTTCAGTGTCTGTGGATAGGGTATGTGCAGGAGGTTAAAGGATAATTACTTTTCCTAGCTCTTAATTATTAAATAAACAATCATTCATTTAGTTAGCAATTAGCAAAAGGCTAAAGTTCCCCAGTACCTGGTGCTCATGAGGGTTCAATTGTATAAAACAAAGCAGCTCTGTACAAGTTGTTATAATAACCACGGTTGTGATCCACTGATATAATATCAACATAAAAGTGTAGTCCAAGGGACCAGCAGATGGTGTAATGGCTATGTTGCTGGACTGCCACGTAGTAGACCACAGTGAGGAGACCATGAGGGAATGTGAAACAAGTCACAACAAGGGGGTCATCTGCTGCAAGGGCCCAGCATGTTGTCCTGTGAGCTCAGCCCAGATCCAGATGAGAGAGAGGGAGAAAGGAATGTGACCTGCATTTCACATCCAACCCAAAAATTAACAAAGCCAATTCTAGACAGAGACATAAAACCTTAAGCTACAAAACTTCTGCAGAAGGGAAAATGAAGACCTGGATTTACATAGGACGAGGAAGCTGTAGAAATCTACCTGAGCCAGGTCATGACTCAAACAGAACAAGTATGTCAGACAGCGTGAGAGACAGATCACAGATCAGGGAAGCAGCTACCTGCACTGCCCCCCACCCCAAGGAGTTAATGTGGCCTAGAGCATGGTGGGGACATATTCACATCTGACCTTGTACATGACTGGTAATAAGGAGAGCCAGAGCCGGTGCCATGGAAAGGTGGAGCTGGGGTATGAGCATGTGGGTGGGACTCTCTGAGGAGTCCCATCTGGGCTGGAACCTAGAGGTGTAAAGTAAAGAGGGAAGAACCCTCCAGACAGAGGAGAGAACAAGGAGGCCTGAAGCTAAGAAAGCAGGGTAGAGGCAATTTGATGCCCCTGGTGTAGAAAAGGAAGTCCTAGCTTGCCCTGGGCACTTGAACCTCACTTCCAGCAGTAGGGTCTCTGCAGTCACTTGGATTCTACAGTTCAGGTGGCTCACTTCTGCCTCTGTGCCGAGGGGTGAGGGGAGGTGACTGCCAGTCTCATGAAGCCCAGTGCAATGACTTCATGGACCACACAAGACAGCTAAGCCACAAGAGTATCTCATTTTATCTGAAAAGGACAAAGATTTACTGAGAATATGAAGTCCAAGTAGGCCAACAAGATCTCAAAACATGGAAGGGGATGGCCTCAAATATGTATGTGGGGTCACAGCCAGCCAGCCTGGGGGCTTAGGAGCAGCTCAGGAGGCTGAAGATGAAATTTAACTTCAATCTCAGGAGTGTGTGGCCCTTGGGATCTCTGCTTTCAGCCAATACACAAGCTTCCAGAGAGAATTTTTAAGTTCTTAGAAAGAGGTTTGAAGAAAATGTATTAAAATGTCAAGAGAGGAACCAGCAGTTGGCATAATGGCTATGTCGCTGCACTTCCATGTAGTCTAATGCGGTCTGAGTCCCAGACCAGGTGGCTTAAACCCACGCAAGGTGCATGTGTGTGTGTCAAAGATACCAAGAAGAGAATGGAGGAGAAGGGATTGCAGCGTAGCCTTCCCCCCTGGGGGGTTATTTCTCACTTCCTGTCCCTCTGTCTCTCTCTGTCATTCTGGTGAGTGCCTGCACCCTATAGCCAAAACCTATTTAAAAAAAAAAAAAAAGAAGTCAAGACAATAAACTTGCCTCTTAAAAATGTAAGCATGTAGGCTCTATGTTAAAGAAATAATTAGAACATGGATCAGCACAACGTGTAATGGCTGACTGCAGTTCAAATCTCGGACCCAGTGCCTAGAAACTCATTCTGTGTGTGTGTATGTGTGTGCCCAAATTCCTGAGAGAAGAACGGAGAAGGGCTGCGGCATGGCCATCCTCCCTGGGGGTGATTTCTCAGTTACTGTTCTCTGTATCTCTCTGTCTCTCTGGGAAGGCATACGCCCTATAGCAAAAAATCTCTCCCAAAGAAAACAAAACAAAACAAAACAGAAAAAAGAAGAAAACTGAACAACAAAACATAGAGAAAATCTCCCCTTATTCAAAACAATCCACTAACTTCTTTATGGACCATTTGGTTTCTATCTACATACATATCTTCGCCCACATCAAAATCATGTGTTTCTATGAAGATTGGAACATTCTATGCAAATTACTTAATAACTGCAGATATACTCCCATAACTAAGTAGAATTCATTAACATGGATGCCTGCTTACTGACCTTGTCATTTGGTTAGCTTACTCCAGTCTCTTGCTGTCACTAACAGCTCTCTGTGAACCTCCTTGTGGTTCTGTGCCTTTGAACAGCACCTGGGTGTGGATTATGTTCATGAATGGAATTGACTACAGCACTTCAGATTCAGAAGGTGATGTCAGGCCAAGATATACCCCTAGGTGTTTGGTCTCCAGCCTTAAAAATGCATACAACTCAGACTGGGGCTTTCGAGACTTTGGTGGGATAAAGTAGGTAGCATTCAAAGACACAGGGCAGTGGATGGGAAATGGAAGTTCACATCACAGAAAGGAAACTGTCTACATGGCTACCAAATTTTCTACCAAGAGCATGTATTTCTTAGATTATCAGAAAAATTGCAAAAGAAACCACAGAGGTGCTTTATTACAAGCACCCACACTATTGGAAAAGGAAGAGTTTAGTTCCAGACCCCAGATCCCCTCTGAGGGATCAGGAGCATGGATCTTAATGGAGGGAAGGTTCCCACACTTTACTGAGCCCCTGGGAAACTGATCTCACCTACTTACCTCCTAGGTATGAGTGACTGGACATCCTCCTGACAAAGGCAGGGCTAGAGTGTGCACTGACCATTTTGTAAGAACACAGCTCCTACCACTGCACACTCAGCCAATGCTGCTCCTATCCAAAAATCCTGAAAGTCTGTGTGTTTGGCTTCCATTTTCACTGAACTGGCAACATCATGCCTGGGAAATCCAATCAGCTGAAGATCATCAGGTGAGAAAATAAGTAGGGGCCAACAACAGTGAACCTTTGGACTCTTTTTATTGCACCACAGCATCATGAGTGCTGATTTTTTACACCTCGCTCTGCACTTTGAAAATGTCTCTGGGGCTATCAGATGCTGTGATGGTTAAGGCATTGGACTCCCACGTGGCTGACTGTGCTTTGAGTACCAGACCTGGCAGCTGGCTTTTTGACTTTCCCTTTCTCTCACTCTCTCCATCTCACTCTGGTGACCATACATACCTCATAGCAAATTAAAAATGATAATAATAAATAAAATTAAATAAATAATTATTTTTTTAAAAAAAGAAAAAGAAAATATCTCTTGTCTTGAACTCATCTATAAACTTTTTCTAACCTAGGGCATTGTCTCTGTCTGCTACACAAGCCACAGAACAAAGTAAAGGGGACACTAGAAGTGCCAGTATGTACTGAGAGGATTTAATCTCATTACTATGAGAAGAGAAGATTATTAACACATTTAGACATGAATAAACTGAGGCTCAGGGCATATCTTGCCAAATTCTTCCAGACCTATCAAATGCTGAGATCCAGATCTGAATATAGACATCCTTTCCCAGAGACATGAAGGAACACTTATTTACACCATCTGGGAATACCTGGATCTGAGAGGTGTACCCCATCACATGTACCTCAAAGAATGGACATAACAAGTCCAGAGCTGAAAGAGTTTTATGACTGGAGCACATGCCTCAGATCTGCACCTCAGGAGGTTCAAAGGATGACAAGGCTGGTGGAAGGAGGAGTAGAGAGGAGTAGAGAAATGGAAGAGAGGAGGGCGAGATTCCAGGGCCTAGGACATTTGGATAATTTTCTTTTCACTCTGACAAAAGAGATTCGACATTTAACACCTTCAAACAACAAACACTTAGCATCTCAGCTTATGGAAATCCAAATCCAGTCCCAGCTACAAAATCTCATAAAGCTGGGAAGATGGTCTCAACTGAAGCCTGACTGAGGGAAGGTGGGCTTCCTGCACAATTAATGTGGGCTCTGGCAGGACTCAGTGTGACATGGGAGCCTGGACTGCTCTTTGTCTGTGCCCTTGGCAATCCTGGAGTTCTCTGCACTATGGTCCTCCACTCTGGATGCTCATAGCATTAGTGCTTGCTTTTCAAATTTGAGAAACAGGAAAGAGGGAGAGACTGAGTCCAAGGGTGGGTACAGAGAAGACACCAAGAGTGAAATATCATCTTTTCAAGCTCCAATCTTGGGAATTGTCACAGACTATTTTGTCACCCCAGATTCCATATGTTGAAATCCTAACTCCCAATATAATGGTGTGAGGGGTGGGGCATTTGGGAGGTAGTTAAGTCTTGAGAATGCGTGCTACTGAGTAGGATTATTGGCCTTCTAATAGATACTCAGAGCACCTCTATGCACCACAGAAGGAGCCACCCTGAAGTCTGAGGTCTTAAATTTTAGGGGGAGCCACCCCAGAACCTGACCAGGTCAGGACCCAAACCTCAGACTTCCAGCCTCCAGAACTGTAAGGAGGAAATTTCTGTTGTTCATAAGTTTATACAGACTAAATTTCTTGTTTTCCTGAACTAAGAAGTGATATTTTTTGTTGTTGTTGTCCTCTGCTGGTCAGAAGTGAGTGTGGTGAGCTACTATGGAGGCTGCACACCCTACAGGACAGCTGAGTCATATTTTCAGATTATAAACATAGTTGGGAAGACATTTGAAGGTCTAATGTCAGAGATAACATTATTTGAGTTCTGTTTAATTTTAAACTCTTGCTTGTGCAGAGCAGAAAATCAGGTCCAAGGGGAAAGCCACTTTTCCAGATTATACTGTTAGGCCTCAGTCCTCTAAGAGCTGTAGTTTAGGCTGCCTCCCACCCCTCTGCAATTTTTTTATCTCTAAGTTGGTGCATTGTCTACACATCACACCAAACCATGAACTTCCTAAGTTTAGTCTCACATTCACCAATGAGCTCCTCAAGGAGCAGTGGCTAGTGAGATTCCCACTGTGCATGTGAGGAGACTGGGGAGGCCCTGAAAGACACAATGGCTTATCTAGGGACATGGCAATGACTAGAAAACATGGTTCTCCATCCAGCTCTGACTTCTCAAAATGGGGCCATGTTCCCATTCAGGGGCCAAGAGGCATAACTATGCAGTTATGGAGTTCATATCAGGGAGGGGGAACAGTCAAAAGCCCAAAGCAGCCCTTTGGGAGGCATTATTGAAGGAACAAACCCAGGTCATGGAATCCTAACGAAGTGACCTCACTTCCTCAGTGATAGAACAAACAGAACTTAGAACTCTGGTAACCGGGCACCCACTGGCTAACCCTAGCCAGTTCAGTTGATGGGAAATGCTCGAGAAGGAAAGATGTTTTCTTGCTGCTCTTCGGTGTGCCCATACTCTTCCCCCAGGGGAACCAAGAGGAAGAGTCTTCTTCAGAGATTCAGAGATTGTATGAGCCCTGCCTTCGGATGCCTCTGGCCATCTGGTCGGGGTCACTCATGGGTAATGCAGGGCAGACCAGGGCAGGCCCATCTAGGCCAGCCCTCACTGAGGCTCATCTGGACAGCCACACAGCCAGTCACCAGCCCCATATGTGTATGTGGGGACAGTGGGAGAAGGGGTGGGGTTTGGTTCACAGTAGTAGCAGGTCCCTAGATGTTGGAACCATGAAGCGTCTGCCCTGTTGATACCTGATGTCATGGCTGGCAGAATAGCAGAGTGAATGTAAAGGCAAATTTCATCTACCCACATGTTCTTCCCAAGACCTCAGGCTGTGATCTGGTTTACTCCCACAGAGGAGGTCTGTGCAGATGCTCCTGTACACCTGATCTGGGAGTAGAACTGTCATGGGTATATCCCCTCTGGGGACCACCAGAAATACTGCTGATGCCTGCTGGCCTGCTGCCGGGCACTCTCTTTGCAGAGTTCTGCAGAGGAGATGGAAGAAGGAAGAAGTGTTTAACATGTCCAACTACACCTTCCCTCTAGGCAGTGGACAACTTCACCATGGCGACAACCACAACCACGGCTGGTCATGGGTGAGAGCAGGTGCAAAAAGTGTCCATAGAAACAAATCCAACTTGACCACGACTAATCCCGAATCCAGACCTGGAAAAAAGGATGCCCTGGGGCTGTCCTAGGGCCTTCCCACGTGGTCCACGCACAATTCCTTCCCAAACGAATCTGGCCTCTGACCACTTAGTTCCTGGTAAAGTCCCTGATCACACACTCATAGGAATATGAGAGGAAACACCTGCATAATTCTCTCATGTCCCACTAGGATGACATCTGCTTGCATGCCCCTGTTGTTGCTGCTGTTGTACCTGCTTCTCTGAGGAACCAAGCAGCAGCCAGCTCCCGTTCCTTTCCACACCTCCTCCAGGACTGAGTAACCAGCAGTCTTACAGAAAGGATTTTACACAAAATAGGGAGCCACCAAAAGCCTATCTATAGGTTTACTTGGAATCTGTCATCTTAAATAAGCTCACAGAGCCACACCAGGTCAGAGCTGTGCTTTCGCATGTTTGCATCACATTCCACACAACAGGTTCTTCCCCCAGCAGGTCAGCGTGTAGGTGCTGCTGGAACAAGATGTGACTGCAGTTTGCTCCATTCCCACCTCAGGTCTCACTGCAGGATCACCTGTTTGCTTGGGCTGCCATTGCACAGGGCCGCAGGCTGGATGGCTCTCAGCATATTATTTTCCTGATGATTCTCAAGGCTAGGAATCAGTATCAATGGCTGTTTCTCCACAGCTCACAATAGACCTGAGGAAACATGGAACTGGCTAATTGTTCAGTCATTCCTGGTCCCTCATATAAATATCTACCCTGAGGTTTCTGCTTCTTTACTTGGACCTTGCACATGCACAAATCCCAGCAGGGCAGATTCCTGGTCTAAAAACACCATAATTTTCAAGGGTTCCTGCTGCTGTCACTGACCTGAGTCCGTCCTTTCCCTCAGAATGGAAAGAAGTCCATGTCTGGCCTGCGGGAGGCCAGCACTCTGTGGACCCTCCAGGCAGGCACAAGGCACACTCCGATGGACTTCATGGCATCTGACTTCCAGTTCTCTTCTATCTCTTACTTTGTCAGGTTTCTCTGTTACACGCAGGACTTCACAACCATCCCCCAGTTCCTGGACCAGACCTTCAGTTGGTGAGCATGCATCCACTTCAGGCCATTTGCTGACTCTGCCACCTACCAGCTGTGCTTGGAATAGTTAATGCTTGCTCAAATCTGGCCCCTAGAATGAGCTTGTAGAAGGAGCACTCTCCTAGGAATTTTGTTGTACAAAAGAAGGTGGGCAGTCCTCATTGCACAGTGGTTAGACATATGGGGTACTGGAGCCAGATTCCACATGGCTTACTGCAGTGTGAATAACTGCCCAGACATTTAGTAAAACACACTTGGTGTGTTGTGTGTATGTGTTTGCCTGAGCCCAAAGGCTGATAGGATAAAGAAATGGAAAGAAAAGTCCTATAGTGTGACCAAAACCTATTGACAGATGCTGTCTCTGTCTCTCTGGTGAGCACACTCACATTGTAGCAGTTAAAAACAAACAAACAAACAAAAGCAAAGAAAAACAAAACAAAACAAAAAAAACAGACCTGGCAAGTTGGTGTCTAAGCTCAGTCATTGACGAGTTAAGTGCAGATGCTCTGGTGCTCATACAGACTATTCTTCCCTCCATGTAACTGAAGGAGCTCCAGTGTCAGGTCTCAGAAACCTGTGCTCCTGTAGCTCAGAAAAGCAAATGGGAAGCAAATCTGTTCTTCCTTTTGCAAATTTCAGATTCCTCTACCTCATCTTGGTTTTGGTATAGACCCAACAATGGCCCATGCAAGCTAGAACTGAGGCCCAGGCTCACTTAGATAACGGGAATGTTCCAGTGGAAATCCATTCATTCCACACATCTGTCTTAAGCACTCACTTTGGACATCACTTTTTTATACCCTGGGTATGACTCAGTGAGTGACAGAGACCAAGACCCTAGGGACACAATTTTAGTCATGGAGTCTGACTCCCACAGTAGACAACAGATCAGGCCCTGAATTCTGAGTGTCAGTTTTGCTGACATCATGGCATCCTGCTTGTACATGTGCACTTTCCATATTCTACTCAGGGTGGCAAAACTCAGGATCCTGTCAAAGTGGGGGAATGTGATGCCAAAAGGAGAAGCTTTTGTCTCTAAAGGTTGGGAACATTGTAGACTATGCCTGGGGAAAGGCCAACAGAAGCCAATATTTCATCATCCTAGTGATTTTGAAGACAGGGCTGAGAACTGGAGGTTTGCTTTGCCAGAGGAAAGGAGTCAAGGGCAGCCATGGAGGGGAGTGCAGGCCCTTGGGGAGGAGAGGGGAATATGAGACCAGAGTCAATCTTTGAGATTCCCATCTCCAGCACGGCAGCACCTCAGGTCCCATATCCCCTGCATTCCACATCCCCTTCTGACCCACTACCATGGGAACCATGACTGGAGTCCCGAGGAGTAGGTATCTCACAAGGCTGCCAGTCCTGAGTGTGCAGGGGCCACAGGGTGCTCCCTGGCCTTTGTGGAGTTATCAGTGTAGACCTGAGGCTGACAAGGGTTGGTACCAGCTCTGCCCAATGACCAGGTCTGTCATTGCCAAGACAACCATGAGGCTTGAGGTGTGGGGTTGGTCTGTCCTCTGTACAGGTGGAAGAATTCCCAGGGGCCCAGAACCATGCACTGGTAATTGAGAGGGCGACACAAATTGATGGGCCAGCTTCTGACTCTGCTTTCCACATTCTTAGTCCTAGGACAATGGGTCCCTTCATGGTCAACTGGCCCAACATTTTTTCGATGGATGTTGATGGCCTCCCACATGTCCCCACATTTAAACTGGAGGTGGCTCATGTGCAGGTCACCCTGTCTGGAGCAGGGCTGGAACACCGCCTGCACCTCACTCTGGCTCAGTGGAAATGCCAAGAACCCAGCAATGAAGAAACACATGGTGAGGTGAACTGTGGTCTGAAGAAGTGTCTGAGGGTGGTGTTTGGGGCTGGAATCCCCTAAATGCAATGAGCCCTTTTCTGTCTGGACAACAAGTGATGCTGGTAAACCTTCCTCCTAACCCAGCTCCTGTCCCACGCCCAGAACTTGAGCCAGCACCAGCACCAGCACCATTAGCAACTCCAAAGCCTACTCTGGAGCCCAAGTCACCTGTGGTGAAAACTGTCTTGTGCTTCACACCAAAGCTGCTGGCAGAACAGCTGACACACATGGATGTGGTGAGCCACTGGACTGTGCAGGGTTGACTGGACAGTTCACTGCCCTGGCTTCTCAGACCAGCCATTCCCTGACCAGACCTTAATGATCTGGGTCCAATGCCACCTCCATATCCTACCAGTCTTGTGACCTGGACTAGTCTCTCACCCTAAGCTGTAATTTGGGATATCTTCCCAAATTCCTATTTGAAACTTGGTTCTATGGTTAGGTGGCAAGTGACACTAAGTCCCTTCATGGTGTCCTAGGTGAATCACTAGGGTGATAAAATATCTTTAATATGGAGCCCCTAGGGTTATGTTTTGCTAAAGTTTTTTTTTTTTATTATTTGTATATTATTGCCATAAGGCCCATGTTCTCAACAGAGAGACATAAACAAAGAGAAAATGAGAAATTTCCCCATGGGGTGATGGCCATGCCACAATCCCTTCTCCTACATTCCCCTCTTCAGGTTTTGTACATACATGCCCACATGCCCAGTGTGTTTTTCAAGTCCATGGGACCTGGACTCGAACCTAGAAATAAGCTGTCTGGGAATCCTGGGCTTTAACCCCCATGCAATCTGCTGGTGTGTTCATGGAATTGCATGTGGGATCAAAAGATTAGAACAAGCAGAGAAACTCATGGAAGGCACTGTACCTACGATCTTGCCCTCCACCACTTTGCAGCCTGAGCAGAGGTGGATCCCTGGCCCTGAGACCTCCATGGGCTGAACAGACCTCTACTCCCTCATGGATAACGATCGTGGATATTGCCATTAGCAATGTTGCAAGAGAGCCAACTTCTACCTCTTTTCTGTCCATATGTGGATGGCATAGTGTGACACTGACAGTCCAGAGACACAGAGTGACCGTGAGAGTGCATAAGAGAAGGCAGATAGAGCAGGGTGCAGCTGTCCTATTTCAGGGTGAATGTTGCTCGCTGAGGTACAGGCAGCTCCACATGGCACTGACTTGTCTTGCCAGGAGGCCTTGCCAGCCTCAGCACCTATTAAGCTTCCCCTGTCACGTAGCACCCACCCACACAGACCCTCCAGCTACAGGCACCCCAGTACATGTGCTTGCGATGGGGAGCAGGCCCGGAAGTCTGATGAAACCAGGCAGAAGATGATACGGTGGGATGTGCATGTGTGATCCGCATTCTTGTAGTGGGAGTTGGTGAGGACGGCTTGGGTGGCAAGGTCACTCTCATCCCCATCAGTGCTGAATCCCTGGCACCTCCAGATGAGTACCTGCTGGGATCAGAGAACAAACCCCAGGGACTCCCTCAAGTCTTGAGCCACATCCAGCTCCCTGAACTCCAGCTCAGACCACCGTCCCCTGCCTCGTCTTCTTGGCAACTGCAGACTCTGAGCTGTGCTGGCAAGTCCACATGGGACTCTCTTCTTCCTCCCAGGAAGTTTTCAACAAGGTGTTCCTTTTGGACTGCCAGGGCTCCCTCTGGACCCAGAAACACCAGCGGGGGAATGAGCACATGGTGGCCACCGTCCGCACCTGCCTTGCACACTATGAGAGAGTGGTCACCATCGTGGTAGAAATGAGCCTGGGAGACCACAGCATGAAGGCCTTGGACAGGGCCAGGGTGCTGGAGCACTGGGTCAGGGTGGTCAAGGTAAATTGTGAGCCCAGGAGATTCCCTCTCTGGACACACGGACTGGTCTCTTCTTGGTCAGCTCTCAGGATGGCAGTGTGGGGTCAAATGCCTTAGGCCCCTATACACTCCCTAGGTCCTTCATTCAGGGCAAGCCTGACCTTGACCCTGTGCTCCAAGGTGAATGTGTGTGTGCTTCCTGGGATCCTTTCTGGGTTAAGATGAAGTCCTCCCTCTGGGAGTATTGCTCAGGAAGTCCCAGGGGTGCCCTTCTCTAGCTCTCTGGGCATGTCTCATGCAGGAGGGAGATGTCCCCTAAGGGTCTGATGCTAAGATATATGGGGCTGATTTTTCCCCTCACAGGTTATTCTCTTCCCTCCCCAGGAGTTCCAGGGGCTGAATAACTTATCCTCACTTCATGTCATCCATCCTCCATGCTCTGGAGAGCACCCCAATTCTTAAACTGGAAAGGACGTGGGAAGAAGTTTCCCGGTGGGTAGGCTTCCTCTATCAGAGCACCAAGTGCCCCTGGTTATTCCATAAGTCTGGATCTTGCTCTCTTAATGACCCTGGGAGTGGGGACAGGAGGATGAAGGAGGCAGGAGTAGAAGATTGGGGTGGGGTCTCTCAGCCTCCTTAGAGCCTCAGGAGTTCTGCTCAAGTCTATTTCCTGCAGTACCAGGCAAAGAGTGTTGCCAAATGGATCGAGATCTCCAGGTGTTGGTTACACGGCAATGGACCCCACCCACATGCAACCTACACTGTGAGAACGGCCACTCAGTTGAAATGGGAATGGGCCCAGCTGAAAACCTGAGAACTGCCCTCTCTAGTCCCATGTCATCCCCAGGGTCAGATAAGCCCAGTGGGAAACAAGTAGCAATTTAAGTCCTTGAGGATTTTAATAAATGCAATTTAAACTCACAAGCCTGTCCCTATTTCCAAATTTCTCTGCTGTTTCATTTACTTGGCAGAAAATCTTACCAAATATTCTGGGAGATCCATGCCAAGAACCAGGTGCAGTACCAGGATCTGATTATCAAGGTAAAGTGGAGACAGGGAGATTGGGGGCTTATGTTAGGGGCCAGGAACACTGTAAGATAGGAAATGGGTGACAGGTGTGGGGGCATTTACTGGGCAGATAGAGCAGGGTGCAGCTGTCCTATTTCAGGGTGAATGTTGCTCGCTGAGGTACAGGCAGCTCCACATGGCACTGACTTGTCTTGCCAGGAGGCCTTGCCAGCCTCAGCACCTATTAAGCTTCCCCTGTCACGTAGCACCCACCCACACAGACCCTCCAGCTACAGGCACCCCAGTACATGTGCTTGCGATGGGGAGCAGGCCCGGAAGTCTGATGAAACCAGGCAGAAGATGATACGGTGGGATGTGCATGTGTGATCCGCATTCTTGTAGTGGGAGTTGGTGAGGACGGCTTGGGTGGCAAGGTCACTCTCATCCCCATCAGTGCTGAATCCCTGGCACCTCCAGATGAGTACCTGCTGGGATCAGAGAACAAACCCCAGGGACTCCCTCAAGTCTTGAGCCACATCCAGCTCCCTGAACTCCAGCTCAGACCACCGTCCCCTGCCTCGTCTTCTTGGCAACTGCAGACTCTGAGCTGTGCTGGCAAGTCCACATGGGACTCTCTTCTTCCTCCCAGGAAGTTTTCAACAAGGTGTTCCTTTTGGACTGCCAGGGCTCCCTCTGGACCCAGAAACACCAGCGGGGGAATGAGCACATGGTGGCCACCGTCCGCACCTGCCTTGCACACTATGAGAGAGTGGTCACCATCGTGGTAGAAATGAGCCTGGGAGACCACAGCATGAAGGCCTTGGACAGGGCCAGGGTGCTGGAGCACTGGGTCAGGGTGGTCAAGGTAAATTGTGAGCCCAGGAGATTCCCTCTCTGGACACACGGACTGGTCTCTTCTTGGTCAGCTCTCAGGATGGCAGTGTGGGGTCAAATGCCTTAGGCCCCTATACACTCCCTAGGTCCTTCATTCAGGGCAAGCCTGACCTTGACCCTGTGCTCCAAGGTGAATGTGTGTGTGCTTCCTGGGATCCTTTCTGGGTTAAGATGAAGTCCTCCCTCTGGGAGTATTGCTCAGGAAGTCCCAGGGGTGCCCTTCTCTAGCTCTCTGGGCATGTCTCATGCAGGAGGGAGATGTCCCCTAAGGGTCTGATGCTAAGATATATGGGGCTGATTTTTCCCCTCACAGGTTATTCTCTTCCCTCCCCAGGAGTTCCAGGGGCTGAATAACTTATCCTCACTTCATGTCATCCATCCTCCATGCTCTGGAGAGCACCCCAATTCTTAAACTGGAAAGGACGTGGGAAGAAGTTTCCCGGTGGGTAGGCTTCCTCTATCAGAGCACCAAGTGCCCCTGGTTATTCCATAAGTCTGGATCTTGCTCTCTTAATGACCCTGGGAGTGGGGACAGGAGGATGAAGGAGGCAGGAGTAGAAGATTGGGGTGGGGTCTCTCAGCCTCCTTAGAGCCTCAGGAGTTCTGCTCAAGTCTATTTCCTGCAGTACCAGGCAAAGAGTGTTGCCAAATGGATCGAGATCTCCAGGTGTTGGTTACACGGCAATGGACCCCACCCACATGCAACCTACACTGTGAGAACGGCCACTCAGTTGAAATGGGAATGGGCCCAGCTGAAAACCTGAGAACTGCCCTCTCTAGTCCCATGTCATCCCCAGGGTCAGATAAGCCCAGTGGGAAACAAGTAGCAATTTAAGTCCTTGAGGATTTTAATAAATGCAATTTAAACTCACAAGCCTGTCCCTATTTCCAAATTTCTCTGCTGTTTCATTTACTTGGCAGAAAATCTTACCAAATATTCTGGGAGATCCATGCCAAGAACCAGGTGCAGTACCAGGATCTGATTATCAAGGTAAAGTGGAGACAGGGAGATTGGGGGCTTATGTTAGGGGCCAGGAACACTGTAAGATAGGAAATGGGTGACAGGTGTGGGGGCATTTACTGGAATATTTTCTGCCATGCTATGTCTAGAAAACAGGAAGAGTCATGTTTTTCCACTGGCAGGAGGGAGGTGTGATGGCAGGAGGAAATGGTGCCAGAGTGTGTACACGGTGGTTGCACCAGTCAGAGAGGTTGTCCCCCTGCCAGGACAGCAGGTTTCTGCTGCTGATGGGTAGCATCCTCCAGGCTGTGGGCTGATGGCTGGGCAGGGCACCATTCCCCTTGTGAAGCAGCTGAGCTGTCCTCAGAGCTGGGCTGCTGCACTTACTGCTGTCTCTGTTGCAATACCTGGGGATGGCTGCCATCCTGCACCACAGGCCAGCACTTGGGAGGGTCCCAGAGACAGGTGGTCCACTGAGCAGCACAGCTCTCAGAGTCACACTGGGTACATGGGGACAGACACCTCTATCGGGGTTCCTCCCTGCTTGACCTCCTTGCACATAGACTACTTAAGCCCAGGTCCTCACACTTGGCCCCAGTCAGCTTATCAACAGAATACGGAGGGCTTGGACATGAGCTCCTGGATCCTTCTGGAGCAGATCTCAGAGCTCTCCACATCATGGGGCAGCAAAGTGACACCACCGATCATCCTCAGAACCCAACTTGTCGGTCACAGATGGCATCTCAGAAGGCCATACATGGAGTGATATAGAGTTTTCTGTGTAGGGAGCTCCTTGGCAGATCAGAGACAGAGAGGAAAACTTTGGGCATGGCATCCAGTCTGGTTGGAGGACCATAGGAAGAATTATGTCTCTCAATCACACCTCCAGAAACATTATGTTTATCTGTCACTTCAGCTGGTCCTGGCTGCACCCCTGGTCACAGGAGAGACCAGATGTGGGGCTCTGGCCAGTTAAGCTGCTCTGGCTGTGAGTGAAGGGAGCTGGGCAGAACATCAGCTGTCAGGGAGAGGAGCCAGCCCATCCTGTGGGTAACTGAATCACCAATGCCCCTTTCAGTTTCTGATATCTACTCTGGAAAGGGAGCAGGATGACCTTGGCATACAGGCTTCTAGAATGACAATGAGTCTCAAAGGATAAAATGGGAGCAGGCCTGTGTGCCTGGGACTGTCTCACATGAGCAAGTCTGAGAGTAGAGGTGCAGATGTGAACAGCATGTCTCAGAGCTCCTGACAGAGGGCAGTCCCCTTCCCTTTCAAGATGGGGAAACAGAAACCAAGAGAGCAGGTTATAGGCTCAGAGGACACCCCAGTGAGTGTTGGATCTGGGCTAGAGCTTGAGCCAAAGCCCATGGCAAGTTCCATGAGTGCTGACCCAGATAAGCCAGCTAGATGTCCAGGGTCTAAGGTCAGTGAGACGGGGCTCTCACAGGGTGAGGAGAGGGCCATCAACCTACCCTTGCTCCTGATTCTCACGGGTGGAGACCCCCAACTTTACCCCCCTGAGGAGGGACCCCCAGAGAGACCAGATGAGGCAGTGGCAGAACGTGATGGTGAATGTGCCTGGGGTGAGTGAGGTCTTCAGAAAGTCAGACAGTAGAGTCTCCTTCCACAGCTGGTGGCCTGCAAATCAAGACAGAATGTACATTCCTGCCCCAGCTTTGCCCTGCTGTGGCCACACCAGAAATGCCTTCCCTAGAGAGACCCGAGTACTGGTCAGGTGTGGGGTGGGACCGGGAAGCACCTGAAAACCATGATGTGCTGCAATTCCACCATATTCAGATGACTGCTGTCCTTGGAGACTAGCCCAGATTATGGGACAAGAATAATCAGGGAAAGTTATGGAGAATCGAGGGAGGTAGTGAAGAATCTCCTGGAGGGGCCTAACTAGATACTCAGAAGACTGAACTGGAGGAAATTTTGTGGGATAGCTCTTGGGCGAGCCATGGAATCAGGGGCTCATCGCCACTACCTCCCAATGGCACAGACTGTTGTCCCCTACCTGGGAAAAATCCTCATGGAGTTGGCACTTCTGGATGCTGCAATGTGCAGTTATGTGGACGTGAGGGACCCTCGGGTGGTGGTGACCAGGGCCCTAACATTGGGTAGCAGATGGCTGAGAGCTCTTGGCAGTTGGCAAACCTCTTTCAGGATGGCCACCCTCTACCCAAGAGCGACCCATCACAGGCATCTTACCTGACACTGAGGGAGCCTAATGGTCAGCCCCAGTCCAGGCTCCCTGAGGGCCAAGCAGCAGGATCACCTGATGCAGAACCGTGGGGACTGAGTCTGTGCTTAGGAGTACTGTCTCCTGAATGAGTGCCATGGGAGGCAAGTGAAGGTTGGCCCCTTAAGATCAGGTAGCATTTCAGCTGTCAAGCACCCACTTCCACCCAAAGCCACAGTCCACCATAAAACCATCAGAGATGATGAGAGCTGAAGATTACTGAGCCTCAGCACCCAGGTCCCCTCATCTCCAGACCCCGACCCAGGTCCATACCTGGTTCTGTGCAAATCCATGCCCCTGAGACCACGGAGAGGGAGGGGTTGAGGCTAGACATGGTCGGGGTTCGTCCTGATGCAGTGGACATCTGCCTTGCAAGGAAATGTCATCAACCTCCAGAAGAAGGAGAGGGTGAGCTGCTATGGGCCTCATTGTGAGGAACCATGTGCAGAGCAAGTCAGAGGGACCTGAGCTGGACATTCCCTCGCTCTTCCATCTTGCAGCTTAGATATTTTGAGTGGATCTAGTACACAAAGAAGGAGAAGGCCTGTGCCACAGTGGGGTACAAACAGGACAGGAATCAAGAGCAACTTCCTGGAGGAGGGGGTGTTTGAGTTCAACTCTGATGGCAAGTTGAAGCTAACGTAATACTGGAGTGACAGGAAAATCCTCAGAAGAGAGACCCCGGAGCCAAGTCCCCTACCCTCTCCTAGACCTCTCCAGAAGGCCCCTTCAGCCTTCCTTGAGCAGCCCCTATCAGCATCCTGCCTTTCCTTTCCAGGAATTTGAAAAGTTGAATGAAATACAGAAGCTCCAGTTGGCTGAAAACCGATTTCTTATTGAGCCCGAGGAGCAATTTGGGGTCTGGTTCCAGTCCATGCCACAGTTCAGCAAGGATGAGAAGTGAAGACTGGGGAATTCTTGGATCAGAGCAAAAGGAGCCTCTCCTTGGGGCCCAGATCACAGAGCCTATGGCCAAAGCTCCCTGGTCATCATCAGATGCTTTGACTTGATCACAGTTTGGGCAGCAGGACCCTAGGAGGAAGGGCACCGATGTGGCTCTGGGAGGACTCACAAATTGCCACTCTTCTTTTTAGCTATGCCCTGTTCTGCCAGCTGGAGCCCCCTCACTAGGTGGACAGCAGGGTCAAGGAGAACTGGCCCTGGGGACATGGATGGCTGAGTGTGGGTATGCTCTCCCATGTGACAAAGTCCAGTTTACTGATCACTCAGATCTTTTATTAGTTTTTTTGTTTCGTGTTTTCTTCAAATAACTGTTTCTGTGTATTTGACATTTATTGACTGATGGTATGGGATACACTAAGAGACAGATGGCCTCAGGTACACAGTGGGATGATTGCTACATGGAAGCACATTAACACATTCCTCTTCTCTTGCCATGTTTCTGTGGCAAGGGCAGCTTAATCTTGAAGTCACTTATTCTACTTTTTTTTTGTCCACATTTGCATTCTAGCAGAAATTCCTAAAACTGAGCATTTTGAAAAGAACATAGACATTTGCAAGACTCACAATTCCAGTGACTGGAAAGCCCCAAATCATCACAAAATGGTAAAAGACAGAACTTCTGACAGTGCAGAGCCTGGATTTTATCTGTGGCAGTTCCGCTCTGTTCTGGTCTCAGTCTTTTTGCTTATAAGCCCTCCAGAATTCCATTGATGGTGCCTGCTCTGATAATCTTACCACAGCCAAAAGCCTCAGCCTGAGACACCATGAATTTTTAACTGAACAGGTTACAAAACAATACAATCCCTGCACATGAATTCTGGGGCCTTCCAAGCTATAACATCTTCAGACTTCAGATTTGTCGGTTCCTTCTCTTTCAGCTGCTCAACTGTGTTCTTAGGGTGTCTGTCTATTGCTATAAACTTTCTCCTTAGTACTGACCTGCTATATCCCATGGGTTTGTGTTTTTATATTCCATTTTATGGGCTTCACAAAGTTTAATTGCCGCTTATCTTCATTGGTTGCTCAGGAGAGGACTGTTTAATTACCCAGTATGTTTACATCTTACAAAGTTCCAATTATTGATTTCTACTTTCATTCCATCATGTTCAGAAAATGTGCTTGATGGTATTTTAATATATTTCAAGTACATTTATACATTCAATCATGTTATTTAGCTTACAAAGTGAATATTCCAAAATGTGTACATTTCTCCTCAGTCCAGGTGATAATACTGTGCAGTTATCTTCAACAGATTATATCCCATTTCTTTGTTCCATTAATGCTTTGCCTCTCTATTTTTCTCCTTAATGTCTTCACTTAAACTCCACTCCTTCACCTGTGCTCTTCCCACACTATATCTGATATTCACAACTATTTACTGTGTTTATATATCCTTTAGTCATTCTGTTTTGGTCAGAGTGTGTGGACACTCTTGGCTTGCTTCACTCAGCAGTAAATCTTCCATATTCATCCACTTTCTGTCAAAACCCAGGATTTTTTTTTTTATGGCTGAGTAGTATTCCATAAAGTATATGTGTCACACTTTTTCAATCCATTCATCTGTTCATGGGCATTTGGGTTGGTTCCATGTCTTAGCAATTGTGAATAATGCTGCAGTAAACATCAATGTGTAAGCATTTCTCTGATTAACAGTTCTTCTGTCCTTTGGGCTGATACCAAGGAGTGGGATTGCTAGATCATATTATACTTCTATTTATACATTTTTGAGGAATTTCCAAATTGTTCTGGAGAACTTACTTTCCCAACAGCAATGTAATTGAGTTCCCCTTTCACCACACCTCCCACCAGCAGTTATCATCTTTTTTTTTTTTTTTTTTTAATCTTAGTCATTCTGACTGGGGTTAAGTGGTATCTCAGTATCTCATTGTTGTTTTGATCTGCATTTCCCCTACAATGAGGGATGTTGAGCATTTTTTAATATGCCTTTTGTCTATTCATATGTCATCCTTTGAGACATATTTTTGAGAGTGTTTTTTTCAACTCCTTCTCCCATCTTTTAATAGAGTTGATCATCTTTTTTCCAAACAGCTGCTTGAGTTCCTTTTGTATTCTAGTTATCAGTCCCTTATCTGATGCATAACTTACAAAAATATTTTCCCATTCTGAGGGCTGTCAATTCACACTAATTACTTGTCTTTTGCCATGCAGAAACTTCTTAGTCTGATTTAATCTCATTTGTCTATTTTGGGGATTATCAACTGTGCTCTGGGGGTCTTATGTAAGAAGTTTTTCCCTACCCCAATGTCTCACACAGTTTCCCCAGTGTTTTCTAGGAGCAGTTTTATAGTTTGAGGTCTTAGATTTAGATCTCTGATCCACCTTGACTTTATTTTTGTCAGAGGTGAGAGGTAGGAGTTCAGATTCATCTTTCTGCAGGTGGAATTCCAGTTTTTCCAGCACGATTTGCTGAAGAGGTTTCTCTTTTCCCACCATATTGACTGGTACCCCTTGTCAAAAATCAATTGACTGTATGTTTGGGAATTTATTTCTGGGGACTCTATTTAGTTTCATTGGTTCACATGTCTGTTTCTGTGCCAGTACCATGCTGTTTTGATTACCACAGCTTTGTAGTATATTTTTGGGTCAGGGAATGAGATGTTGCCCACTCCACTCTTCTTGTGTAGAATTGCTTTGGCAATACAGGGTCTTTTATGATTCCAGATGAATTTTATGATTGTCTTTTCTAGATCTGTGAAGAATGTGTCTGATGCTTTGATTGGTATTGCATTAAACCGATTAATTTGGGTAGACTTGCCATTGTGGTTATGTTAATTCTTCCAATCCAGGATCATGGGATATCCTTCCACCATTTTTGTGTCATTTTCAATTTCTTTTTTTATCTTCTCATATTTTTCCTTCTGGAGGTCTTTAACTTCTTTGGTTAGATTTATTCCTAAGTATCTTATACTTTTTGTGGCTATGGTAAATAGAATAACTTTTTTTTAGTTCTATCTCAGTCTGCCTGTTGTTCGTATATAGAAATGCTATAGATTTCTGTATATTGATATTTTATCCTGCAACTTTACTATATTCGTGCATTACTTCCAGAAATTTTTTCATGGAAACCATTGTTTCTTCTATGCATACAATCATGTCATCTGCAAATAGAGAGAGTTTCACCTCTTCTTTTCCTGTTTTAACGCCTTTAATTTTTCCTCTTTTCTGATTGCATTGGTGAGGACTTCCAGTACAATATTGAAAAGGAGTGGAGAAAGTGGGCATCCTTGTCTTGTACTCTTTTTTAGTGGGAAAGTTTTCAACTTTTCTCCATTCAGGATGACGTTCGCGATGGGTTTTTAATAGATAGCTTTTATTGTGTTGAGAAGTGATCCTTCTATGCTGATTTTGTTGAGAGTCTTAATCATGAAGGGCTGTTGTATCTTATCAAATGGTTTTTCTGCATCAATCAATATGACCATATGGTTTTTATCTTTCTTCCTTTTAATATGGTGTATTACATTTATGGTTTTGCATATGTTGAACCAACCTTGCATTCCTGGAATAAAGCTTACCTGATCATGATGTATAATCTTTTTTATAAGTTGTTGGGTATGATTTTCTAGTACCTTGTTGAGAATTTTTGTGTCTATATTCATCAAGGATATTGGTCTATAGTTTTCATTCCTTGGCCTGTTCTTATCTGTTTTAAGGGTAAGGGTGATAGAGGCTTCATGGAATGAATTAGGGAGAAGTTCATCCTTTTGGATCTTTAGAAATAACTTTAGCAGAATGGGGGTAAGTCTTCTTTGAGGTGAAGTCATTAGGGCCAGAGTTTTTCTTTTTTGGAAGGTTACTTATTATTG
Organism: Tupaia belangeri chinensis; assembly: GCF_000334495.1. NCBI lineage: Eukaryota > Metazoa > Chordata > Mammalia > Scandentia > Tupaiidae > Tupaia > Tupaia belangeri. The sequence continues at coordinate 517,186 of NW_006159778.1, read as the reverse complement.
ATTCAATCTCCTGGCTTGTTATGGGCCTATTCAGAATTTCTATATCCTCCTAGCTCAAGTTTGGTTGATTATACGTGTCCATGAATTTGTCCATCTCATCTAGATTGTCTCGTTTCTTGGCGTATAGTTATTGATAGTATCCTCTAATTATATTTTGTATTTCCATGTTGTCTGTTGTTATATTGCCTGCTTCATTGCAGATTTGATTCACCTGGTTCCTTTATCTCTTCTTAATAAGTCTCTCTAGTGGTGTATTGATTTTGCTTATCTTAAAAAAATAGATTTACTTTTGTTTATTTTATGTATAGTTTGCTTATTTTCTATTTAATTTATTTGTACTCCTATCTTTATTATTTCCTTTTTCCTGGAGTTTTCTGGATTTTTTTGATATTGCTTTTCCAATTCTCTAAGGCATGATGTTAGGTGATCCATTTGCCTTCTTCCTGTCTTCCTGTTTTGTGCACTAATTGCTATGAACTTCTCTCTTATGACTGCTTTAGCAGTGTACCAAAGATTATGGAAACTCATGTCCTCATTTTCATTGGATTCCATGAATCTTTTGATTTCAGTCTTTATTCCTGGAGCCATTCAGAAGTAGTTTATTTAGTTTCCATGTATTTGAGTATTTTTGAGAATTTCTCTCGAATTAAACTCAAGTTTAATTCCATCATGGTCAGAGAAGATGCTGGATATAGTTTCTATGCCTTTGAATCTGTAGAGGCTTGCTTTTTTGCCCTATGATGTGGTCAATCTTTGAAAAGGTTCCAAGTGGGGGTGAGAAAAAAGTGTATCTCCTGGTTTTTAGATGGAAAGTTCTATAGAGGTCTGTTAAGTCCATTTCATTTAGGGTATCATTTAGATTCTTTACCTCTTTATCTAATTTTTTTTTGTCTTGATGATCTATCCAGAGGGGATAATGCAGTGTTGAGGTCTCCAACAATTAATGTATTGCAGTGTATCTCCCCTTTTAGATCTAGCAGTCTTTCCTTCACATATTTGGGTGTTTCTGTGTTAGGCGTGTAGATATTTATAAGTGTTATATCTTATTGATCTGTTTATCCTTTTCCTACAATATAGTGCCCTTCTTTGTCTCCTTGAACATTTTTTTTTTTTGGAGAGGTTTTTGATGATATAGGGCCTGTGTGCTTGCCAGACAGACCGAGAGAGACAGAGAGATAGAAAGCGAGAAATCACACCCCTCCCCCAGGAGGAATGGCCACACTGCAATCCTTCTCCTCCATTCTCCTCTCAGGATCTTGGGTACACATGCACACGTCCCTGGTGTAAGTTTAAGCCACTGGGTCCGGTACTTGAACCATGATCGACTACATGGGAGTCCAGTGACACAGCCATTATGTTAACAACTGGTTCTGTGGAAAACATTTTTCCAACCCTTCACTTTCAGTCTATGTATTTCTTTATCCATGAGGTGGGTGTCCTGTAGGCAACAGATAAAGGATTTCTGTATTTTCATCCATTCACCCAGTCTGTGTCTCTTGATTGGAGAATTTAATTCATTCACATTCAGTGTTATTATTGATGTTACAGGATCTGTCCCAACATTTAAATTGTCCATTGTCTTAGTTGCCTTTTATTCCTTTGTTTCTGTCTGTTAATTCTTTAGTTTTCTTAGAACAGTACTTTCTTCAGGGTTTCTTGAAGAGCTGGTCTGGTGTTGGCAAATTCTTTCAGATCTTGTTTATCTGAGAAGGTTTTCATCTTTTTTTTTTTTTTTCCCATATGATGGATAATCTTGCAGGATATAATAATCTTGGTTGAAATTGTTTCTCTCTTAACACTTTCAATACATCTTCCCATTCTTTCCTTGCTAGCATTGTTTCCGTTGAGAGATCTGGTGTTAGCTTGATAGGATGACCTTTGTAAGTCACTTCTCTTTTCTCTCTTGCCAGTTGTAATATCATGTCTTTATCTGTAGTTTTGATCAGTCTGGCTAAGATGTGCCTTTGGGAAGATCTTCTTGGGTTGAGTCTATTTGGTGTCCTTTGTATTTATTCAATCTGGATGCTTGAGTCCCTCTCTAGACTTGGAAAATTTTGTTTAAGGATTTCATGGAATAGATTTTCTATGCCGTTATTAGATTCTTCACCTTCTGGGATGCCCATTATTCAGATGTTTGGGCATCTTTTGGAGTCTAGTATTTCTCTAATATTATCCTCGTGATTTTTGTTGTTGTTGTTGTTGTTGTTATTTTCTCTATCTTTTTGTTGTTTTTTTCTAGGTCAGAGATTTTATCTTTTACATCAGAGATTTGATCATCAGCATGGTCAAATTGACTTTTAATACTTTTAAGAGAGTTTTTTATTTCCTCTATTCCAGACTTCATCTCTAATAGTTCCATCTGGTTCTTTTTCAGAGTGTCCATTTCTTCTTTCATATCATAGATTGACTTCCTAATCTTCTGTAATTCATTGTCTCTTTTCTGTTCCAACTCAGAATTTGGTCACCATGAATGTTTAAAACTTTTTCTCTGACATTTTGGTAATGTCTTCCATTTTCACAAAAGATGGAGCAGAGTTATTCTCTTCCTTTGATGGAGATATATTTCCTTGTTTATTCATATTTGAGGTTCTTCATCTACTTCTAACCATTGGAAGATGTACTCACTTTTAAATACCTCTTAATAGAATGTTTCACTGTTTATGAGTGTGTTTAACTCTTGCTGCAAATTGACTTCTGCCAGAGTCTCTGTTCTGTTGTTTTTAGTAATGTGGTCTCAAGAAAGATACTCTATTCAGGCATCTGAAGAGCAGTATCTCCTTTTTCACAGCTAGTTCAGTACAAGAGAGGATCCCAGAGAACTTTATATTACTAAAAAATTTCAGATCTCTTATTATAGTCCTAGCTAGTCCCTCTGACAAGGTGGAAGATGACTAAGAGAAGATAATATAAGAGAAAAGAAAAGAGTACAGAGGGGAATAAAGAAAAAGTTGTGTCATGCATTAGCGCGGCATGCGATTTTGCCGGAGGCCTACAGATGGACTGTGCGTCTGCTGCAGCAAAAGTGACAGTCCATGGGGAAAGGAAGAACACTGATTATTTTTTCTATTCTCTTTCTCTGAGTTTCTTCTCTTCCTTTGATTTTTAAAGTTCCATAAAAACTGAGTCATGCCATATTTACTTTATTGCTATTTTTCTAGTATAGAAAAATTGAGAATATGGCATATATTAAGAATTAAATAAATATTTTTAAAAGAATATATTTCTATCTTAGCAAATAATTCTACTTTTTCTTATAGGAATCACCCTCTTCATTTCATGGTCAATTGGAGAATAAACTTCACCATTTTGCTGACATATAGTATGTTCTTTTGCACATATTTCTCTATTTTAATATACTGGAAATCAGTCAACCTTGACATCGGGCAAGAAATAATTGTATCCTGGATTTAATCAGCCAGCACTGGTATACAGTTATCAGAAAATATGGTTCTGAGTCTATTTCATTATATTTACTTATATATTGATTTTCCAGCCTTCCAATCTATATATATGATAACCTTGTTCACAAACTCTGTTTTTGTAGGAAAAACAATCAAGTTATATTCAACTAATCAAATCACACACACATACAAACACACAATACACACTCCAACTTGGACAGTTTACTAAAATTGGATTTTTCCATTGGTTCTAATATAGGTTGTATGGGAAAAGACAATGACTTTTGTTTTTTTTTTTTTTGAGAGGTTGTTGCTATAGGACACGTGCGCTCGCCAGAAAGACAGAGACAGAAAGACAGAAAGTGGGAAATTACCCCCAGGGGGTATGGCCATGCCGCAATCCCTTCTTCATTCTTCTCTCGGGATTTTGGGCATGCACACACATGCTCGGCTTGAGTTTAAGCCATCAGGTCTGGGACTTGAACCACGGTAGACTACATAGGAGTTCAGCGACATAGCCATCACACTAACTGCTGTCCCAAGACAATGACATTTTATATACCTTCTTACTTTAATTTTTAAAAAAAAATTTTGCTAGAGACCTGTATACTTGAAAAGAGAGAGAGAGAAACAGAGAAGATGAGAAAGCACTCTCCATGAGGGATGGTTATCTTGCAATTCTTTCTTCTCCATTTTTCCTTTTAGGACTTTGGGAATGCATGAAAACATTACCAGTGTGTTTCTCAAGTGTCAGTTCCAGGACTTGAATCACACAGTTGGCCATGTGGGATCGAGCTGTCTCAACCACCATGTAATGGGCAGGCCCTCAAATCTCCTATCTCAAGCTATTTTACACTTTATTTGTCTCATGAATATCTACATCTCTCATAAAATTTAATTTTCAGTAGTAAAACTGAATTATTCTGAATTGTAGACAAGTGCTGTTTTGTTTTGTTTTTCAGTTCCATTCAGAATCTTTATCTATAGCCCTAGGACCTAGACACAGATCAGATAGGTGATTCACAATGATATCTGCCTTAATTTTGGATGATAATTGTAATGTACAAATGTTGTTGTAAGAAATTCACATCTTGGAAGCATTGTATTCTAATGTTCATACTGAGATAAGTGTTGTTTGTGGATAGAATTATATAAAGTCACACAGGTAATAATAAAAAAAGATCAAATTCATGTCAATTTTGCCTCATGCATTATTTTTTAGGGAATACAAAATAAAATAAAAATTGTTAAGGCTACTTAAAAACATTCTTGTTATTACAAGGATTAAGAGAAGTATTTTTACAGTGAGTTAAGCTTGAAAAATATCACAAGGGACCAGCAGGTGGCATGGTGGTTAAGATCCTGGACTTCCACTTGGCTGACCATGATTCGAGTCCCAGACCTGGCCACTTGCTTTCTCACTTTCCCTCTCTCTCTTTCTCTCTCTGATCAAATTTTCAAAACAATAATAAATAAAATTAGGGACAAACAGTTGGAGTAATGGCTACATCGCTGAACTCTCATGTAGTCAACCACAGTTCGAGTCCAGACCCTGTGGCTTAAACTCACGCCAGGCACATGTGTGTGTATACCCAAGATCTCGAGAGCAGAATGGAGGAAAAGGCATTGCAGATTGACCATCCCCCCTGAGGGGTAATTTCTTGCTTTCTGTCTCTCTCTTTCTGGGGAGCACACATATGCCCTACAGAAAAAAAATGAGAGAGAGAGAGAGAGAGAGAGAGAGAGAGAGAGACTAGTATATACCTATTTAGCTTGGATGGTGAAATGGCTATTTGCACAGACTCAATATCAATTGATTGTCTTTCCTCCCAAGATGAACTGAAAAAACTATGGTTTTATATTTAACTATTTCAGGGAAATTACCTTTAAAGTTAAATTTCACATAATTAGACTGATAAGCCCATTATTTAAGGATACATTGTACTCCACATATGAAAATAAATACCTAAAACTTCTTACAGGAAAATTAATATTGCCCATCAAAGAAGTAGTGAAGATTTTTATTTGCTCAAGGGTAAGTTAAGAACTTTAACACATTGAAAGATCTTGGAGGAAGAGCAACCTGCAGGCACAGAAGGTTTAACCCAGAAGACAGAAACCCTTTCTCACTACTTGGCCTCAAAGAGCAAAAGGTAATAAAGGCAGTGGAAAGTCAGAGATGGAAAAATGCAAATAATCACATAAGCAAATATTTCAGAATCTATTTACCTAACCTTATAACCTATAGCTCTAAGTCTTCTTTGTCAAATATTACCAGTTGGTCTTGGTATGTTTATCAACCACTATTATCATCCCTAAATGAGAAAAACACAGAGAACTAAGTAGAGTATCACTGTAGAGCCCAAACCCACAGTATATATAGTATCCTGCTCTGAAAAGCAAGTCACTACGGAATTTATTTGTAAAATGTCATTAATGTTTTTTAAAGAGAGAAAGAGAGAGAGAGATAATAGAATGAATGAGAGGGAGAGAGTGAAAAGAGCAGAAATTATACTGCCAATAATTGTGTGTGAAGTATATACTAATTACACCAAATAGAAATTTAAAAATCTGATTCCAAATATAAAAATGTTTAAGTAACTCAATGAACAATTAATTACAAAAAAGATATCCTTTTTATGTTTGTTTATTTAAATTTTTTAAAGTTTTATTTACTGTCACCATAATCTTGTTTATATTACATATAACTTTACAGTATATTACATTTCTTTTTCCAGAAGGAATACCATGCATATCAGTCAATTCAGAGACATTTTTATTATTTTATTTTATCTTACTAGTTCTTTTTGTTATTAATTTATTAATATAAAATTTATTTTCAATTCATTTTCTTCCATACATTCAATCACATTATTATTTGTCTTACAAAATGGATATTTCAACAGGTGAACATTTCTCCCTAGTACCGTTGATAAAACTACGAAATATCTTCAACAGATAATACCACACCTCTTTGTGCCATAAATGCTTTGCCTCCTTTTTCCTCTCCCAAATGTCTTTCCTCAGACCCTCCTCTTTCACACACACTATATCTGGTATTTACATCTATATACTGTGTTTCTATATCCTTTAGACAATTAGTTTTAGTCATAGAGTGCAGACACTTGGTATATATTAAGTGAGGACATACAATGCCTCTCCTTCAGAGCATGGCTTGCTTCACTCAGCAGTAAGTCTTCCATATTCATCCACTTGCTGTCAAAAGCCAGGGTTTTGTCATTTTTTATGGATAAATAGTATTCCATTGAGTATATGTGCTACAGTTTTTCTAAGCATTCATCAGTTTGTGGGCATTTGGGTTGTTTCCATGACTTAGCAATCCTGAAAAGTGCCACAATAAACATCAATGTGCAAGTACTTTTCCAATTAAGTATTCTTCTCTCCTTTGGGTAGATACCAAGGAGTGGGATTGCTGGATTAAGTCCTGGTGGTGGTGTGGTGAAAAGAGAACTCTCTTACACTGCTGGTGGGAATGTAAATTGGTCCAACCACTGTGGAGAACAATTTGGAGATTCTTCAAAAATCTACAAATAGAATACAGAGACATTAAAATCCCCATTTCATCATCCAATATCTTTTCATTGTTTTTTTTTCCGATCATTATTATCATTATTCCAATTATTTTTTAACCATTCAATCACTATTTCTCATTTTGATTGTAAAAATACTTTACCCATCATGAAATACTTCTCAGACCAATTCAGTTGAGAATACAATACATGCCATCATCAACAGGTAATAAACCATATCTGTGTCCTACTAATGTCATGCCTCTCTATTTGTTCTCTTGTTATCTTTCTCTATACTCTTCTCTTCTCTCACCCTCCACTCCATTCCATGCTGTCTTGTCCTTGTTAAGTATTTTCACTGCTTTTCTGTCCTCTAATATTTCACTCTCTACCATAGAGTGTGGATATCTATTTTAAAAATTTTAGAGAGATTTTTACTAAAGGGCACGTGAGCTCACCAGAGAGATGGAAAGGAAGAAACCACCCCCCCCGGGGGGGGGGGATGACCATACCTCAATCCCTTCTCCTCCGTTCTCCTCTCAGGATCTTGGGTATCTGTGCGCGTTCTCCTGGCATGAGTTTTAAAACACCAGGTCTGGGACTCGAACTGCGGTAGATTCCATGGGACTCCAGCAACATAACATTACTCCATATGCTGGTTTCTATTTTTTTTTTTTTTTAAGAAAGAAAGATACAGGTTTCCCAAGAAGTCCCTCGTACTACGGTCCTCCCCCATTCTCAGCCAGCCTAGATCATGGGCATGTGTATGTGTTTGCCTTCCCAGGGCAACCTCAGGACCTTTCTTATATTGGTTCAATTGAGTTACTTCTGCACTATTGCCTGGTCCCAGAAAACCCTTTTCTTCTTTTTGACCAAATATCTATAAGGATTGCTTCTGTCAAAATAAGACTTCTGAAGCTCAACTGCAACAGTGTGTACTAAATGTTGCTGCATGACTAAGGCTACATGGGAGGCCCAGGTTTGATTTTTCAACCATCCTAAAATGCTGGGAGCACCAGCTACTTAAGACAGAGGAAAGAGGATTTTGAAAGAGCAAGATGCTGTCTTAAAAATAACAACACACACACACACACACAAAGAAAGGAACAAAAAAAAAAAAGATTACTGATAAGAAAATATTCCTCATATTTGAGGAAAGATGTTTTTATCAATCTTCAGAAACCCTTCTGGGCAGAAAAATACATGAGCAATTCTCTAATGAAATTTAGTATGATTAAGAGTGTCTAAGAATGTTGGATTCACTCCCTAATATTTCAGAAAAATGTATTTAGAGATATTAGAAATAATCATAATAAAATAATTATGACCACTTTTTCTCTTATTTTGTGATTTATTATGTACATTTAATTGTTGTATATCTTTATGGTTATGATATGCTTTTTCCAAAGTATTTAATCTAATCACAATTCTTATCTTATTTCATAATCCCTAGCTATGAGGTAGATACTATGTTTCTAATTTATGAATGATGGGAGATCCAAATCACAGCTATCCCTCTATAATAAAGATTCTATACATTTACATATTTATTTATTTTTAAATTTTATATTGTTGATTTTTGAACAAGAAATAATTTTAATTATAATCACTGTCTTTGCTATTAATTTCCTCTTATAATGATTTGGTAACATATTCAGAACAATTATTATTAAATAATGAATTTGAGAAGTTAACCATAAATAAAACATTTTAAAATAAAATATTTTGTCAATAATTTTTCTATTACTTCAAGTATTATCCTGAACCAATTGCTACAAATTGGTATGTATCATTTCAGCTACATAATTTCACTAAAGGTTCATTTATGCTATCAGTATCTCTAAGAGTGCCTTGTGGCCAGTCTGAGGTGTGGTGGTTGTGGCAGCTGGCTCACATGGCTGACTGCATTTCAAGTAAGTCATTCCCCTGGTAGCCTGAAAATCACACTGGGCACCCATGTATGTGCATGCTTAAAATCCTGAGAGGAGAAGGGACTGTTGTGTGACTATATTCCATATGGCAATTTCTCTCTCTCTCTCTCTCTCTCCCCGAAAAGTGCATGTGCTATATAGCAAATTAAAAAGAGAAAAAAAAAAGGTTTCTCTTGAATTTTTAAATCCAATTTAAACATTATTTTTGAGATAGAGTTTGCAACAATGTTTCTTTCTTTTAACTTCGCTAAAATTTTTCTACATATATTGTGCTATGACATTATTTAGATTTTCCATTTTTATTGAAAAAATATATTAGTCTGTTTTTGCTTTTTTCTCTCTAGTCCATACTATAATGCCTTACTCTTCTCAGAAATGTGAATTGTATAATGGCAAACACTACTTTGTTAAAATTCTAAGAAATATGGCTAATTTAATTTAGTATTGGAAAATGATTAATTCCATAGTTATCAATGACTATTCAATGCATAAAAATTCTATGGAAATTTATATGTTTAAAGAATTTTTTTAAAAAATTTATTTCTTCTTCTTTTCAGTTTGCCAGGGAAAGACACAGTGAGAAAGAGAAAGAGAGAAAAAAAGTAAGCCACGAGGTCCAAGAGTAGACCCATGGTCTGCCATGTAGGAGTTCAGCTCCTTACACGCCATGGCATGTGCTGGTTCCTACACTGTTATTTTGATGGCCATGGGAAAGGTATATTTAAGAACACTCTGGGTCAAGTAGGTTTAGTAATAGCATTTGCATTTAAAAATCTCATTGGCACCAAGTATCATTAAGAGATTTCACATTATCACTACCACTATCTTTTCCCTAGGATGACCATACTTCCCAGACTTTGTAAGTATCCAGACATCCTGGTGTCCTGACATAATTCTATTGTATGTCTATTTCTTCATTGTAATTCTACACTCAAATGTGGTTTCTTTTAGAAAACAAATTATATGGCTATCCTACTTATTATCAACACATTTTTATTATTATGTGAAGGAAATTTTTATAGTATTTCTATCATTATAATAATGTTGTGATATGTAAAATGATCTCATTAAAATAATGTTAGGAGACCAGCAGGTTGCCTAATGATTATGTTGCTGGACTCCCAAGTAGTTGACTGCAGTTTCAATCCTGGACTTGGTGACAAGGCTCACACCAGGTGCATGAGTGTGCATGCCCATAATCCTGAGAGGAGAACAGAGGAGAAGGGATTGCTACATGGCCATTCCCTCTGGGGGTGATTTCTCTTTTTCTGTCTCTCTGCCTCTCTCTGTCTCTCTAACTAGTACATGCTCCCTATAGCAAAAATCTCTCAAAAATAATAAATAATTTTACAAAAACTCTTCCCCTCTTTATATAACTATTCTTACTTAAATAATATTTTATTCTTTAGGCCTCACAAATCAATTTGCCTTTTAAATTGCTGAGATAATTATGGAAAATCTGATGCTCCTTTTTTGATCAGAAATGCAGATAGGATAACAAAGTCAAATGACCCTTCATGTCTGGCATGATCAGTGTGAGTGGAAATGATATACCTTTGGAGATTAACTCTTGGAACCAAATTATAGGGAAGTTAGAAAGGTGAGCTCCAGGTAGCAACCTGTGGAAAAAATTCTACAACAAAATAATATCAGGCAAAGTGTAATTGAATTTGAATAAGAAAATGATGAATCAAAATATTGGGGGGAGATATAAATAATAAATGCAGATTAATAAAGAGACAAGAAAAGTTCAATGAAATAAAGTGCAATATTAATGATTGGGTGACCATGACTGAGCTTATGCTTTAATAAAGCTGACTTAGAACAAATATCACTTGAATTGGTGTGTAATGAGAAGTGGAAGTGCATTTCAGATAACTTACTTTCCAATCAGTAATGGTTTCTGGCACCACACTTTTCTCAAGACATGCTTCATCTCCCTGTTTCTTGGCATGTAGATAAGAGAGTTGAACATGGGGGCAATGATGGTGTAGAAAAGTGCAAACACTTTGTCTTCTGGAAAAGTCATGGTTGGTCTAATATAGATGAAGAGGACAGGCACAGAGAACAAAACCACAGCAGCTACATGGGAACTGCACATGGGAAGAGCTTTACTGTGGCTCTCTGCTGGGTAAGCCTGATGGTGTACAATATCAAAAAGTAAGACAGCATCAAGATCACAAAGGCCACCAAACCCATTGTCCCTGAATTGGCAACCACTAAGATCCCAACTCTGTATGTATCAATGCAGGCCAGTTTCAACAAAGGATACACATCACATAAATAGTGGTCTATTTATTTGGGACCACAGAAGGGTAAGTTGTTGGTAAGATGACATGAGAAAGGAATGAAAAAATGTTCCACCACAGCAAGCAATGACCATGGCATAATAATGCCATAGCTGCAATTTGTAAAGTGCACAAGCTTTGCTAAGAGCAGTCATCATGTAGCTATCTATGGAAATCATAAATGAACACCTCATAGCTAAAAGCTGAAAAATTAATATTTGTGAGGGCAGACTTTTGTGGCTTAGTTGGAGTTGGAGTTGGAGTTAGATATGTCAGGATTCCCCAAGATTGCTACCGTCACCCTTAAGGCCCACATGGGGCTTTGTGCTACATTTTTCAGGCACCTGAAACATGACCTTCTTCAGCACCATGCAGGACTTCTGCCCTTGATGGGAATGGTTGTGCCCATATCCCTGGCTACTGAAGCAGATATCCACACTATTGCCCATATGGCGCCATTTTGTACATTAAAACAGATGGTCTTTTCTCATGGTACATACTATTTATTTCCCAAGGATAAAACTCACCAATATTTATTCTGCATGAGTTACACATTACATTTTCTAATAAAATCTTAATAATTTAGTTATGAAGATTAAAAATTAAGGATTCAGAGTGTTATACATACATTTTTGATAGAATATTTTCTTATCTCCAATTTATGGTGAATACATTTTAATGTTGGTTGCTGTTCAACCCTTTATTCTACAGAAATGATCACTGGATTTAAAATTTATCTACTGTAGCACTTTATCAATATATAATTCACACACTGTACAATTTAACCAAATAAAATATACAGTTTAATGGTGTTTTATACTCTGGATTATGCAGTAATCAACACAATCTGATTTTAGAACATATGTGTCCCTCCCAAAATGAAATCCCATTCCCATTAGCAATAACTCCTCATTCTTCCCTACTCCCATCACTCCCAGCAATAGGCAACACTTATCTTTCTGTATTTCCCTTTCTGGACATCTCATATGTGGCCTTGTTTCTTTCACTTACATTAATCTTAACGTCTATTCATCCATACTGTAACATGTATAAGTACTAATTTCATTTTTATTGCCAAATAATACTTTATTTACACATTCTTCAGTTGATTGACTTATGGTTTATTTTCAAATTTGCTAATTTATAATAATGCTGCTATTAATTTTTTTGTGTATAAATATGTTTAATTTCTCATGCGTATATACTTGTACCTAAGAATGAAATTCTTGTGTCATATGATAGTAAGATATATCAACTTTTGGAGAAGTATCAAACTGTTTTCTAAAGTGATGCCACCGTTTTTACACTTGATCAGCAATCTATGAGCTGCCTAATGTCTCCACATCCTTATTAATACTTGCAATTTATTTTTTGGTGATTCTAGCCAGACCGTTGGGTGTAAAGTGGTATTTTATTGTAGCTTTGATATAAATTTCCCAATATCTAAAGATGTTGAACATCTCAGAGCTAGCATTTGGCTTGATAGCAAAGGCACTGGACTCCCACATGGCTGTCCTTGGTAAAACTTGGACATTGAAGCTTGAAAATAATGCCAGATGCATGTTCAGGTGTGCCCAAAATCCCTAGAGGAGAAGGGATTGTGGCATGGCCATTCCTCTGGGTGGTGACTTCTCACTTTCTCTTTCTCTGTCTTTGTCTCTCTCTCTGTGGCAAACCCAAGCAGCTCATGGCAAAATATCTAAAAAAAAAAAAAAATTGAACATCTTTTCATGTGCTTTTGATCATTTGTACACCTTTTGTGGAGAAATATTGATTTAGATATTTACCTATAATTTGTGTTATCTTTTTATTATTAAATAGTTGCATCTTTTGTGAAAAAATCCCTTAACAGACCCATGATTTGAAAGTATTTTCTCCACTCTGGAGATGTATTTTCACATTATTTGTGGCACAGTTTTCAGTATAAAAATTTTTAATTTTGGTGATATATAACAGCACTGTTAACATACTAATATTTAATACAATATTTCTGAATCATCTACCTTGGGAATGAAAAAACAGTTGTTTTTCAAAATTACTTAATTACTTAATTTTACTTATTTATTCATTTATTTTCATTGTACTAGAGAGAGACAGAGAAAGAGAGAGAGGGAAAGCAAGAAAAGCAAACCAAGACGCCAGGTCTGGGACTCAAACCACAGCTGACTATGAGGGGGTCCAGTGCCTCAACAACCATGCTACTTTCCAGCCCCTCCCCCCTTTTTTTACTATAAAAATGGTCATGGGGTTTGGCAGACATTTTTTTATTTTTAAATTTGGACTTAGATAAAGTGATCTTTTTATAGTAATTTTTTCTCTGATATAAAATTTACATACAATGAAATGCAAAGTTTTCAAGTATAGGCTTTGTTGAGTTTTGACAAGTGTATATACTAATGCATTTATTAACAAATTCAAGGGGGAACTCTTTCATTTACCCAGGAAATTTTGCTATGCCTTTTTCCAGTTAATTCCTTAAGTTGAAATCACTATTTTTATTTCAGTTAAATTTTCGTCCATTTCATAACTTCATGTAAATTGATCACAGCATTCAGTCCCTTACATCTGATCTATTTTTAAGACTCATCTTGTTATGTGTATTGTTAGTCTATTATTTTTGTTTGCTGAACTACATTCTATCATGTCTATTTTGGTAATCTGTGTGTGTGTGTGTGTGTGTGTGTGTGTGTGTTTAAATGCTGTATATTTACATTTAATGTAACTAAGCTTTGTGAATTAAATTTATCTTACTGTAGTTTGCTTTATCTCCTGCATAGCTCCTTTCCCATATTAATTAACCTGATCAAGGATTTCTTTTATTTAGTATCCAATTCTACCTTTTCTCTAGGCTTTTTTAAAAATTTATTTACTTTGCCAGAGAAAAAGAAAAGAAGAGAGATAACTTTGACAGGTTTTCACAATGTCAATCCACCCCATCTTTCAGCCAGCTAGAATCTTGAGTGCATACCAGTATGACAGCATGATAAAGTAACCTAGAATCTGAAACTGTGCCTCCTATATGACTCCAGGATCCCACAGTAAAACCCTTCCACTTATAGCACAGTTGCTGGGCCTCTTTTGACTTTCAATTAATAGTGTATTTTTTAGAGAAGTTTTGGGTTCACAGCAAAATTGAGGGAATTTTCAGGGCTTTCCCATATACACTCTAGCCCTACTCATGATAGCTACTCCTGTAATCGTCTATTCTCCACCAGAATGTTACAGGTGTTACAATTGCTGGGCCTACATTGAATCCTCATTATCATTCAAAGTATATGGTTTAAGACTACTCTTGGAGTTGTACATTTTATGGATGTTTGCTAATATATAATGTCATGTATGTACCACCAGATTGTACTCGGTAATTTCATTGTCTTTATTTATGTTTATTTATTTATTTATTTTGGTATGTCAGGTTTAATAGCAAAAATGGAAAGGGTCAATATACAGTCACATCCTTTCGCTGTTATTCATGTTTCCTGGCCTCCCACCCCCATCTTTCTACCTTCCTGAGTCTGAATACAGTCAAGATTGGTTGGGTCGAAAAATGACCTTAGGGTATTTTATGATCCCTCAAAAATGTTGACTATAATTCAAACAGAGATACAAAACTTGGCACGTCTTTCATTTAAAACAAAAGTGGAGAAACCATACAAAAAATCAAAATATAGTTGGGAACCAGCAGTTAGCGTAATGGCTATGTCGCTGGACTCCCACGTAGTCGACTGTGGTTCACGTCCTGGACCCGGTGGTTTTAAAACTCACGCTGGGTGTGTGTGCGTGCGTGCCCAAGATCCCGCGAGGAGAATGGAGGAGAAGGGATTGCAGCATGACCATCCCCCCTGGGGGGTGATTTCTCACTTTCTGTCTCTGTGTCTCTCTCTGTCTGGTGAGTGCACACGCCCTATAGTGAAAATCTCTCCCTCCCAAAAACAAAACAAAACAAAATATAGCTGCCTGAGTAGACTTTGATTCTATATAGGCAGTTACCCTCATATTCATTGGAGGTCATTTGGGCTAAAACCAAACTGAGTCCATTAATCACTCTCCCTCTGGTTCTTCTTGTGGTCTTTCCTAGACCTTTCAGGAGACGTTGAGTGGCTTCTGTTTCTGTGACTACGGTGATGACCTGGGGACTTGGAGTAGGATCTGTGCCATCGATCTCAGGACCTGCTGTGGTAACGTCTTGGACTCTTGCTCCGATGTCTTTCTTGGCGAGGTGAGGGGCTTCTCCTTTTGGGAGATCTGCTCCGCCTTCTGGGAGACCCACTTCTACTTCTCCTGTAGTGTAGTGTGGGAGAGCACCCAGGCTTGTCCAAGTCTCGGTAGCTTCTCTGGCATCAGGTAGCACTCTTTCCAACTTCTCATACTCCTCTTCCTCTTCTTCACTGGACTCCACATCATCCATGTCTTCTTCTAGACCAATTACTCAAGGCTCCATTTGCTCATTTTCCTCAAGCACACAGCGTTTCAAACTGCTCAGGCAAACACCTTGTCCACTGTCTTTAATTCCTCTGTGCTCTACCATTCATCTCTCCCATACGTCCATTCTCCAACTCCTGGCAACCACTGAATTTTTTATTGTCTGTTTAGTTTTGCATTTTCCAGAATATCATATATTTGAACTTATACAGTATCAGTGTTTTTAGATTGATTTCTCTCATTTAGTAACATGCATATAAGTTTATTCTACGTCTTTGACTTATAGTTCACTTCTTTCTACTGCTAAATAATATTACATTTACTTAGATGGCATCTGTATATATCACAGTTTATACACAAACAGTATGAAAGACATCTTAGTTGCTTTCAATTTGGCAACTAAGAGAAGAGTTATATAAATATCTGTGTGCAGCTTTTGGGTGAACATAAATTTTCAACTCCTATGGGTGAATACCAAGAAATATAATTGTTTAATCTAATGGTAAGAGAATGTTTGGATAGAAACCACTAAGTTATCGTCCAAAGTGACTGCACCATTTTGTGAACAGGCATAATTTGTTATATTTTTTAATTCACTGATAGAAACAGGAGTAATATATCATATATTTCAGTTCTTGTTCTTTGGACATCATGAGTGAGCAGCCTCAACCTTTTCAAGAACATCAGACCTTTAATACCATAAACATTCCCCACAGGTCAAGCCTTTAGTGCAAAGGCATCAAGAAAAGAGTATTGTGGAAAAAAAGTTATTACAAGTTTAACATATTTATTAGAGTATTCTAAATTCAGTTAGATGTTAGCTCCTTGTGCTTTTGAATACCAGAACAGAATTTTCAATTCTGGGTATGTGGATTTTAACAACTCAGAATTCTTATGCTCTCAAGACATCAACAAGCATCTAGTACCAGTTTTAAATATCTAAGTACTCAGACATACCCATTGACTCTATAAAAATTACCAGGGGAGCTTATTAAATGTAGACTTTTGTATATCCCTTAATCATGGGCTATCTTATAACTTTTTTGAATATGCTCTATTATCTGTCACAAAATTTTCAAAATGATTCTAATAAACAGCCAAGTTAGAAAAATGTTAATCTAGTGCTCATTTTATAATGAAGTATAATAGAAGTACAGAGAGATTCAGTGAGTATATATCTCTAAATTATGATGATAATCTTGGATTTGTGTAGCTCTAGGGCAGTGCTTATAACTTGATTGAATGGGGCTGCTGGGAACGTCATGATGCATTTTTGCATAGAAAAACGTAGAAAAATATGTCATGACTTTCCTGACAACCTAATAATTTCTAGTCTAAATGCCTTGTGACTTTTTAATCCTTTTATCTTTAATTTCAAGGATGCATCAATATCAGATATCATTTTGTCAGCACCACGTAAAGTTCTTTGTTTACACAAATCCTTACAACTATAAACACAAATCCAGGTATAGGCAATACCAATAATCAGATTTGTGGGAAACACAATGAAATAATAGCAGAGAGATAACTAATGATATGTTCACATACTAAAAAAGATAAAATTCAGATTGTGTCTCACAGTGAAGGAGAAAGGTACCTCCAGGGCAAGGATCAGTTGACATCAGAAAGGAATGTTTTTCCAGAATGAGTTTCTCTGGAGTCCACAGGTAGAAATGGGTTTGGGTAAGTCAAACCTGTGATGCACAGCTCTCTTTATTCTGTGAAGCTGTTTGATTCAAATGTAAAAAAAAATATTTTCCCAACCATGCATTTCAGCAAATCATACCTATGTTGTTGAAGCCCCCAGTAACATCACCTATCCATGTCTCCATGTACATCAGTGTTTTTTTCTTTTTTTTTCATTCATTTTCTTTACTTTTTCTTGTTAGTAATTTTACATTAATAGCAACTACTGGTTTCAGAAAAGTAGACTAGAGTTAGTTAACAGAAACATTTTAGTGGATATTATGCTGGAAAGTAGAAAACTTAGAGGTAAATTGGCCCATTCCCTTTATAGCTTGGGCAAAGAAAGTCTCAGCCAGATAAAGTAAATGCACTTTCCCAAAACCTGATGATGAACACAAATCATGCAACTTCTTAGGTTGTCTAATCTGTTTCACATTCTGTACATTTCCTGCCATTCCAAGCTAATTCATTTAGTTTTTGTTGTGCTTTGTAGAACTTATATCAGAATGCATTAGCTAAGGTCTCTTGTTTTTTCATGTACATTATTTCATCCGTTTAATGTACAGATATTTAATAGTTAATACTCCTTTACAGTTGGCTCATTATATAAAGAAAATGGCAAAAAAGTAAAAGAGAAAGGAGAAAATAATGATGCTGAGTATACATATGTTGACATTCTTAGCTTAGTAAGATTTCTCTGTCATAGGTAGTTCATCGATATAAATGATACTGAATAGTAAAAACTTAACTTTGTAGAATGTTATTCTTTCATGTTTTCTCCCTAAAATCCTTTGGGATTTCTGTAATTGTCTTCACTTCATCATTGAGTTAGCCAAGGCTGAGAATATTTTACATCATCCAGATTAAATGATTGTTTCCATCTATTTCCCATTTTCCTCCAAGAAAACCTTCCTGACCCACAGTCTCTTCATTGCTTTCTTTACTTCTGCATTTCTCAATGTATAAATCAGAGGATTTAACATAGGGGTAATGATGGTGAAAAATACAGCCACCATCTTATCCTCTGAAAAGGTAGTGTCAGGCCACATGTACATAAAAGTACAAGGACCAAAAAAGATGATGACCACAGCAATGTGGGAGCCACAGGTGGAGAGAGCTTTTCTCCTGCCTTCTACCGATTGCTTTCTCAGAGAAACCAGAATAACAGTATAGGAGATGAGCAAGATAACAAAGCTCCCCAGGGCAATGGTACCACTGTTGGCTGTCACCACAACACCAACAATATATGTGTCTGTGCAGGCAAGCTTCAGGACAGGATGGATATCACAAAAGTAGTGATCAATCTCGTTTGGTCCACAAAAGCGTAGTTGGACTACCAGAGCCACTTGGATAATGGAGTGTAAGAACCCTCCTACCCAGGTCCCCAGTAACATTTTATTGCATTTCTCCCGGTCCATGATGGTCGTATAATGTAGGGGCTTACAAATAGCCACATAACGATCATAGGCCATTACAGTAAGGATGAAGATCTCAGTGCAACCAAAAAAATGTACCCCAAAGAGTTGCAGCATGCACCCCACATAGGAGATAGTTTTAT
>NW_006159778.1:495083-498321 GCF_000334495.1 Tupaia belangeri chinensis | reverse complement strand
CACAAAAGACAAGTAGTTGAGAAAGAAATACATAGGAGACTTGAAGAGGTTACCCTGGGAAACTGTCAACATGATGAGAAGATTTCCTAAAATAATGACTGTGTAGAAGAAAGAAAACACTACAAAACAAACTTCTTCAATCTCTGGGTTCTGAGAAAGTCCCAAGAAAATGAACTGAGTTACATTATTTATTTTATCCATGGAGTGAGTCCAGAGACACAGTTCTCAATAGACAATTAAATTTTCTGAAAAAAAAAAATGTAAGCAGGACTAAGTATTTAATGACAACTTAGAAACAATGGATAATCACAGTGTTTGACAATGGAAAAAATGGTATTTGTCATTCATACAGTCTGACCATCTTACCTCAATATTACATCCCATTCACTTCAGATGACGAAACAAAGTTCATATTCCAAGTCTCACAAGTTATAAAGTGTCTCTCCTCCCTTACCATTTATTAGTTAATTTGTCTGTATTTGAAATGTACTTAGCTCTTGTTTTGTATCAAGCATTCCACTTAATTTTGCAGCAACTTTTGTGTTTGTGGATATGATAACATTTACATACTTGGGAATGGTTGCTTTATATTTTGATCCAGCAGTGAGTGTTGATGTTTTACCTTCTAAGTTACAGCCATGACTGATCATTACATCAGATCACATTCTTTCATGGGTACTCAAGGAATGGAGACTAGGAGACATCTGCAAGTTCTTCTTATAAAACATGGATCTTTGTGTGCATGAATTTATGGTCCCTACTTAATCACAAGCTGCTATGTACTCAAGATGCAATGTGGTATACTAGAAAGAGGATCCAAACGATCCAAACCTAATTCTGAAAGATCACTGCTGTAAATTATTTAACTTCATGGAATCTCCCTTATCTTATTTGTGAAATAAGGTTTCAATTTTGCTATCATATTAACAGTTATTTGTACCATAAATTTAGATTACTTCTATTAGCTGGAATAGCCATATTCCATACCCTGACAATGAAGCAGAGATAAGAGAATATGCAAGAGACTGTAAGATACAATTAAAGAACTGTTTGATTTGAAATCAGAGGAAGTGATCATTCTGGTAATTTCTCCATATTCAAATTCAAAATACTTTAATATCCCTATTGCCTATCCCCTAGATTTCAATTGATATTATTTTGTTGATTAGTTGGTTGATTGATTGGATCAAGGAGCTAGACGGAGGTACAGTGGTAAAATGTGATGCTCTGTGAAGCAGTTCAATACAGGAAAATTCACATTCAAACATTCAAGTCTGGAGATTTCCCTGATTACTGTAGAATGGTGCTTGTCCATAATATGTTGCTGGATGAAAACCAGGTGTGGATAAGGGCATAAAGATCCTATTGGAGATGTAGCTTCTCTCTCTCTCTCTTTCTTTCCTCCCTTCCCTGCACTGTCACTGTTGCTCATGAAACAAAGAAATAAATAAACTTAAATTTTGCTCCTAAATAAAATTTAAGTCCACTTTTCCATTAATATTTTGAAGCACTTGCTACTGAGACTCTCAATTTTGGTAAATTCACTATTTCTAGGAAGACATCCTTACCGAATTACAATTTGAATGTAGTTAGGAAGAGAAAAATATTGAAATGGATGAATTTCCAGTGGTGGAATTTCAGGCAGCCCAATAGGCTCACTGGCATGTATATTAAAAGGGATATATGAAATCGTTTTGATTAAGGGTAACTTCAGGACTTGGAACCAGCAGTTAGCATAATGGCTGTGTCACTTGGACTCCCACACAGTCGACCGTGGCTCACGTCCTGGACCCGGTGGTTTAAAACTCACACTGGGCATGTGTGCATACGTTCCCAAGATCCTAAGAAGAGAATAGAGGAGAAGGAATTGCAGCATGGCCATCTCTCCTGGGGGGCGATTTCTTGCTTTCTGTCTCTCTGTCTCTGTCTGGCAAGCACACGTGCCCTATAGCAAAAACTTCCCCAAAAAAAAAAAGGGTAACTTCAGGACTCTTCCTCCAATCAAATCAAGACTAACTGATTCCTCAAGTTATAAGTTGTCCACCTGAGACCACATACCTTTAAGATCCATCCAGTATAGTGCCCAGCACTTCTGCTAAACTCTGCTCTCAGATTCCCTTTGCAGCAACATCGTGCCAGGCACTTCTAGCTCCTGAGAAAGTGCAGAACTCTGTCTCTTCAGGTCTGTAAATTGGAATTGGTAAAGAGTTCATTACAGGTGTGCCTTTCTTATGCATTAAGAAATGATAAGAACAATAATATAATTCAAGTAGAGACTCAGGCACAATCTATTTTGATAGACCATCCCTCTTCAGTATTCTTCCTACATTAAAAAAATATGTATTTTCCACTATTAAATCCCTTCTATTTAAGGGAGCTCAAATCATAGCAGTTTAACTTGGGTATTTTTATAGCTGTCCTGTAAACTGGGCATGTACATGGAAGTCTGGCAACTGTTCCCTTCCTTTTCATACCACAAGGTCCTTGGAAATACCTCTCTCCTCAAACCAGGATTTATCTCAAAGATTCCTTCCTCCCTTTTCTGAGCATTCCAAACATAATACTGCCTCATTTTCCCTTGAAATGATTGAGGATTCTTTTTTATTCACATACATACTATCCTATCCCATGTCTATTTATAGAAACATATTATTATGTTATCATCATTTTAATAATAATTTCATTTCCCCACTACTTCAGAGAACAGTGTCTTGGAACTGTAATAGAAGTGCTTAAAATATATCAATTTAATTTAATTCCCCTTTTTATTAACTCTCCCATATTAATTTTAGAGCAAAAAGAAATCTCACCAATGTTTTCCAGGGTTTGGTTTGATTTATTTTTCTTTCTCTTGAGATAGTTTGAGTGCAGCTGTCCAAAGTAAAACAAGAACAATGCTTGCGAAGTTTATTTGTGATAATTAGCACCAAAGAATTCCTGACACCGTGAACTCAAAAACTATGATAGAAATCAGTCTTTGTTGTTTTTGGATCTCTTATCTGATGAAATCTGTCATTTCACTGTACCTGTGACAATAAATACTCATTTCTCTACTCTTACATAGGCTATTTAAAAGAATGAGACAAAATGATAATGACCTCAGGGAAAGCTTTTTTCCCCTAAGCTTTTATCGATAGTCAAAACCAAATTGAAGGACTAAATGTGAGTTTTAATTTGTGTCTGTCCACTTACAGATAAATAAAAGGAAAATGGAGGAGAAGGAATTGTGGCACCGCCT
>NW_006159778.1:479523-495015 GCF_000334495.1 Tupaia belangeri chinensis | reverse complement strand
CCAAATAATTCAACAAACAAAAGTAATCATTTTATCATTGTATATGTTGTTCTTTGAGTTAATGTTCTTTTATATTCAGTTGTTGGAAAAGTCATGACTCGTTTTTCCATAGAAAAACATAGCAAGATATGTCGCTGCTTTTCCAATATTTCAGTATATTCATTAAATAACACATATTTAATACAATACTTGTTTTTATGTTATTTACTCAATTATTCTAGTCTTTTGAAGATTCTATTTGTAAGAAAAAGAATGAACTAAATTGTTCATTGGGGTTAATTGTATCTATGCTGATTTCTTGAGCAAAAGGCAAGAGAGATTCATTTCTGAGCTATACTTGGAATAAGTTGTGAGTCTGGCTTTAATTCTTTTATTTTTTGAGCACAAATCACTAACATTGAATTTTCACTTTGCTTCCTCTTTCCTATTCAAATTATTTCCTTTGTCCTCATATTAGTTTTTATACTTTCTATTATTATCTCACCTTGCTCTTTCATACAACCAAAATGTCAAGGAAATCTCACTATCTGGGGTTAATAAGAAAAAATGAGTAAAACATAAAGTGCAGAAAGTAAGAAGGAAATTGTGGTCAGGTTTGTAAAAAAATATTCAACACGATTAAATTAATTTATTATTTTCTTATTCTCTTGTAACAAATTTCCACAAACTTAGTTTCTTAAATCAATACTCATATAATGTCTGACATTTTTGGATGTCAAAAGACCAAAGTTAGTCACATCGTGCTATACTCAAGGCACTGGAGTTATGAAAGTCTAGACTTTAGGAGAAAATCAATTTCCCCAATTTTTTTTTTTTTTTTAGAGGCTATGTACTTCCTGTGGCCTTTTTCCTCCATGTTCAAAGCTGGCAGTGCATCATTTTCAAATATTTCTCCTACTTCAATTTCCTCTTCTGCCTTACTCTTTTTACTTATTTATTTATAAATTTGTCAGAGGACTTGTGTGCTTGCTAATGAGAGAGAGACAAAATGACAGAGAAAGAAAAAGAAAAGATACCCCTTACAAGGAATGGTCATGCTGCAATCCCTTCTCCACTTCTCCATCCTGTTGGGATTTGAGGCATGCATGCACATGTCTAGACCTTACACATAAAAATATCTATACATGAGGAAGGGAAAATCATCTGAGAATAATTTCTTGAATGGATAAAATACAGTTGCATGCCAAATGAAGAAGGATGAGAAAAAATTAAAAGAGAATTTTGTCCACTATAGTATATATACATAAAGTTACACAAACACAAATACAGCAGTCAAATCATTACCCACTCTTTAAGCACCATGTCAAGAAATAGACAATTTCAGCACCCCAGACATCTATCTTGTGTCCCTTCCTAGTCACTGTTATCATCCTCATCACACCATAGTTATTTATGATAATCATTGTTTCATAAAGATTAAAGCATGAAAATTCTTGATATGTTCTTCATTGGTTAGACCAATTATATAAATAACAATAAATGGGAAATTTGAGTCCTTCAAACCATTCATGGTTGATTTTATCTCAGAAATTACTTCCAAAAAATTACTTGTTTCTTGTTTTCTATTTTGTCTGTCACATAAAAGATCTTATATTAGAAAACCAACATGAACTTTTCAACATGAGGTTTCTTCTAGGTGTCACCTATGTGCATTTATGTATTTATATCCTTGTGTATATGTATTTATGTATGAATAAAATATTTATATATTTGGGGGATAATAACTTATTCATTTGTCAATACACAGAACATGTACTGAGGCAGTTTTGTCCAAATCTATTGCAAATTATATCTTTTGTATTATTATTTTTTTTGGAGAGGATTTTTTTTTTCTATAGGGCACATGCACTCGCCAGAAAGAGAGAGACAGAAAACAGAAAGGGAGAAATCACCCCTTGGGGGTATGGCTACACCACAATCCCTTCTCCTCCGTTCTCCTCTCTGGATCCGGGACACGCATGCACATGCACCTGGCATGAGTTTAAGCCACAGGGGCCAGGACTCAAACCACGGTCGTCTACACGGGAGTCCAGTGACATAGCCTTTACGCCAACTGCTGGTCCCACACAGTGTACCCTTTTTAAGTCTCCACCCTGAACTAGAGGATTGTGATAGTATTTTAGAACTTTTGATAATGACAGGCAAAATATTGTAGGTAAATACTCAATAAGTCAAGGTATTCCCCTAACTCTAGTGCAACATTACTCTCATAAATGATGCTTTCTCAAACTTTTCTTTTTCCTGAAAACTACCATATTTTCCTGTCATTTGCTGCAAACCACAACCTTGAAAGGGGACAGGGTCAGACATAGGGGTAAATATATATATATGAAACTAGAAATGAAAAATTATTGATGATAACATGCATGATTAAGCCACTATGCAGTATATTCTGGATGCGAAACCACATTTTGTATGCTGTGACTATGCTTAGGGGATAAATGTAAATTAATTAATTTTTAAAAAGTTTCAGGAGAAAAAAAAACATGAAAAATATTTTTCTTGAAATAAAAAAAAAAATTGCATATTTGATGACTTCAGTAAGCTGTATAGCCCCCGCTAGGTGCTACTTTATAGTATGCTCATTCTACTCACTGAGGTTTATGCCTAAAGTCAGACTTGTGTTCATAGATATATTGGCAGTGCTTGCTGTTAATTAAGTTTATTAGGAAATCATATATATACAGGAAACAAGAAATGGAAAATTATTTGTTGATGATAACACGTATATTGATGTGCTTGATTGAGCCAATATATAGTGTATTCTGGATGGGAAATCTCACTTGCTGTAACGATGTATAGTGAATGAACCTAAATAAATGAATTTAAATAAATTTTTAAAAGAAGAAAAGATATGCCTGAGGATATTACCAGAATATTTAATAGAGTTTTCTATTCAATACAGTTTTTCTTAGTCAGAATTAAGTTATGCCCACCCATCAAGTCTAATACCATCAATATCAATTCTCAAAATGGTCCTCTTGGCTCTCACATTGTTCATATAAGTGTGTCACAGATATATCTGGGGTCCACATTATTTCCTTTTAAGTTGCAAGCTTTACTTATTTATTTTGATTCATTGGTGAAGAGACAATGATGAGTTGTGGCACCTAATTTTGATCTTGTTTCAGGTGAGGTTATTGTTCATTTATTTTATTTTATTTTATTTTTATTATTCTTCTCATTTAAAAAAAATCAATCGCTAAACATCTTGATTTGTAAAATCAATTTACCCAAGATGAAATACATTTCAGATCAGTCCAGTTGAGAATACTATACACATTTTCATCAACAGGTAATAAACCATTGAAGTTATTGTGCATACTTTAGTGCAGAGAATACTATTCTTTTGGAACCAGCAGGGACTGACACAGCCAGTCAAATATCCTGAGTCTGAAGGTTCAAGATCTCTGAAGTTTATCACACCCAAATATATCCTTCTCATTTCAGCTATATAAGCCTTCAAAATAAGGCCAGAGCTCTAATTTTTAGAGAGCACATTCTTATTAAGAACAGTCATCATGGACCAACAGGTGGCATGGAGGTTAAGGTGGCTGAATCCCACATGGCAACTTTGTGGGTAAAGCCTCAGACTTGGTGACTTGAAAAATCATGTGGGGCATGTGTGTGTGCATGCCCACAATTATGAGAGGAGTATAGAGGAGAATGGACTGTGGAGTGACCATCCCTTGGCTTGTTTCAGGTGAGGTTATTGTTCATTTATTTTATTTTATTTTATTTTTATTATTCTTCTCATTTAAAAAAAATCAATCGCTAAACATCTTGATTTGTAAAATCAATTTACCCAAGATGAAATACATTTCAGATCAGTCCAGTTGAGAATACTATACACATTTTCATCAACAGGTAATAAACCATTGAAGTTATTGTGCATACTTTAGTGCAGAGAATACTATTCTTTTGGAACCAGCAGGGACTGACACAGCCAGTCAAATATCCTGAGTCTGAAGGTTCAAGATCTCTGAAGTTTATCACACCCAAATATATCCTTCTCATTTCAGCTATATAAGCCTTCAAAATAAGGCCAGAGCTCTAATTTTTAGAGAGCACATTCTTATTAAGAACAGTCATCATGGACCAACAGGTGGCATGGAGGTTAAGGTGGCTGAATCCCACATGGCAACTTTGTGGGTAAAGCCTCAGACTTGGTGACTTGAAAAATCATGTGGGGCATGTGTGTGTGCATGCCCACAATTATGAGAGGAGTATAGAGGAGAATGGACTGTGGAGTGACCATCCCTTGGTCATTCCCTTGGGGAGTGATTTCTCACTTTCTCTCCTTTTCTCAATCTGTAGTGAGTGCATACATTCTATAGTGAAATAAAAACAAACAGAACACACACACATACACAGACAAAATAGTCATCATGTAGCTATCTTGAAAATTATAAGTGAATACCTCATACTCAGAAACAGAAAAAAAAATAATATTTGTGACAGTAAAATTATTTAGTTGGAATTTGATCTGTCAGGATCCTCTGAAATTACTGTATGGGCCCTAACTTCCCCTCTCATTTCCACTTGGAGCTTTGTACTATGTTCCTCAGGCACCTGGAACATGAACTTCTCTTGTAGCACATAGAACCTTTGCTCTTTTTTAAAAAAAAATAATTATTTATTTAATTTTATGTATTCATTCATTTATTTTAATTTGACCAGAGAGAGATACACACACAGAGAGAGAGGGAAAGTCAGAAAGCAAGCCTCCAGGTCTGGTACCTGAACCACGATCAGCCATTTTGGGAGTGTCCAGCATCTTAACCACCATGCCACCTGCTGGTCCCGAACCTTTGCTCTTGATGGGAACCACTGCATCCTGCCCCTGGTTACTGAAGCAAATGTCCCTTAACCACCATGCCACCTGCTGGTCCCGAACCTTTGCTCTTGATGGGAACCACTGCATCCTGCCCCTGGTTACTGAAGCAAATGTCCCTGTTGTAATCTATACAGTGCCATTTTGCAGATTAGAAAGAACTGGCCCTTCCCCATGGTACATAATATTTATTTCCCAATATTAAAACTTAATGAATAAAAGTCATTCTCTATGAATTATATGAATTAAATTATTGAATGCAATTTTGATCATTTGATATTATAATAATGACAATTTGGGGTTCATACTCATTTTTACATACTGATTTTAATGGAAGTTTTATAGCTTCCATTCATGGTAACTAAAGACAGTGAGTGTATTGTCTTTTCTGTAGAAATAATTACAATGAAAAGATATACCATTTTTGACAGTTTTGCTGATCTGTAATTCATGTACCATATAAATTATAATTTATAAGTGTATAATTTAATCAATGCTTTGTATAGCTCTTATAACCATTGGTAAAATCTAAGTTTGAGTATGTTTGTCCTCCACCAAAAGATACCCTTTACCAATCCCTGTTCCTCTCTACCACCATGATGTCAAGAACTAGTCAAATGCTGACCTACTTTCTGTGACTATACATTTACATTTCTGAATTTTTATATGAGACACTATATTATAATGCAGCCCTTTGTAACTTCTTTTTTTTCACTTTCTATAATGTTTTTAAGATTCATTCATGTTGGAGCACTAATCTATGTTGTTGCACATATTAATATTTCTTTTTTATTGCCAAATAATAACCTACTTAATAATTCAGCAGTTGATCGGTATGTGGGTTGTTTCTGAGTTCTGCCTATTATAAATTTACAAATAATGTTGTATGTACACTGGTGTACACATTTTTGAGTGAATAGATGTTTAATTCCTTTTCTTTTCTTTTTTTTTTTTTTTGGTAGAAAAAAAAATTTAATAGGAAAGAAAAATTTTAGAAAAGAAGCTCACCCAAAAGACTTTTGGGTGGACAGGTTGCTACGTAGCAACTGCCCTTTTTCTTTCTTTCTTTTTTTTTTTTTTTAAAAAAAGAGGTTTTTGCTAGTTGCACAAATGAAGCAAAGTGAACACAGCTATCAAGATGATCCCAGGTGTCGTGGATGCAGGCCTGTTCATCAACGTGGCTGAGAGAGTGTACTTAGGGATGCAGGATGGCTCTGTGAGCATAAGGGAGAAGGCTTAATCCTGACCCTGCAAGGAGCTTGAGTGTGTTCACCTAGCGTCCTCAGCCACGGCCAGAGTGGATGTGCCTCTCCCGGAGCCTTGGCCTTAATGTTTCTGTGCCAGGTGGATAGCTGGCAGTGCAGGGGTGGAGTGGGTGGTAGGGACAAATACAGTCTTCTGAAGTATTGATATTAAATGTTTTCTTAAAAAAGAGAATTATAAACATATATTTTTACTACTACAAATATTCAGGTTTTTTTAATAAAGTGCAACTTGATTTCATGTTTTATATGAAGTATTTACTCAAAAAAAAAATAAAAAAGGTAGGGGAAATTGTCTTTAAAACCTTTGACTTGAGCCTACTGGTTAGGTTTCTGAATATAGGATTTGCTAAGAAATAAAAATCAGAACTTTTCTTTAAGCTGGTAAAATGAAGAGTGGGCCAGCAGTGATGCCTTCTGGAAACTTCATTTATTTTTTTGCCACACCCTGTTTTGTTTTTAGTTGGTTTTCCTTGTGATTACACACAATACCTAGTTAAGTCTGAAGACCAGGTTTACAGAAGTCTGCTGAGTGAAGCTATGTGGCAAGGAGTGACTTGGAGTGTAAGCTGCTGGGAGCAAACGTACTTGCGCTAAGATCGGGTCGTCGTTCATATCTCTATGATTGGAAGCCAGTGGCCAGAAATACTTGCCAGTATTGTCAGAGCACTGCTGTGAAATGTGAAGTACTTGTTTCCTTGTTTCTTTAATGATTTTCTCTTTGTTGTTGTTTTTTCTATTCTTTATGATTATTACTTCCGTGTATGATTTGGCATCAGAAGTCATCACCTTATGAAATCGTTTTCAGGTTGAAATAAAGCAGTGTGGTGGAAAAAAAATGTTTTCACCTAAGGGCAAGCATGCTCACCAGAGAGAGAGAAACAGAGACAGTGAGAAGGAAAGTGAGAAATCACACTTCAGGGAGGATGGCCATGCCAAAATTGCTTCTCCTCCTTTCTCTTCCAGAGATCTTGAGCATGTACACACATGTGGCCAGTGTGAATTTCAAGCCACTAGGTCTGGGATGAGAACTGTGGTCAGCCATGTGGAACTCCAGTGGTTTAACAGCTATGGTATCTGTTGTCTAAGATGTTTCATTTCTAATGGGTATAATTAAGAGTAGAATTATTCGGTTGTGTCATAATTATGTTTAACCTGTTGTGAAACTATCAAAATGTTTTCCAATATGTTATACTATTTTACATTCCCATTAGTAATCTATGAAAACTTCAATTTCTCCACATTCTTACTAACATTTGTTATTTTCTTTCTTTTATGATCTTAGACATAATTGTAAAGAAATACCTCATTGTGGCTTTAATGTGTATTTCCCAATATATAAAGATGTTGATAATTTTTTCATATATTTTGACTATTTGTATATCTTCTGTGGGTTAATATTTATTCATATATTTAGCTTATTTTAAAATTTGTTTCTCTATTTATGTGGTAAGAGGCCTTAATTTATTCTGAAAACAAGTCCTTGTCTTTGATTTTTTTAGAGAGATTTTTCTATAGGACATGTGCACTTGCTAGAGAATCAGAAAAAGAAAGTAAGAAATCACTCCCCTCCCAAGGTGGGGTGGGGATGACCCTGCCTCCATCCCCTCTCCTCCATTCTCCTCTTGGAATCTTAAGCACACATGCATGTGTGCCTAGCATGAGTTTTAAGCTGCTGGTTCTAGGACTTAAACCACGGTAGACAACATGGGAGTCCAGCGACGTAACCATTACACCATCTGTTGGTCCCCAAAACAAGTCTCTTATCAGACACACAATTCAAAAGGATTTTCTCCCACTCTGTAGGTTGGCTTTTTACTTTGTTGATGGCATAATTTCCAGTATAAAAGCAAAATATATAACCTCTTAAGATTTCTGTTTGTCTGGGTATTTTTTGAGAGATTTTTGTTATAGTCTGCGTGTGCTCACCAGAGAGACAGAGACAGACAGAAAGACAGAAAGCAAGAAATCACTCCCCCAGGGGGGATCGCCTTGCTGCAATCCCTTCTCTGCCATTTTTTCTCTCAGGATTTTGAGTATGTATTCACACATGCCAGGAGTGAGTTTTAAGCTTTCAGATCCTGAACTCAAACCAACCACAGCTGACTACGTGGGAGTACAGCAATGTAACTATTATGCAATCTTCTGGTCTTGGTGACCTCTTCATTTTAAGTTAAAGGGAAATTATAGTGATATCACTAGGATCAAGGTAAGTAATTAGTGTAAGTTTGTAGACAACCAAATTACAATACATTTTGCTATTATGAACATTCTTATTATTACAATCTTTTAAATTATAATAGAATTAATCACTTGAACAAGAGTCTTAAGCTAATTGTGGTTTCTTTGAGCTTATTCATAATTTTTTTGTGCTCCTTTGAAGAACACTCACTCTAAAAGCAAACTCTCCCTGCAAAATTTCCTTAAGGTTGGAATCATCTCTTTGACTTGATTCAGTCTCGTGCATTTGTAGTTTGATTCATTGACCATATTTCTCCAAGAATGTGGAAATGATTTAATTGTGGGCCTGATTTTTCCTGACAATACATGTTCAGAAAGAAAAAAAAATCCCTTTTGTTATGATTATGTGGTTATAATTCCAAGCAGAATATCTAAAATTTTTAAAATACATAGTAATACATGTTCAGAAAGAGATGTAGAGTGTCTGTTCTGTTCAATACCACATCTCTAGCACCTAAAGTAAGTTTTGCATTGATTAAATTCTTAATAAATATTTAATGAATAAATAACTGTCTTCTCTGTTGAATTCTCTTAAAATAACTCCTTTTGTGAAAAGTACATTTGTTAACTGAAATGTTTGTGAAATTGATAACATGTTATTCTTGGTACTATATTGAAATGGAGAATTTTAACTCTTTTGGTATATGTAAGAATTCTTGCTTGAAAACAAAAATAATGTCTAGTTAGATTATGTAGAAGATCTTTATTACATGTAATAAAGCTGTTTAAAGAATCTTTGGAAGAGCTGGAGCCACAGATTCTAGGCTGAGGTATTAAGAACAACTGGCAGAAGCAGATCTAATAGATCTGGTATACTAATGGAGCTGCTGCCCCTGCTGAGGACAGGAGTATGCTGCCAATGGTAAGGCTGCACAGGTGCTACCACTTTCCTGACCTCAGAATCACTTAATTTTAGATTACCAATTTTCATCTCAAAGATTTGCACACACACTCCTGACTTTTTTTTTTTTTTTGGTTATGCTTATAAACTCATGGAACATGAACTCTTACTATATTTGATATGCTTCTTTTCTTTGCATTTTTTTCTTTTTTTCATTTATTTTACAACTTTTTATTTACATTTAGTTATACATCTTTGTGGCATAAAATATATATTTTTAAAGTATGCTTGCATTGTATGATAATAAAACCAAAGATATTATATTCTTCATCAACAAAGAGTATTACATCATGCTGTACATCTTTGATTCTCATTTTACTATACTGTCTTTGTCTTTTAGATATATAAGATAGATAGACAACAATCTTTTTTTTTTCCACTATATTGTGATTTACTATTCCATTACCTTTCCCTTGTTTATATGTATTCTTCTGGCTGCTAAATGTATTTCCTTGAGTCTCTCCCCATCAAATCTCTCATTTTTTAGGCTGTCTTTGGTATCTACAGTTCCAACTCTACTCCTATGTTTTCAAACCTTCCAATTTCTGCCATGGAGTACAGACATTTGGTATATGTTCAGAAAGGTCACATTGTATTTTTCTTTCACAATCTGACATATTTAACTTACCATAAAATCTTTTAGACTCAGTTACTTTGTAGGGAATGATAGTATCTCACTGTTTTTTATGGCTGAAGGGTATTCCATTGTGTATATGTGTCAAATTTTCCTAGTCCAGTCATTAATTGCTGGGCACTTAGGTAGAATCCATGTCTTACCTATTGTGAATTAGGCTGTACTAATCACAGATGTGCAAGTGTCTCTTGTACAGAATGAATTCCTATCCTTTTGAAAAATACCCAAGAGTGGAATTACTGGGTCACGTGGTATTTCCATTTGGAAAATGTTGAGGAATCTTCTTATTGTTTTCCACAGTAGGAATACTGGTTTACATTCCAGCCAACAGTGCATGACAGTTCTATTTTCTCCACAAACTTGCCAGCACTTGTTTTCTTCTTTTTTTGGAGGGGTTGGTTGTATGGGGGGGGTGTTGGTGTTTTGTTTTTAATTGTAGCAATGCAGATAGAGTTAGTTGACAATTCATTGTCATTTTAATTTGCATATTCTTTATGATAAAAAATGTTGAACATTGTTTCATTTCCTTTTTGGCTATTCATATGTCATGTGAAGTTGTTTTTTCAGATCAATTGCCCACTTTTAAATTAACTTATTATTTTTAAGTTAAGTTTAACTGAAACAGGTGAGCTGTTTCAGTTTCCTGTATCCTCTGGTTATCAACTCTGTCTAAAATATAGATGTAAATATCCTTTCCTATTCTGTTAGTTGCCTCTTTATTCTATTGTTTTATTTGCTGTACAGAGCTTTTCAGTTCTATGTAACCCCACTTACCTCTTTTGGATCTGATGAGTCTGTTTTAGGAGTCTTAATTTAAAAATATTTTCCTACTTCAGTGTCTTCAAGTGTTTCCCCTGCATTCTTCACAAATAGTTTTATATAGTTTGGGACTTTAAATTTAAATCTATAATCCATTTTGAATTTATATTTATAAATGATGAGAGATGGTATCTAGTTTTATTTTATTGCAGGTGAATATGGAGTCTTTCCAGTATCATTTGTTGAAAAGAATATATTTTCTTCCCTAGATTGTCCTGTGCCTTTTGTCAAAAATCAGTTGGCTGTGTGTTGTTGGGTTTATTTGTAGAGTCTCCACTCTATTCCATTGGTGAAGTGTTTGTACAAATATCATGATGTTTTGATTATTACAGTTTTGAAATATATTTTGAGGTAAAGTTGTGAGATCCTGACTTTATTTATTTATTTTTGCAGAATATTGCCTTAGCAATATGGGGTCTTTTATGATTCCACACAATCTATGTGATTTCTTTTTCTTTTATTTCTGTAAAGAATGGCACTGTTAATTTATAAAAATTGCAGTAAATTTATAAATTCTTTGGAGTTGTATTGGCATTTTAATTAAATTGATTCTTCCAATCCAAGAATTAGGATGTCTATTTTTTACTTTTTGGTATATTTTTTAATTACTCTTTTTTAGATTTTCATAAATTTTAGTTCTGTCTCTCCCTCTTTCTGACTAGTGCACATGCCCAATAGCAAAATCCTCTCTGAAAAAATATATATATACATGTGTGTGTGTGTATATATATATATATACACACACACACATGTATATATATATTTTTTCAGAGAGGATTTTGCTATTGGGCATGTGCACTAGTCAGAAAGAGGGAGAGACAGAGAGAAAGAGAAAGAAAGAAATCACCCCCCAGATGGATGACCATGCCACAATCCCTTCTCCTACATTCTCCTCTCAGGATCATGGGCATGCGTGCACAAACGCCCAGTGTGAGTTTAAGTCACTGGCTCTGGGACTCGAACCACTGTCGACTACATGGGAGTCCAGCGACATAGCCATTATGCTAACTGCTGGTCCCAAGAGTTGTAGATTTTTATATATTGACTTTGTATCCTACACAGTTTTTTAATTTATCATTTCTAAGTTTTTTTCATAACATCTTTAGAATTTTCAGTGTATATAACCATTTCATCTACAAATAGGGATAATATAACTTCTTCTTTTCCTATTTGAATACTTTTTATTTTACTCTCTTGTCTGATAGATTAGTACTTCTAATGTTGTATTGAAAAGAAATGGAGAAAGTGGACATCCTTGTCTTGTTCCAGTTTTTAGTGGGAAAGCTTTCAGCTTTTCCCATTCAGTATGTTACCTATGGATTTATTATCTGTGGCTTTTAGTATGTTAAGAAGTGTGCTTGCTATACTTATTTTGTTGAGTTTTAATTATAAAGGGATGTTATAACTACCATGTTGTTTGTTCATTTCCTTGTTTTGTGTTTTCTTATATTTATTTATCTATATTTTCTTTCCTGATACAAGGAAGGAAGTATTTTCATAAGCATTTCTTAAAGAGCTGATGTAATGCTAGCAAATTCTTTGGTTTTTATTTGTGTGAGTATGATAAGGAACCAGCCTGAATGGTTAAATGTCATCAAGCAAAGGTCAAGTGAACACTTGTCAGCCGGTATTATAAAGGGAATTACAACATCCTTATTAAGAGGTTGACTTATACAGCTCCAAAGGTTTATTCTAACTACTTTTTATAAAAATAGAAAATGCAGCATGTTTCTTTTCTTCTGGCACACCATGAGAGAAAATTGCTTATATAATTTAAATGTTTTTTTGCATATCTAAAAACCCAATATATAAAATAGACATAAAAATTAAATCGAAGTATCTTTATTTTCAGCCCAGCAGGTGGCACAAAGACTAAGGTGACTGGAACCCACATGGCCAACTGAGCAGTTTGAGACCTGGGTCTGTGACTTGGAAAACATGACAGACAGGTATACATGCCTGTGTGTATGCCCAAAATCTTAAGAGAAGAATGGAGGAGAAGGGAATGTGGTGTGCCCATGCCCCATAGAGGAATGATTTTTCACTTTTCTTTTTTCTATCTCTTACTTTCTCCCTGGGGAGTGCACACACACTATAGCAAAACAAACTAAATAAAACAAAACAAATGAAATGTTTATTTTATTGCAAAAATAGTCTTAAATTCCAGGTATCAAAATTTTCACATTGTGCAATTACAATCAGGTTTTTAAAATAACATACAATAATTGTACATATTTTGGGAGAGGCAATGTGACTTTTTTGGTACATAAACACAATATATGTCAATTAAATCAGTATAATTTTTATATCCATCATGCCAACCATTTGCCATTATTTTGTACTGTAACAATCAAAATCCTCTTTTTAACCACTCTGATTCATGAACTTTTTGAAGATCCCTCACAAATAATAATCGTCAATATATGGCAGACACTGAAAAATCGGAAGGTATTAGAACATGGAGAGCAACTGCCTAGAGTCAATGTGGGAGGAGGATGGGAAATGGGGAAATGTGAGAGGGAAGGAAATCATGGAAAAAAGAAAAAAATGATTTAAGGGACACAAAAATGGAAAATTATCTGCTGCTGATGTGTATGGTAATAGCTTGACTGGATTCATTTACAGTGTATTCATGCTGGGAAAACTTATTTTGTATACTGTAATTATATATAGTAATTAAATGCAAAAACCAACAATAATAGTAAAATTTTATATTAAGAACATTGTTTTTCATGTTAATCCACTTCTGAATTCATCATCAGCACAGCAATAAACAAAACAGGATGAATGTGATTGAATTCATTCTAATGGTACCAATATAGAATCCTCAGATGTAGGAAATTATATTCTTGGTGTTACTTATCACCTATGTTGTCACTCTCACAGAAAACATGCTCACCTTAATCTGCAGCCAGATTTTAGACTCCCCAGTGCATTTTTCTCAGGCTTTCTTATCTTTGACAGATGCATGCTATTCCTCCCACAATCTCTAAAATGGAAGCTAATTTGCTCTCAGAGACAAAAGCTCTCTGCTGCAATGACCACATGACACAGATCTTGGTAAACATTTCTTTTGTGATTTGGATATTTTCCTTCTTGTGTTCATGGCCCATGGTTGCTATGTGACCATCTGCAGATTTGTGTACTATTTGACTATGATGAATCACACCTCATGCTTCTTCCTGCTGGAGTGTGTTGGGCAGTAAATTTTGTTCACTTTTTTCTGGTTACCCTCTTGCTCTCTTTCTGCCAACATCATGGATCACTTCACGTGCAACATTTTTCTCTGGGACAACTTAGCTGCATGGATGCTTTCTTGGATGATCTCTTGACTGGCTGCCAATAGTGAGGTAATCCTTTTGTAATGTTGCAGTCTTCTAGGGTCATTCTGCACTCATCAAGTTCTCAAAGCTCTTTGTATCCCTGTCTTCTCCATCACAGTTATTAGTTCCTTGTGTCTTCTGTTCATATGTATCTGTGACCAGTAACCCCTTCTCTCATGAATTAAGCCCCTCACAGTATTTTAAGATACTGTATACTCTTGTCACTCTCCTGTTAAATCCCATTATTCATATAGTAAGAATGCAGAGGTAAAAATTGCCATTAGAGTGTTATTACTCAGGAATAGCACATTTGCTATAATATGAAAATTTTATTGCTATCATGATTTTTACAATATTTATAACCATATGTTAAAACCTTTCCTACACCTTTTATCTGACTCTCATAGCGATTTCACAGGGTAGGAATTATTATGATTATTTATTTTTGTGGATGAAGGAAAATGAAATTCAAAAAAGTTCAATAACCAGCCCATTTTCAGATACTGAGCTAGTATAAAGATTTGCAGATCTAAATTTGATGTTTTTCCAGTAATTTCAAAGGGTATCAGAAAAAGGTAGCATTTAGAGAAGAATCACTTTTGTTTTGTAGCCTACTAAACAGTTTTCTTTCCTAATCGCAGAGTTTTATGATGTTTCTATGTATATAAGCAATTGGTATTCAGAAACATAGATCACCTACTAATATCTACAACAGTGTAAAATATAAATTAGAAAACATATTTACTAATACTTTCTTGGCACACACTCAAATATCTATAGGAATCTTCCTAAATTTAATTAAATTTAGCTTTTAGAAATAATTTTAACTATTGATATGAGTTTCTTTTAGTACATAATTCAGGTCACAATTAGTGATTATTTAAAAGTAATGAGAACTATGAAGGATAAGTTGATGAATTAAATATACTAAAATTTTAGAAAGTCAGGTAGTTACCCACCACTATTTTTAATTTGTACAATTAGCAAATATTCAGATTCTTTGCTGAGTTGATTTGTTATCAAATATTTAAATTTATAAGTAGTGGACTGTGATTTTCTCATATTTTTGTCTTGATACAATGATTCGTCTTCATGTGGGCTTAAGGAAGGAGTTAAAAATTAAAGATGAATATTGTATAAGTTCTCGCTAATGTTGATTTAAGAAATGTGAAATAATTGGATTGTTGGCAAAGTCTGCTAATGATGGTGAAATACACTGGAGATCTAATTAGCCACAGCTAAGAAACTTTACAGAATTTTCCTGCAAATAGGATACATGATAGAACTTTGTAAGGCTAAAGAGAAAGGCATTATCCAAAGGTGCCATGTATTTATCAACAAAGGTGTATTGTAGCAACGTCAGTTGATGTTTTTAATCTTACAACTGTACTTGGTGAGCTAACAACTGTCTGGTGCTCTGACCATGAAACTATGTCAAACAGGTTGAGAAGTGAGATTTTTTTTTTAAATTATATAAC
>NW_006159778.1:455481-479364 GCF_000334495.1 Tupaia belangeri chinensis | reverse complement strand
CAGCTTTTTTATTTTTCATTTCTTGCTCATGATTTTTTTTTTTTCTCTTAATGTTTGTTTTTTTTTTTTTTTTTTTGAGAGGTTTTTGCTATAGGGCACATGCACTAGCCAGAAAGACAGAGAGACACAGAGAGAAAGAAAGCGAGAAATCAACCCCCGGGAGGGATGGCAACACCACAATCCCTTCTCCTCTATTCTCCTCTTGGGATTTTTTTTTTCTTTTTTTTTAGAGAGGTTTTTGCTGTAGGGTACGTGTGCTTGCCAGAGAGACAGAGAGAGACGAGACAGAGAGAAATAAAGCAAGAAATAACCCCCCAGGGGGGGATGGCCATGCCACAATCCCTTCTCCTCCATTCTCCTCTCAGGATCTTGAGCACACACGCACATGCGCCCAGCATGAGTTTAAGCCACTGGGTCTGGGACTCAAACCGCAGTTGACTATATGGGAGTCCAACAACATAGCCATTACGCTAACTGCTGGTCCCCTTAATATTTGTTTGGAATGTCTTTGTACATAAAATTTTTATCTCTTTAAAGTATTTCCTCTGAGTTTATCCCTAGAAACAGTATTATGAAGTAAAAGACCAGAGACTTTATAGTTATATTTGAGTCACTTTCCTTTATTTATTTATTTTTTAATTTTTCTTTTTGTACACCATTCTTTGTTCAGATCTGTTTGGGAGTCAACAAAAGGATAAGGGAATGTAGCTAAGCTGTTGCAATTTTTTTTTTCACATATGTGTTAGATTTTTCATCTTGAATAATTAAAACAAGAAGGTTTTTATTCATTTGTCTTTGAAAGGAAAAGAGTATTTTGCACAGAATACATTTTGTTATATTTATGTTTTCTCTTCATATTTCTCTGAGAACTATGTCCTCACTTGGAATGATTTTCCCTGTTCCATTAATAATATGATATCCTATAGATAAGATGAATCTGTAATGGATGTCATAGGAAGATGGGAGAAGAAGGCATACGCATGTGTGTGGCAGAAGTGCAGAGAGGTGGTTAGATGAATTGCTGCTGTGAAGATAAAGAAAGGTCAGGGGGGAATCATTAGTGGCATTTGATAAGACAGTTTTATCATTTAATATGGGTAAAGGTACATTAATATACATAGTAAGAATCCAATAAATATTTGTTGAGTAATAAGCATGTAAGTGATTATGTATAGTAATTGATTTTATTAATATATAAGATTGTGTGTGCATGTGTGTGTGTGTTTGTATACCTCTAAATATCTGTATAGTATTTTACTTTATCTAGTAGTCTATTTCTTTTTGCTATGCACGTTAAAATTCTATTTTTAAAGCTTGGAAATAAGAGTTGCCTTTGCTAACACATCTTCAAAATTGTAAAATCTGTCCAATAGTTGTTTTTTCTTAATTTATTTTTAATTTTTTAGAGGCTTTTCTATAAGGCGTGTGTGCTTGCCAGAGAGAAGAGAGACAGAGAGACAGCAAGCGAGAAATCACCCCCCGGGGGGGATGGCCACACCACAATCCCTTCTCCTCCATTCTCCTCTCAGGATCTTGGGCACACATGCACACATGCCCAGTGTGAGCTCCAAGCCACTGGGTCTGGGATGTGAACCATGGTCAACTACGTGGGAGTCCAGAGACATAGCCATTACGCTAACAGCTGGTCCCTTTATCTTAGTCTATTGAAGCTTAAGTTTTACTGAGTAGAAAGAACTGTGCTTAAAATGTATATATATATATGTATGAGGTTATTGCCTTAGGGCATGTGTGCTCACTGGAATGAGAGAGAGAAACAGTGAGAGGGAAAGTGACAAACACTTGGGGGATAGCCATGCTATAATCCCTTTTCCTTCATTCACTTTCTGGTATCTTGGGCACACATGCACGTGCACCTGACATAAGTTTTAAGCCACTGGACTTGAGATTCAAATCTTGGTCAGCCATGTTAGAGTTCAGCAACATAACCACTATGACATTTGCTAGCTCAGGAATTGTTTTTATTGTTTACTTTATAAAACATACCAGAAAACATTAAACTGGGAAGCACACTCATATCAAGTTTATTTGTTTCTCATAAAGTGGAGCATGTGAGGATGAACATATGTGAGTTCCTAGGTTTACATGTTGGAGAAGCAGGTGTATTCTTATCCATGGAATTATAGAAGTGTGGCAATTCATCAAATATTTTTTCATCACCTAATTGGAGCCAGCACTGAAGACCTTATGCCAAGTACTGCATTAGTCACAGGTAGGAAACAGATAAAAATAACCTATGTGTTATGGTAGGTTCCAGGGATGGTGTATCTCCAGCAATACATTCATTTTTCTAATCTGTCTCCTTGCAGTGAATGTTTCTGGACTATATCTTTCATGGAGTTGTTTCAAATGTAAATTATCCTAGTAGAAGGAGTAATCTTTACCTGTGTTCAGTGCTTTACAGGTTACAGAATACATCTTAGAATAACAATGTAGAATGTAGGATCATATTTGCAGAGGAGGGCTTGGAAGCAGAGGACACTGGAATGTCTTGCCAAAGTCACATGGAGTTGGAGCCAGAAGAAGAATCCAAATCACATGCACATAGCTCAGTATTTACTCAGTAAACTACACATTAATTGTTGTCTATTGATGTTTTATAGATGACAAATGCTAGGTATCAGAAGAGATAGAAAGCAAAAGGAAGGAAGTCAAAAAGTAAATGAAGTAATTAATTACTGGGGCCAGAGATGCCAAGGACATGCTCTACAACTACGGTAACTACCCTACCTTGGTGCTATAAAATTCAGACTGTAATTATTTCATAACTAATTAGCTGTATTTAAAATATATTTTAGATTATTCAGGCCCCCACAAGGTGGTACAAATCTAATGGATCAACTCATTCGTCCCAACAATGTGACTGAATTTGTTCTCCTGGGACTCACACAGAATCCACACTGGCAGAAGATATTCTTCATTGTCTTTTTGCTTATTTTCCTATTTACCGTGCTTGCTGATCTGCTCATTGTTATCCTTATCTCCCTCAGCACCACCCTTAAAACTCCCATATACTTTTTTCTCACTTGTCCTTCATAGAGGCCTCCTACACCTATGTCACGATCCCCAGGATGATCATTGACCATGCTTTACTAGAGGAGAACCATCTTCTTTGGGGGCCGCCTCACTCAGCTATTTGTGGAGCACCCCTGGGAGGATCGGAGATCATCCTCCTCATTGTCATGGCCTATGACCACTATGTGGCCATCTGCAAGCCCCTGCCCTACATGACTATAATGAGACACGGACTCTGTCATGTCTTGGTGGTGGTAACTTGGATTGGTGGCATGCCATATGCCACTGTGCAGATTCTTTTCATGGTTCTACTTGCCCTTCTGTGATCCCAATGTCATCCACCACTTCATGTGTGATCTCTTCTCACTGTTGAAACTTGCCTGCAGAGACACCTACAGGCTGGGAATGGTGGTGACAGCCAACAGTGGAGCTATGTGCTTACTCCTTTTCTCTATGCTCCTCATCTCCTACGTACTTATCTTGAGCTCCCTGAAATCCCATGGCTCTGAAGGACAGAGTAAAGCCCTCTCCACATATGGTTCCCACTTTACTGGCATTGTACTCTTTTTTGTATCTTGCATATTCATCTACATGCACCCAGTGGCCACCTACTCAGTGGACAAGCTGGTGACTGTTTTTTGCTATCCCCACCACTATATTAAATCCTATCATTTAACAGTGAGAAACACAGAGATTAAAATACTATGAGAAATTTGTTAAAGAGGAGAGTAACTTAGCCTGTTTATAATTTTAAGAAAGTGAGAATATATCAAATAGGGAGGATTATATCTTTGGTATATTGTAAGAGAATCAACGTTTTCAGTTCTCAATGATATAAAAAAAAAAAAAAAAGAAAAGAAACTGGGACCAGCAGATGGCAAAATGGGTACATCACTGAACTCCTATAAAGTCAACTGCAGTTCAAGTTTCCAGATCTGGCAGCTTAAAACTCATGTCTGGTGTGTGTACATGTGTGCCCAAAATTCAAAGAGGAGAATAGAGGAGAAAGGATTGCAGTGTGGCTATTTCCCCGTGGAGGTGATTTCTTGCTTTCTATCTCTCTGTTTCTCTCTGTCTCTTGGGCAAGCACATGCACCCTATAGCAAATATCTCTAAAATAAAAGAAACTAACGTATATAGAGTCCATAGTAGTGGGAAGGCTTTTTGTTAGATGTTTTTGATAGGTTTCTCATACTTTACCACATGTTTTAAGTTTTTGTCCATAAATTCTGGAAATGCAATGGAAAGAACAACCGTAAATCCTGGTTTGATGATTCTGGAGCATGTTTTTCTCTGAGATTAACCACTATTTTACTAAACTCTTCATACATATGTCATTAAGATATTTTTCCACAGAGTCCTTATGAGAAATTAAATTTTGTTTTGCTTGGTCTTTAATAAAACAACAACAGCAACAAAACAAAAACCCCTAGGAATATTAAATAGATGTTTGGAAGGTGAACATCCTTGAAGTAAGAAAACCACTGTTAGTCTTCTTTCCTGCCCTCCTTCCTTCCTTTTTTTTTGTTTCTCCCTTCCTTTCTTCCACTCTCTTTCTTTCCTTCTGTCTTTTTTTCCTTCTTTTATACCATGAGTCTGCCAACATCCAAAAGATACCCACTAAAGGAAGAAAAAAAAATCATAACC
The DNA here is from genome assembly GCF_000334495.1 of Tupaia belangeri chinensis. NCBI lineage: Eukaryota > Metazoa > Chordata > Mammalia > Scandentia > Tupaiidae > Tupaia > Tupaia belangeri. Next base: position 474,684 of record NW_006159778.1, on the reverse strand, counting down.
TATCTCTTAATCTATTTTCCTGGCAAAAAAAATAAGTCAGAAATTTTGAAATTACTCTTAATTTGTTCTTATTTTGTTAAATATAATCATGGCTCACATTTTTTTACTGACTATAAGGGAAATTGTTAAATTTTGGTTTGATTTTTCTTTATTTTTTCTAACCCAGACTTGAAGAGCTCTTTTAAGTGATAGGATAAATGTTCTTTCATTCATTCTCCACAAAACAGCATATGCTAAATTTCCAAAACAATTGCTCCATAGATGTTTTACATGTGCTTTCAGTAAATTAAAGTTTTATTATCTTTCAGACAAATCCACTTCAGTTAGATGATTTAATCCTCTTGTGAAGTTGGTGGTTCCCATATTACTGTCCCTGTTTTACAAAGAATCGAATTGAAGTTACAAATGGTTTATTAATTTAACTGCCTCAGATCATGCATCTAAGGGTTTCAGATACAATATTTGAATTCAGTTATTGTAAGATTTGTGGTATGCTTATGCCTATAGATCATTTTACATAGAACAAAATCTCCCTTTGTCCTTCAAGAAAGATGATGCCAATGTGTGTAGCCTTTTCTCACATGTAATATATTTCCAGCAATACTCCCCTTTGCACATGGAAAATAAAGGGGAGATTGCTCTACACCGTTATGTAACACTTTATGACTCAAGCCTTCTTTCACTGTAACACTCCAACTCATGTCACTTCTCACCAATGTTCTTTGGTTAAACTCAATGATCGTCTGAAAATATTTCTTCCACAATTTGACCCTATGGTGATGCTACGCATGGAACAATTGTTTGGGGAATGACAGTGTTTTCCAGCTCAGATGTGCATGCTTCAAATTTGTAAGAAATGGACTCTGTCCACAAAGTCTAAGCCTAGAAGATAATATAATTTGTGGCTAATCTGATAATAATAACAAAACAAATAAATAAGCAATGCCATTTTTTTTTGTACCAAGTATGTTGAATAAAATATTTTTAAGAGGGAGATATGGAAGTTAAAAATTTAGTGTAGATTTGGGTTGTGATTACAACACAGCTAAAATTTTAGTTAAATTCAAGTTTAACCACTTTTTTTCCTTTTTTAAACATTTTTATTTATTTTTTTTTTCATTGGGCACTTGCATTCACCAGAGAGAGACAGACAGAAGCAGTGAGAAGAGAAGTGAGAAATTATCCATCAGTGGGGCCTACAGATGGTGTAGCAGTTACATTGGTGGACTCACACATGGCTGACTGCAGTTTGAGTTTTGGACCTAGTGACTTGAAACTTATGCCAGGCATATATGCATGCATGCCCAAGATCCCTGGAGGAGAATGGAGGAGAAGGGATTGCATTCCAGGAGAGTGATTTCTCACTTTCTCCTCTCACTGTTTCTCTCTCTCCCCCACCCCCAGCCTAGGCAGCTTAAGGCAAAAACCTCTAAAAAAAAGAAAAGAAAAAGAAAGAGAAAAGAAATCACTCCCCTGCACACACCACCACCACCACCACCACCACCACCATGAGGGATGGCCATGCTGCAATCCCTTCTCCTCCAGTCTCCTCCTGGGATTTTGGTTATGTGTACACACATGCCCAGTGTGATTTTCAAGCTCCTGGATTTGGGACTTGAACTGTAATTGACCATGTGGGAGTCTAGCACCCTAACCACCATACCATCACTGCCTTCCCATCTTAAGTAAATAATTTAGTTATGTATACATACATTTTCAATGTATACAATATTTCTCCTAAGGGTATAAAAATAAGAGCTGAAAATATCTCTAAGTTTTTATACATAAAGCACATATGTACAAGAATTATTCAAATAGGTAGATAGCATACCTATGATGTTAAAATTACAGAGGCAGACTTGTTCAGACTATAAGACATTTGAAAGGATATATGACTGTATAACAAGTACATTTAAAAAATGCTGCACATCAGTAACCATTAGGGACTTGCTATTAAAACCACATTGGGGTATCACTTCATCCCAGTTAGAATGGCTTTATAAAAATACAAAGAATAACAAGTACAGATGAAGGTGGGTCTGGGCTGGTACACAATGTATCCATGCTGGGAAAATCCATTTTGCATGCTGTAATGATACACAGTGATTGACTTTAAAATAAAAAAGTAAAATAAAGAAGAGCTCTAGTACAGTGTTAGGAGATGCTATGGTTAGTCCCCAGTGGTTAATGTGCTGGAAGATTTGTCTGTGTAATGGTGAAACCTTTAAGAAGACCTTATAGGTGGTGGTTGGCTCAAGGAAACAGACAGAGACAGAGAGGGGAAAAATCTGAAAGCATCCTTGATGGAGAATGATTATGCTGCAGTTCTTTCTCTTCCATTTCTCCCTACTTTGGGGATTTGGAGCACACTCACACACGCTCCTGGTGTGTTTTTGAAACTACTGAATCAGAAACTTCAACCATGTAGTGGGCCATGAATCCTGCCACATTAACCACCACACCAAGCTGGCCTTGTTTTACTTTTTTTAATCAATATTTTAAATGTCTGTCCTGAACAGAACAATAACCTAATATGGACAACACTCCTGGTCAGATGTAAACATTATTAAAATAAATAATAACAATAAAATGAATAAATAAAAATATTATTCAACAACAATTGTTTAGCAATTCATTCTGGAACCCTTGTTCTCATTTCAAAGCACAATTAACATTTTTTTATTCCATGCTTTGCTTTGCTTCTTCTTTTATTATTTGTTATTGTTCAATGAACAGAATGGGATGACATTCAAATAAGACTCTGAAGATGGAGTCTACTGAAAATGTAAGAAACATATTTTTGAACAGACAAAATAGGGTGAATTTTTTTGTAGATTTTAATCATAAATGAGGAAGACAAAGACAGAAGAAACCACAGTCCAGAAGATGTGAAAAATGAGAGCTGGAGAAATATCTATAGCAATTTGTCCTCATAGAATGTACCCAATATTTCTCTTTCTTTTTTTTTAAGAGATTTTTGCCTTAGGGTGTGTGCACTAGCCAGAGAGAGAGACAGAGATAGTGACAAGAAAATGAGAACTAATACACACTGAGATGGCAACACTACAATCCCTTGTCCTCCATTCTCCTCCTGGGATCTTAGGCACGCAGGTATGCATGCCCAGTGTGAGTCCAAGCCACTGGTTTGGGGACTCAAACTGCAGGTGGCCATGCGAGAAGTGGGAGTACAACAATGTAACCACTACACCATCTGCTGGCACAAAATGTACCCAATATTACATTCTTTGATACAGATTTAATGTTCAATCTTCTTTTTTTTTTTTTTTTTTGAGGCTTTTGCAATACGGTGTGTGCACAAACTGGAGAGAGAGACAAAGACAAAGACAGAGACAGAGACGGCAAGAGAAAATTTGCGACATCATTCCCATGCCCCGGGAGGAATGACCATGCCACAATCCCTTCTCCTCCTTTCCCCTCCTGGAATCTTGGGCACGCATACACATGCACCAAGTGTGATTTTTCAAGTCACCTGCTCAGGGATTCAAACTACAGTCAGTCATGTGAGAGTCCAGTTACATAATCACTCTGCTAGTTGCTGACCCCATCTTTGTCATTTTTTAAATTAAGAAACATATTGTTTCAAAATAGATGGCTAAAGTTCTGGAAAATTTCTCTTGTTCTTTATATTTCTTTTACTCATCCAATAGCAAAATGTTTATAAATTTAAGCTATATGATATGTTTAAATATCTCATAGACCTTGGGCTCCATCAGTATTCTCACATTGTTTGATTATCAAGGTTTGCTTTTCAAACATAAGCATTAATCCATACATACATTTTAGAGTTGCTTTACAATTATCTATCAATATCAATTATATTTCTTATCGTGGAGAAAAGAGTGAGTTAGTACTGCAATAGTTTAACACAAAATTATTATCTGTAAATTATGGGCTTCATCTAGGATGTGCAGAGCCAGCCAAACATTTTCTTTGAAAGAATCCTGTTTTGCTAATCAGTTTGATATTTAAAAATAAAATAAACAGTAAAGAGTATATTAGTCTAGGAATTATCTCTTCCTATCAGAACCTGTTTATGTTGAAAGACTATTTATGCAGTTCCATAGTTCCATTTATTTGACTCTAACTAGCATCATTACTATGGTGTTCCATCCTTTATTGAGATGCCATAAACCCTGGCTTCTGTGACTCTTGTTCCACAGAGAGTCACCTGAAGTACAGAAGTACTCCTCGAGACACAGAGATCTGAGTCAAGAGGGAAAGGAAGAGGTCATACCAGGGTTGTGCCTGCTAAGTCCTCTCAAGTCCTCCACATTTATTGAGACAAAAGAGGAAGGAAAGTTATTTTTGAGAAAGTTGCTTCTTAAAGAAAGAAAGATAAAGATAATCACAGGAACAGGGTGGTTTTGGTATCAATAAGGAGGGTATGGCAAATGATGCTAGAGGTTGGACAGCACATCTTGGAATTTGGAGAACACATTCATCAGATCACACACCCATCTAATGACCTTCTGTTGTTTTTTTTAGCAGGAAGGCAAGATATTAGGCATTTTCACCATTATACCTACAGTCATTCATTCAAAGTTCATAAATCCAAGGTGGTCTAGAAGCATGTAATTTCTGCTGTTCCCTCACAGACTTCCAATCATTCTATCAAAGATAGTGTCTTGATAATCATCAGAGACACAAAAATGATCAGAATATGCAAAAATATAAATGTTAATTCATTTCTTGGCTATATCAGATTGACTGGGATTTGGCAGTATAAGTACAGAGCTACGTGTCCTATGATCATATCTTCTCTTGAACACGTTAGGCCACATCACTGCATTCCTGGAATGTGATGCCCATTGTCATTGTTTATAGTCTGGCCTTTCACACACCATTGCCATTACCAGTAGGGAGAAAGATGTAAGACATGAGTGTGGATAAAGAAAAGTGATTCCAGTCATGCAAGGCATGTGCCTCATCACACATGGCTTAAAATGAACACAGAAGCACACAATATTACTATACCTAATGGAAACAAGACAGTGCAGTAACTTGAGGGCCAGTCAGCATTACAGAGCAATGGTCTTTAAAACACTTAAGGAAATAAGCATAGCCACCCCTGGAGATCTGCATGACACATGGCAGTGGAGCTCTGGAAGAAACACATTAATCTATTTAATGAGTAATTTGGGGATCTGTGGAAAAAAGAAGAGAAGACATTTTGGAATCTAGCTGACTAGTAATAATTTCACTGTAAAGAGTCAGAACATTCTTACATATGTAACAGAAGACATATTGTGGGACTACTTTTGCCACTATAAAAATTACCATCCTTTTGTTTTTTAAATGTCATAATTGAACTAGAAGATGGTCCTCATACAGTTTTCACAGAGACCAACATTACCTAATCAAGGCATTTTCTTTTTTGACATAAAGTTGAGTGAAAAAGTATAAAACATATCCAGGAATTTAATTCTAAAATACTGCAGGCAGTCAGCAAATATGTTCTACTACTGACATAGCAAAAGTTAAATAGAAACTATTGTTGGCATCAACCCCAGGGCTTGGGTCTGGCTGAATCATGATCAGGGGGCTGCTGATGAGGAAGAGAAAGAGGATGAGAAAGAGAAAGTCCTCCATCTTGCCAGGACCTGGGAATTGGAAAGAATGAGACAAAGGGAGAGAGTAGAAATGGACACAGGCAGCCTGAGCCTAGGTAGCCCAAGCAACTTGTCCCGCCCAGATGAACTGGATGTTTTTATTTATAGTACAAGGAGACATTACACATGTATGTTTCACGACACTTCATGGATTGGTTGCCAGGTTACAGACAATAAGAAGAAATTAACAAAGCTATGAGGGCTTAAGTCACACCAGGCCAGGTGTATCCCTTGGTGGTAATCCCATCAAGAGAAAATCTCATCTTCTTTTCTAATGCAGAGAACTAGCTGTAGGTGTGGGGAAGGAGCTGAAGATCTTCTCTCTAAGGAGTGTACCACCACACCCAGAGAAGTCTAAAGAACCTTTCAGATGCAGAGCAGGGATTGGATTTTACTAATTGGGGTCAAGATGTTTCTTGAAGTCCATCAGATATGTCTGTTGGAACGCCTCTAGTAATTTCCATCCTTGCTCTGTCTGCAGTCAAGATCAGGGGAAGACAAGTTACAAGGTTCTGCCAAACCCCAAAAGAGCAGGTGGTATTTGCTCAGAGCATGTTCCCACACCTCAGATTTTCTGTCTTGTGTGTCCCCACAAACTATATGCAAATATTTTTGATGCTAAGTGTATGAAGTGATCTATAAACCATAAAGGTTGTGATTTTTAGCTTTTATTTTAATTGTCAACTTTGAAGTTGATAATCTTCTTGAATTTAAAGGTTGAAACATAATGGGAACTAGCAGTTAGCGTAATGGCTATGTCGTTGTACTCCCACGTAGTCGACCGTGGTTCACGTCCCGGACCCGGTGGCTTAAAACTCATGCCGGGCACGTGTGCGTGCGTGCCCAAGATCCCGAGAGGAGAATGGAGGAGAAGGGAGATTGCAGCGTGACCATCCCCCCTGTGGAGTGATTTCTCACTTTCTGTCTCTCTGTCTGTCTGGCGAGCGCATGCACCCTATAGCAAAAACCTCTCCAAAAAAAAAAAAAAAAAAAAAAGAAAGAAAAGAAAACATAGTAGCACCTTCTGATCAGGCTCTACTTCCTTTTTTTAAAAATAATTATTTATTTAATTTTATTCAGTATTATTATTAATTTTTTTTAATTTGCTACAAGTCATGTGTACTCACCAGAGAGACATAGAGAGAGAGTGAGAAAGCAAGCCACAAGATCAAGGACTCAAACCACAGTCGGCTATGTGGGAGTCCTGCGCCTTACCCACCACTCCACCTACTTGCCCTTTCTCCTGCCTCTCCAATTTACTTTGTATATCTCACCTTAAAACTATGCTCCCTGTCCACCGTGTGCTGATTATTTTAACTTTCTTTACTGAAGGTTAACTCCTGCTTTAGGATTTTTACACACTTTCTCCTTTTCCTGAAATTCTCTTCCCACTGACATGCTTAAGAATGGCTTTATGTCAGGACCAGCAGTTAGCATAATGGCTATGTCGCTGGACTCCCACGTAGTCGACCGTGGTTCACGTCGCCGACCCGGTGGCTTAAACTCACGCTGGGAGCGTGTGTGTGCATGCCCAAGATCCCGAGAGGAGAATGGAGGAGAAGGGATTGTGGCGTGGCCATCCCCCCTGGGGGGTGATTTCTCGCTTTCTATCTCTCTGTCTCTCTCTGTCTGTCTGGTGAGCGCACGCGCCCTATAGCAAAAACCTCTCCAAAAAGAAAAAAAAAATGGTTTTATGTCATCATTTCGATATCAGGTTAGAAATTCTCCTCAAAAAAGCTTCTATGTCCACCTCACTAGAGTTACTCAGTCACATATGCACTACTCCACTTCCCTTTTCTGAGAATCAGTTATCATTCTCTGATAGTTATTTTTGGCTTTATACATTGCTTGTCTCCTACTAACATGCAAACTTTACGAGGTAAGGAAACTATATTGACTTATTCATCACTCTATTCTTTGCTTCAAGAAAGCCATGTGAAACTTCATACAAACTCAGCAAATATTCTTCAATATATGAATGAATGTAGTAACTGCTGAATATAGAGTAATTAATAAAACTAGACACCTGTTGCACATACACATTTGTATTTAACATAAATCTTGATTTAAATGTATTTTGTTTGAATATTGTAACTGATCCTTAATTATTGTCATACATATCACATTTTTTTAAACAAGAAAGCAGAAGAGTAAATCATGTAATGATGCTGGTCTTACCCTTCACCTCAAGGGAGGTGGTTTAAAACAGCTTCAGTGTCTTTCTAGTGACAACTGTTTTACAGGAGAATCTATGAAAAAATAAATATTGTTGTATGTGGAAACTCAATCTTTAAGAAAACAGCCAAAAAATTCTCCCATAATTAAGAAAATATGTCTATAGGCACCAGCAGTTGGCATGGTGGTTAAGGCATCTGGATCCCACATGGCTAACTGTGAGGTTTGAATCCCAGACTAGCGGGCTTGAAAAACACTCTGGGCATGTGTGCCTGCTTGATCAAAATCCCAAAAGGAGTATAGAAAAGAAGAGATTGGCATGGCCATACCCATGGAGGATGCTTTCTCTCTCTCTCTCTCTGTGTGTCTATCTCTGGTGAGCACATACATGTTACAGCAAGTTAGAAGGAAAGAAAAAAAGGAAGGAAAGGAGAAAGGTAATGGATAGCACAGTAATTAGCTGAGCCTGCCTTTGCTTATCTAAGAAAATTGGCACCGTGCAAACTCCAGACAGACAGAGAGAGACAGAGATAGTGACAAGAAAATGAGAACTAATACACACTGAGATGGCAACACTACAATCCCTTGTCCTCCATTCTCCTCCTGGGATCTTAGGCACGCAGGTATGCATGCCCAGTGTGAGTCCAAGCCACTGGTTTGGGGACTCAAACTGCAGGTGGCCATGCGAGAAGTGGGAGTACAACAATGTAACCACTACACCATCTGCTGGCACAAAATGTACCCAATATTACATTCTTTGATACAGATTTAATGTTCAATCTTCTTTTTTATACCTAAATCCCCCCTCCTCCAGTCCCCTTCTGGGGCATTGAGTATACATGAAACCCTGCCTGGTGTGATTTTCAAGCTGCTGGGTGTGGGACATGAACAGTGCAGTTGATCATGTGGGATCCAGCAACTTAACTTCTCTCCCACGTGCTGACTGAAAATCTCCAACTCTTCTTTAGATTTATTCAATAATATTTATTGAATTTATTACTCTGCTATTGAGTTGCTGGAAAAGTGATGGAACATTTTTGCACAGAAAAATATGTCATGACTTTTCTGACAACCCAGTAATTTTGGGAACGTTCTAATCACTGGCTTTCCAACATGAACGAACAAACATCATCTTTGCCTTGAAAAAGACTGCAGCCCTTTAAGGAAAACAGAAGATAAAGTCAGGAAATAATTATTTATTGATTGATTGATCTTGAGGAGACTTTTTGCTATAGGAAATATGCACTCATTGGAGACACACAGAGAGAGAGAGAGAATGAAAAATCCATCCCACCAGGGGGTACAGCCACACTGCAACCACTTCTCCATTCTCTTCCTGGGATTTTGTGTATGCACACACATGTGCCTGGCATGAGTTTCAAGCCACCAGGTCCAGGATTCAAACCATGGTTGACCATGTGGAAGTTCAGAGTCTTAACTACTACACCACCTGCTGTCCCCCAGGGAATATTTATTTTTAAAGTATAAATTGTGATCATAAATACTAAGGCTATAGCTATGAGGTAGAGTGGGAAATAAATGAAGGGAATACTAGAGAAAAGTATCAGACAAGACTTTGCTGAGGAGGTGAAGGTTCACCTGAAAATGAAAAGTATGAAAGGGAGCCAATCAACCAAGCCTTTGGTAAATGTCACTTCAGTAGAGAGAAGAGGATGAAAAATGGCATGAACTGAGAAAAGCTGAGATTATTAACAATACTGCTTAAAAAAAAAAAGTGTCCTAGGTTCCTAGAGCCTTGGGGGATGGAGTGCAAACTGCAATGATATGGAGCACTGAGATTTGGGCAAGCCCTGATATGGGAAGACATTCTAGTATCTTGAAATATTCTGTGTGCTTTCAATGATGCCTCTGACTTCTGTGGATTAGTATGAATGGGAGCATGGGATCTTACTGACCTTGAAGGAAAGATTAGTTCTTAGCATGTAATCTAGTGACCATACAGGGTAACTTGTTTCATCCACTATTTCCTCATGACAGTTTTAACTTCTGCATTTCTCAAGGTGTAGATCAAGGGATTTAACATGAGTTCAACAACAGTGAAGGACACAGTTATCGCCTTGTCTATGGGGTAAGTAACCAGAGGCCTCTGATACAGGAAAATAAAAGAACAAGACGACAACTGTGAGGTGGGAACCACATATGGAGGGCTTTACATTGCCCTTCAGAGCTGTATAATTTCAGAGAACAAAGGATGCCCATATAGGAGACAATGAGGATAAGGAAGATGACCACACACATGAGGATGACCAAGAGACCCAGGGTGTGGGTGTCCAAACAGGCAAGTTTCAACAATGGAAACAAATCACACATAAAGTGATCAATGACATTGGAGCCACAGAAAGGTATTTGGTACATGAAGAGAAGCTGTATTGTGGCATGCAGGGATCCACCCACCAAAGCACCTACTACCATCAGGCAACACACCCAAGGGCTCATGATGGCCATTTAGTGCAGGGACTTACAGAGGGCCATGTAGTGGTCATAGGCCATCACAATGAGAAGCTGATGCCCACACCACCAAAGATGTATTCTGCAAAGTGCTGGGTCATGCAGCCTTTCAGGGAGATGGTTGTGCTCTAACAGAGGGAGTCCACAATCACCTTGGGGGCGATGATAGAAGAGTAGATGACATCCATGAAGTACAAGGATGTGGAGGGGGCTTTGCTCCATCCTTCAGAGCCATGGGATTTCAGAAAGCTCAAGATACCTACATAGGAGATAAGTAGCATGGAGAAAATAAGCAATCACATGGCAACACTGTGGACTGCCACCACCAGCCTGTAGATGTCTCTGCAGGCAAGTTTCAACAATGGGAAGAGATCACACATGAAGTAATTGATGGCATTGGGACCGCAGAAGGGAAAGTTGACCATGAAAAGAATCTGCACGGTGGCATGCAGGATGCCTCCAATCCATGCTACCACCACCAAGACATGACAGAGCCCCTGTCTCATTATAGTCATGTAGTGGAGGGGCTTGTAGATGGCCAAGTAGTGGTCATAGGCCATGACAATGAGAAGGATGATCTCCAATCATTGGAGCACCTCCAGGAGGTGCTCCACAAATAGCTGAGTGAGGCAGTCCTCAAAGGAGATGATTCTCTTCTGGTAGAGCAGGTCGATGATCATTATGGAGGTGGTGACACAAGTATAGGAGACATCTATGAAGGACAAGTAAGAGTGGTGCTGAGGGAGGGAGATAGTGATGACGATGAGCAGATTAACCAGCACAATAAATACGAAAATGAGCACAAAGACAATGATTAATATTTTCTGCAAGTGTGGATTCTGTGAGTCCCAGGGAAACAAATTCAGTTACGTTGTTGAGAAGCATGGACTGACTCATTCAGGTCGTAACACCTTTTTGGGGCCTGAATCCTATATAAATGATTTTAAATAATAACTAATGCATTTCATTACATTAGTTACTATTTTTTCTTTCTTTCTTTTTTTTTTTTTTGGGGGGGGGAGAGGTTTTTTCTTATTAGGTGCATGTGCTCGCCAGAAAGACAGAGAGAGACAGAGAGATAGAAAGTGAAAAATTATCCCCCCAGAGGGATTGCCACACCGCAATCCTTTCTCCTCCATTCTCCTCTCAGGATCTTGGGCATGCATGCACATGCACCCAGTGTGAGTTTAAGCCACCGGGTCCAGGACTCGAACCATGGTCGACTACATGGGAGTCCAGCAACATATCCATTACGTTAACTACTGGTCCCAGTTAATTAGCTGTAAAATGATTACAGTCTGACTGTCATAGTACCAAGGTTGGATAGTCACTGTAATTGTAGAGTGTGTCCTTGGCATCTCTTGTCCCAGTAATTCTTTTACTATTTTACTTAATTCATGATGCTTTCTATCTCATCTGATGCCTAGCATTTGTCACCTCTAAAACAGTCATTGTCAATAATTAATATGTAATGTATTGAATGAATACTGGGCTAAAAACATGAGATCTGAATTCTTCCCACATGAGCATCAGCGTCTGACCCCCCCCCCCCCCCAAGGCTTAGTTCTATCTATGGAGGAAGTAGAAAGAATGAGACAAAGAGATAGAGTAGAATTGAACACAGACTGGCTGAACCTAGGTAGCCCAAGCAACTTGTGCTGTGGCTTGAACCACTCAGACAAACTGGGCGTCTTATTTTATAGTACAAGGAGACATTACACATGTATATTTCACTACACTTCATTGATTTGTTGCCAGGTTACAGACAATACGCAGGTAACAAATCTATAATGGCTTAGTCATACTGGGCTAGGTGTATCCCTTGGTGATAATCCCATCAAGAGAAAGTCTCATTTGTCTTCTAATGCAGAGAAATCTAGCTGTTGGTTTGGGGAAGAAGGCTAAAGAACTTGTCCATAAGGAGTGTACCATCACACTCAGAGAAGGCTAAAGAATCTTTCAGATGCAGAGCAGGGATTGAACTTTGCTAATTGGGATCAAGATGTTTATTGGACTTTGCTAATTGGGGTCAAGATGTTTCTTTAAGTCCATCAGATATGTCTGTTGGAAAGCCCCTAGCAATTTCCACCCTTTACTTTGCAGCGAAGGTCAAGGAAAGGACAAGTTATAAGATTCTGCCAAAGCCCAAAAGGACAGGTGATGTTTGCTCAGAGCATTTCCCCACACCTCAGGGTCTCTCTCTAAAAGTGTCCCCACACATGAGTCCCTAAAACTCAGTTATTCAATAAGCTTATACTGTGTTTCTCTAATTAGAATAAGTATTTTTAAAATACTATTTCAAATTGTCCATCTACCTCTAGTAAAACTACACAGTTGAGGGATCAGTGGATGGCATAATGTTATGTCACTAAACTCCCACGTAGTTGACCAAGATTCAAGTCTCAGACATAGCAGCTTAAACCTAACACCTGGTGAGTGTTCTTGTATGCCAATGATCCTGAGAAAGGGGATTGTGGTATGCCCATCACTCCTGGGGGGTGATTTCTCATAGATATTCTTAGTTATCTAGCTAAAACATTATTAGTCCAGTCTGATAAACTGTGGATGTTATAATAACTACAAGCTGTGATGGGCAGTTCTAATTATCTCTGACAAGTTTAAAGGAGAAAAAGAGTTATTTATTAATTCTTTTCAAAACATTGAGTTACTAATGGGGGAAAGAGATAAAGAAGGTTGTGAGGTGAGGAGTAGTTAAATGAGAAAAGTGAATTAAAAAAATGATAAGAGGGAGAGATACATGCATTCCGTCAGGTAAACACACAGATAGCCTCCCCACAAACTACATTTATTAAATCAAAACATTGTAGAAAGTAAACTCATAGCCAAACAATGAACAGATACTAAAGCAAGATAATACAATTCCATTTTCTTTATTTTAAATAGCAAAGAGAAAATTTGGGAATATGAAGATAGGGAAGTGGAATGTAGACAAAGTGTATGTGTTCATTGAGATCAACACATACTCAGGGTTTTCAATGAATTCATCAATTATTTACTAACACTACTCTGGGCCTCCATCTTCATGCTTAAAGATAATTAATAAGGAAATATAAATTATTTTGCACTTTCTTTGAGCCAGGGATTCTTTCTTTTATGTTATATCTACCAGTCTGTACAGAAATTTTATAATTTCAGGACTTCATAATCCATGTAACTGATGAGGAAACTGAGGCTCAAAACCTTTTTTTTAGAATTATTTCCTTTATTCATAATTATTATTATTTTTAATTTGACCCTAGCAAGACACACACACACACAGACACACACACACAGAGAGAGAGAGAGAGAGAGAAAGCAAGTCAACAGGTCTGGGACTTGAATCGTGGTCAGTCATGTGGGAGTCCAATGCCTTTAACCACCATGCTACCTACCAGCCCCAAAGCTCAAAAACCTTAAATTACATGCCAAAAAACTTCTTCAAGGTTCTTCCAGTTCATTTATAAATGAAAGACCCCAAATTGAGTTGTGATTTTTCTCTAAGATGCTTCTCTTAGATGGCTGGGCTTGTTAATTATTACTAAGTCCTTCAACAAAAGAGGAAAGTATGAGGCAAATTATTCATGACATTTTCTTGCTACAATTTCTGTCTCTCAACTCTCCTCTGACACCTCCACCCTTCATTCTCATCATAGGAACATAGCAGGCAATGGCATACATAGTATCATAGTAACTGAGACTGATGTCCTAGATATGAACTTCTTTATATTTAAATTATATAGTTTGAGTAGGTGTCTATTATTAATCTTGAATATATTCTTGCCTTTCCTCCACAAAGGATTTAAAACTTGGAATGAATAGGAGGTATCCTAGTAGGCAATTTGTCTATTGATTCATTTTTTTTGTTAAATATTAAATTCTAAGTAATCATAAATTTCTCTTTAATTCATGCATACTGTTAATAAGTTACAAATTCAATAGATGAGGAATATGAAAATGAAAACATTTTTGACCATCACCTCAAAGCTTTATCTACAATATCACATTATCTTTCTCAGTGGAAGGTATATTACAAAACTTTTTATCCAAGATCATTTTTACTTATTTACGCCTACTTTTCTAAGTTTAATGTTTTATTTTTCATCAGAATCAACCCTCAATCTTTTCCACACTTTCCTCATGTTTTTTTTTTTTTTTATGTCCTTATTCCTGAAAGTATAAATAAAAGGATTGAGCAAAGGAGTTAGGACAGTATAAAATATTGCCACCATTTTTTCAGAGGAGAGAGTAGTTGGAGGTCCTACATATTCAAACACACATGGGACAAAAAAACAAAACCACAACAGCAATGTTAGATCCACAGGTGGAGAGTGCTTCCCACTGCTCTGCCAAACTATGGGCTCTCAATGAAAGCAAAATGATGCCATAGGAGATAAATGACAAGGAGAAGATTAAAATGCAGAAGAACCCATTGTTCATGACCACCAAAATGCCAACAATATGTGTGTCCATACAGGCAAGCTTCAATAATGGGTACAAGTCACATATGAAATGATCGATGGCATTGGGGCCACAAAAGGGCAATTGGAAAGTAAAGAGAATTTGTATCATGAAATGCGAGAAGCCCCTGTGCAGGCTACTCCCATCAGAATGCCACAGAACCTCCAGTTCATGATAGAAAGGTAGTGCAAGGGCTTACAAATGGCCACGTAACGGTCATAAGCCATGGCCATGAGGACAATCACCTCTACCCCAGCAAAGAAGTGTTCAGCAAAGATTTGGACCATGTAACCTTGGAAAGAGATGGTTTTCCTCTCAGAGAGGTGTCCCGACCCGGGAGACAGTCAAACAGGTTCCCTGGGGGAGGGAGTGAGAGATGGGACAAACACACACACACACAGAGTGGAGACAATACAAGGTACTGATCAAGTCTTCTTCTTCTTCCTCCGTTTATTGAGGAAAAATGGTGAGTTATATACAGGCTGGTGGGCACCAATTGGTTGCCTGAAATGCAACTGAGATAGAACAGCATGAACCAATCATTGGTGTGGGTGGATCTCCCCCGTTGCCTAGAAACCCAACCACCCCTTGGGGAGAACAGTAGGTCACATGATTTCTGAGAAATGGTTTGCTCAGTGAGGAAGTGAAGCTTAATGGTTTCCAAGATGGTGGATAGCTCAAGATGGCGGATAGTTCAAGATGGCTTCTGTATGCAGTGCCCTCCACATGTCCCTCTTCTTTATTTTTTCAAAGAAAGGAGAAATACCTGGGGGAATCATGCCTGTCTTATGTTGGAGTCATTTTTAGAGCTACATGTCCATCCTTACCCATCATTAGAGAATCCCATTGTGATGATGGGTTTTCTGTCTTAGGTGGGAGGGCTGTACAGTTGTTAGGCTCAGACTCTCTTACCATCTTTGGCTAATCTATTCACCACCTTAGGCAGGAGCAATGTCTAGGCTCCACGATCCTCAGTCTCCAGGTTGTGGTAGTGGACTTGGATAGGCTGCATTTTTATGGAGTCATCAATTTGGCATTTAATGAAAGCCATGAGCTTATTAAAGAGAATAGGCCCCAAAGAGTGAACAATCAGTAAACCCAGAATTAGACCAATTATGGGGAGGAAAAAGGGGAGGAGTCCATCCCATGCAGACCATAAGGGACTGTCACGAATGATGCCAGACTTGTTGGCATAAAAGCTGCAGCGTTCATTTTTATGGAGTCATCAATTTGGCATTTAATGAAAGCCATGAGCTTATTAAAGAGAATAGGCCCCAAAGAGTGAACAATCAGTAAACCCAGAATTAGACCAATTATGGGGAGGAAAAAGGGGAGGAGTCCATCCCATGCAGACCATAAGGGACTGTCACGAATGATGCCAGACTTGTTGGCATAAAAGCTGCAGCGTTCCTGTAAAGCAAGACAGAGCCCCACCCCCACCCCCATTCTGCCAGGAGGAGCAGTGCCAGGATCAAAACCAGCAGCAATAGTGTCGAAGAAGCAAAATAGGATCAGGTATTTAAGAAGGATCTTCATTTTGTTAATCTGTGGAAGGAGAGAGAAATATCTCAGGGTTTTCATCATCCCTGGATAGCTTGTTAGAATCAATTTGTTTGATTAACCTTTCTGGTAACCAATGAGCAACATCCATTTTCTGAGAATAGATGCAGACAGACCCTGTGCCCCAAATGAGGACAGGGTTCAGACCATTCCATGTATTGTCCAGAGGATCTTTCCACAAAACTGAGGCAAATTTTGTTTTGGTAGTTGAATGCCAGAAGTGCTCAGCAGCTGAGTCTCCATCTTTACAAGAGACAGGAAATTTAGTACAAAAAGATCATGTGCCAGAAGGTTTTTTTGGCAAGCACTTAATCTGTAAAAGCTCTCCCTTTTTTAGCCTTTGCAGAGTATTTTTCAAGGAAAGATGAGCACGTTCAACAATGCCTCATCCCTGGGGATTGTATGAAATTCCCATAACTTGTTTAATGTGAAGTTGTTTACAAAAAGAGGCAAAATTGTTTCCTGTGTAACCTGGGCCATTATCTGTCTTAATTTGTTGAGGTTTACCCATAACCAGAAGTGCGGCAAGTACATGGGAAATAATATGTTTGCTGGCCTCACCACTTTGTGCCATGGCAAAAATGAAACTGCTAAAGGTATCAACAGAAACGTGAACATAAAACAAAATCATGGGTAGATAAAAAATATAAAATTTATCTGGAAGAAGATAGTTATCAATAGTTCCAGTAAAGGAAGCACATGCGATAGGCCAGAAATCTGTTTGTTGGAATCACCAATTAACTTGGTCTTTAGTATATGGCTGGATGATTGTATCAGGATCTTTGCCATATGTCCAGGCTGACCACAATTGAAGCTATTGCCTCCATTACTACAGTTAAGAAATTGGTGAACAATATATCCTTTAGGAGCAGCGGCCAGAGCCAATCCCTGTTGGTATGCTGACCCAATATCAGAACATAGGCAAATATATCCTGATAAATCTGTCTTTTTTCTATATGACCTGATTGCTGCTTGACAAGCAGAATTAACTTTTTTTTTTTTTTTTTGAGGCTTTTGCAATATGGTGTGTGCACAAACTGGAGAGAGAGACAAAGACAAAGACAGAGACAGAGACGGCAAGAGAAAATTTGCGACATCATTCCCATGCCCCGGGAGGAATGACCATGCCACAATCCCTTCTCCTCCTTTCCCCTCCTGGAATCTTGGGCACGCATACACATGCAGCCCTTGTTTTATTGTTGTAAGGGAGGTACTTAAGTCTCCTTTAGTAGTTTTTTCCAAGCTCTCATGGCTGCTGTATTAATTTGAGCAAATAGCCCTGGATCATATTGCATTTGAGTGTCCCTAGTTGTATAATTGTCTTCTCCCAATAACATATCCACTGTCCAGCCATTGTTGGCCTGGGCATTACAGTATGCGGTCTCCCTACAATTTTCCACATATTCTGATTTCCAAAGTAAGTAATCCCCTCCAGGGAGCACAGCATGGGTCAATGTTTGCCAATCTATTGGTGTAAACCAATTTTCTGCCACCGAGTCAACTATGGCTAAAGTATATGGAGCTGTAGCTCCATATTGAGCAACTGCTGTTTAAATTTGTTTTATAATGTTAAAATCAAAGCCATGTATGTGGCTCCATGTTTGCCCTTGTTGATCTATGGTTTCTGTTACTGGGAAGGCTTCCCGATCCTCAAAGTTCATTGATGGCTGTGGTATCTGAACTGGTTTAGTTTTTGTGCCAGGGGTAAAAGTGGGCTGAGAGATTCTGTGATGAATCTGTACTTTTAGATTTACCCACTTTCAGTTTTTCTAATTGTGATATTAATTCTTGATGTTTTTTTTAAATTGAATTTGTTCTTCAAATTGTTTAATTTTATTCAAAATCTCTTCCCTAGGGTCAATAAGTGGCATCACCAAAGCTGATGCAGATGCGACTGGGTTTTAAGAGGTGGTCGTTTTTTGAAAGGTGGCCATTTTGAATTATTGTATTTGACTGCCTTTGTTTCTTAAGTTTTTTCTTCAGATGGCCATTTTGGGTTATTGCACGTGGCAGTCTTTGTTTCTAAAGTTTCTTTTTTGACAGCCATTTTTGAGTTATTATGTTTGTCTGAACTAGTTGATGACTTGTTCTTCTTTGGCTCTTGTAGAGCCTTTAGGTTGTTTTTCTTTTTTAGTTTTTTTAGATTTTGGGGGTTTTGTCTTGCCTTTGGGGCTTTTAACTTCTTCCTCACTATCTAGGGAAATAAAATCCTCTCCCTGTTCTTTTTCAATTTTAGAATCCTTGGTTAGATCTGAGGTAGCTATAGCCTCCTCCTGGGGTTGATCATTTTGCATAATCTGCTCACCCTTAGTGACCATAACAGCAAGGGTTTCTATTAAGCCCTGAACGGCTATTTCGTGCTAAGCTTTTGTCCCATTATTACCCTTATTACTTGTCCCATTATTACCCAGACTTAAAATAAAACATAAGTAAATACTTACCAGGATGTCTTCTCTTCATCCTTCTATGTTTTTCGCTGGCCTTTCTCAGGACAAGTCTATGCTGTCCCCTTCTGGACAAGTCTATGCCATCCCCTTCTGGATGAGTCTATGCCATACTCTTCTCTTTTCTTACTTGCTCTGCACTGGAACTTTCCTCGGGAGCTCTTCACTGGATCCCTCATACCCAGGTCCATGTTCAGGCACCACATGTCCCGACCTGGGGGACAGTCGAACAGGTTCCCTGGGGAAGGGAGTGAGAGATGGGACAAATACACGCAAACACGCACACAGAGTGGAGACAATACAAGGTGCTGATCAAGTCTTCTTCTTCCTCCATTTATTGAGGAAAAATGGAGAGTTATATACAGGCTGGTGGGCACCAATTGGTTGTCCGAAATGCAACTGAGATAGAACAGCATGAACCAATCATTGGTGTGGGTGGATCTCTCCCGTTGCCTAGAAACCCAACC
>NW_006159778.1:440126-455458 GCF_000334495.1 Tupaia belangeri chinensis | reverse complement strand
AGAAACGGTTTGCTCAGTGAGGAAGTGAAGCCTAATGGTTTCCAAGATGGTGGATAGCTCAAGATGGCTTCTGTATGCAGTGCCCTCCACAGAGAGGGAGTCTGTAATCATCTTTGGGGTGATGATGGAGGAGAAGTACACATCCAGGAAGGTCAGGAAGGCCAAGAAGAAGTACATGGGGGAGCCCATTAGGGCAGGGCTGCTGAGGATGGTCACTATAATTAGCATGTTGCCCCTGATGGTTGCAATGTACACAAACAAAAATACAACAAATACCATTTTCTGAACATTTGGATTCTGTGAAAGTCCCAGAATGGTGAACTCATTTACAAAGCTTTGGTTGTGCATGATTTCCAAGGAAAAGATGAATGCTACACCAATAAGCATGAAGAATCTGTAATTAGGTTAAAAACTTGCAGATCTGTTTACAGTATTATAGTCATGAGCAAGTTGGTGTACACAGACACAAAAATTATCTTGAGTACTTCTATTGTCACTGAGAAAATATAATTAGAACTTTATGATAGTATCATCAAAAGTCACAAGAACTGAGGTGGAGATAATTTATTTATACTTTAAAATAGTCAAAGTTTTAAAACATAGAAAAGGAAATATCCACATGTGATATAGAAAGAACAGCTTTGATCTAATTTATGTACTAGTTGTTTCTTGGAGTGAATTATCAAAAAGCATCTCAGTTGTGAGGAAAGAAAAACTGACACTTATTACCCATGCCTGCCATTGTCATGGAATGATAACAGGGGTGACCAGTCTGGCACCCTTACTGGCAGATGGCTTTATGAGTAGAAGAAACAATATGCAGTGTAGGAGCCACTTGACAATCATGAGTAGTCTGAATTATATGGGGCTTTTAAATTATTAATTTATAATTTTGGGGACCAGCAGTTTGGTATAATGGCTACATCAGTGAACTCTCATGTAGTCGACAGTGGTTTGAGTCCCAGACCTGGTGGCTTAAACTCACACTGGGTGCATGTGTGTGTGTGCCCAAGATCCCAAGAGGATAATGGAGGAGAAGGGATTGTGGCTGATGTGGCCATCCCCCATGGGAGGTGATTTCTTGCTTTCTATCTCTCTATCTCTCTCTGTCTTTCTGGCAAGTGCACATGTTCTATAGAAAAAAACTCTCTAAAAAAAAGTATATATATATCATTTTGAAAATTTTATTTCACTTTTGAGAGCAAGAATGAGAGCGAGAAAAATGTACCTCCTGACAAGGTCCAATCTAGCCACCATCACTTTTTCCCTACCCTCCAGCTAGACAGGGTCTTGGAGACACATATATTTGTCATATTTCAGATTATCTCAGGATCTGGAACCACAGTCAGATATGTTGCCTTCCAGCAAGTTCAATATCCTCTCATCTGTCTTACTGAAGGTGGGTAATTTATCATTTATAAGGGGAAAGATTTACAGAAAATTGCCTCACTCTATACTTAATATGTAAAAAGTGTGCAATAACTGTTCAGGTTTTCTTTTTAACTGATTATTTAAAATGAGAACAGAAGTCCCTAAAAACAATGTTTATTGTAATGTTATGATGACTAAGTTAATAAATACAAAGAATGCAATTATGTAGGACCTGCTGCCAGAGAAACAGTCTTGTTATTCTTATGTAATTGATTGGAAACTTACCCTTAAAGAGGTTAAGTTTGAGGAAACAATGGATCGTTAGTTTGAGATTTTAACACAGAACCTCTGGCTCCAACACCCAGTTCTTTCCCAGTTTATCGACATGGAAATTGGGATTTTTCTTTTCCAGGAAAAAACTTCAGAGCACCAAAGGCCTTTCTGCAGTGTCCACCTGCCTATAAAGTATAAAGTCTCTGATATCTTTTGTTCATATTTAAATGAGGCAACTTTGTAAAGGAAACAGAGCAAATGATGTAGAATCAGAAGGTGATGGCCTGGTCACTTACATCTACAAATTGGCAGCAACTGCATACGTAAAGCATAGATATAACACCCTAAATATGAGTCTTTGGGCTTTATTTATTATTTGCCAGTATTCATATAATGTGACTCAGTTTGATTCATTATATTTAAATAACTTTGCTTTAAACAAAGAGGTTTATGTATAGCTCACCAGCTCATTTCCCAAGATTAAGAGGAAGGTCAACTTGACATTGTGAAAATGTTGCTTATGATATAGTTCCTTACCAATTGTAATTACTATTATCATACTTAAATAGCTAGCCACTTGGTCTGTCCCAAAGCCTAATGGTTAAGGGAGTTGGTCTCTAGGAAACCATTTCTTAGGAGACTATCTGGTTTGTTTAAATAAACTGTATTGGAGGTTGGAGGGAGAGAATCAAGGTAAAAAAAAAAAAAAGAAAGAAAGAAAACAGGAAAAACATGGACTCAAAAACAAAAAACTATTTGTTGATGATAACATGTATGGCAATATCTTTGACTGGACTAAATCTACACATGACCAGAAAGTCCCTTTTATAAGCTATAAAGATGTAGAGGAATTAGATGTTAAAAAAAAAAAAAAGAATGGCCAAACAGATTGTGTAGCAGTATCATCACTGGACTCCCATATGACCAACTGCAGTTCAAATCCTGGATTCAGTGGCTTTAAAAATCACACCAGACACATGTGCATATGTGCCCAAGGTCCCAAGAGGACATTGGAAAAGGGATTGCAGTGTGGCCATCTGCTCTGGGGGTGATTTCTCACTTTCCCTTTCACTGTCTCTGTTTGTCTCTCTCTCTCTCTCTCTCTGGTAAGCACATGCACCATAAGACAAAAAAAGTCTAAAATATTATGCACGTGTGTGTGTGTGTATGTGTGTGTATGTAAAGGAAAAGGAAAAAATAAATAAACTATTATTTTTTTTTGTTGTTGTTGTTAGGACCAGCAGTTGGTGTAATGGCTATGTCGCTGTACTCCCATGTAGACAATCACCGTTCGAATCCTGGATCTGGTGACTTAAACTCACACTAAGCTCATGTGTGCTCAAGATCCTGAGAGGGGAATGGAGGAGAAGGAATTGCGGTGTGGTCATCCCCCCTGGAGTGTGATTTCTCGCTTTCTGTCTCTGTGTCTCTGTCTTTCTGGGGAGCATACATACCCTATAGCAAAATAATCTCTCAAAAAAATTGTCTAAAAAAATTTTTTAAGATGCTTTTGTCTTGGGGGCTCATCATAGAGACAGACAGTGAAAGAGAAAATAAAAAAACACTCCCCCAAGGGAGATGACCATGCTGCAACCTTTCTGTATTCTCTCCAGGGATCTTGGAGACACACACATGTGCCAGGCATGAGTTTCAAGTCACCAGATCTGTGACTCAAACTATAGTTGGGGATGTGGGAGTCCAGCAACATAACCACTATGCCATCTCCTGGTCCCCCAAATTGTGTGTGTGTGTGTGTGTGTGTGTGTGTGTTTAACAATACGTACATTATAATATATGTTTGTTTAAGAATAAATGAATCAGATAAGCCAGTATAGTGGTGGTTAAGGCTGAGTACTTGAGTTCCAGACTCAGGCACTAGGAAAACCTGCCAGGTACATGTGCATGAGTACCCAAAGTCCCAAGAGGAAAATAGAAGAGCAGAGACTGTGGCACAGTCATCTTCCCTGGGAATGAGTGCTTTCTTACTCTCCCTCCTTTTTGTTCTCTTGCTTTTTGTCTCTCTCAGTGTAGGCACCATAGAGAAAAAGAAAGAAAGAAAAAGAGAAAGAGAAAAAATAAAAGAGGAAGAAAGAAGAAAGAAGAAAGAAAGAAAGCAAGAAAGAAAGAAAGAAAGAAAGAAAGAAAGAAAGGAAGGAAGGAAGGAAGGAAGGAAGGAAGGAAGGAAGAAAGAAAGAAAGGAAGGAAGAAAGAAAGAGTGGGTGGCATATACAGTGGTGCATGCCTTTCATCCCGATTACTCAGGAGTCAGAACTGAGGCAGGAGGATCATGATTTCAGTCAGCCTAGGCAACATAGCAAGACTCTGACTCTGAGAAAATGGAGGAAAAGATTAATTGGCCTTATTTTTTTAATTAAAAGATAACCTGTCTTTACAAATGCCACATTGAGTGGCAAAACAAGTAACCATTAAAAAAAAACAGTAAACAAACAAACAAACAAAAATATATAAATGTGTACACTAACATCTATTTTTTTGTTTACTTTGAAACAACCATGTCTATCTTGTCCCCAGGTTTGCTCCTAATCGGTGTCTGCACTATAAACTCCATACCCAGTTACAAATTATCATCAAGAAAACAGGAGGGGGAATCAGCAGTTAGCGTAATGGCTATGTCGCTGGACTCCCACATAGTCTACCGCGGTTCGCGTCCCGGACCTGGTGGCTTAAAACTCACGCCGGGCACGTGTGCATGCATG
The DNA here is from genome assembly GCF_000334495.1 of Tupaia belangeri chinensis. Lineage (NCBI taxonomy): Eukaryota > Metazoa > Chordata > Mammalia > Scandentia > Tupaiidae > Tupaia > Tupaia belangeri. The sequence goes on along the minus strand of NW_006159778.1, from coordinate 451,097 downwards.
CCCAAGATCCCGAGAGGAGAATGGAGGAGAAGGGATTGTGGCATGACCATCCCCCCTGGGGGGTGATTTCTTGCTTTCTGTCTCTGTGTCTCTCTCTGTCTGTCTGGTGAGCGCACATGCCCTATAGTGAAAACCTCTCCAAGAAAAAAAAAAAAAAAGAAAGAAAGAAAGAAAAGAAAACAGGAGTACAAGACAAACTATAAGAGGTCATTGGATCCATCAATAACCATTTATTACAAACTAAAGAATTCAATATATGATTTATCCATGGCCAGCAACAGTCAGTGGTTAAGACACAAACAGCAATTATGTGAAGTGGGTAAGAATATCTGCTCCAAACTGATACAGATCTCGGTTCCAGTCTAAGTTCTACTTGATCTATGCCATAGAGCAATTCACTGAAAATTCTCAAAGTTTTAGTTTTTACTCTGTGAGTGTAAAAAGGTCTACTGATAGAGTTCTAGGGGTCTTGTTAGAACTGAACACACATGAAATTATACACACCACACACACACACACACACACATAATGTATTTTATACACACACACCAGAGACTGCATAGGTGTCGGCACTACATATGAGTAGGGAAGGAAAAGGGAAAAAGAGGTTTATAAAAAAATAATAAAAGGACAAGAAGGAAGGCATATAAATAAGGTGAACAGGTTATGAAAACGTGTGCCACAGAAAGTAAAAACAGGTATTGCCAATCTAATCTATATCTCCAAAAAAAATAAAGAAAGCAAGCTAGTAGAATACTGAAGGTACACAACATAATGTCATGTTCCTTCATGAAAATGATGAATATGTTAATATCCTTGATAATTATCACCCACAACATGTATGCTTTGAAAAACTATAATGTATACCACAAAAATATATAATAATTAAATGTAAATCAGAAGTTACTAAATAAACAATTAAATGAATAAATAAAACATTGCTGCAGTAGGAAGCACAAGAAGATCAAGATGATCAGTTACAAAAAGCTCCCAAAATCACTGACACAGAATATGACAGGTTTTTTTTACTACTAATTCCTTATTTATCAAGACCAAGGATAAGGGTCATCTTCTTTTATTTATTTATTTTTTTGAGAGTTTTTTTTTTTTTTTTTTTTTTTTTTTTTTTTTTTTATAGGGCACATGTGCTCACCAGAGAGACAAAAAGATACAGAGAGACAGAAAGCAAGGAATCACCCCCTGGGGGGATGGCCACACCACAATCTCTTCTCCTCCATTCTCCTCTTCGGATCTTGGGCATGCATGCACAAGTGCCTGGTGTGAGTTTAAGCCACGGGGTCTGGGACTCGAACCACAGTCGACTACATGGGAGTCCAGCAACATAGCCATTATGCCAACTGGTGGTTCTGATTCATGTTTTTATTTATTTACAGATGTAAAATACTTTGCTTGGTCACTCACAACTTTTCCATGAATTTAAAATTATTCCAGATAAAAACATTATTAAAAAGAAAAAAAAAATCACTTTCTGCTATCAAAAAACTAGCAATCCCAGCTTCACTGTTGAATAGCTGTGTGTCATTGAACTAACCACTATGCCTCAAGCTGCCTGACCCTCAAAAGTCAAATAAACTGTTATTAATGTGTTTTGCATAGTACAAATAAAAAGAAAGACATAAAATATTGATGTATATTTCTTTGTGGGCAGGCACTCTTAGCATGGTCTTCACACCATGATCTGCCCCAGCTTAGCCAGCTCAAATCTCAGGCACACACTTTCATGGCAGGCATCTACAAGGAGACCCTGTGAGTGTGTCCAGCATGGCAGAGGGTTGCATTATCACTGCACAACCATAGCAGGCCCAATTTTAGCATTATTATTATTATTATTTAATTTTCAGAGGGTAAGTGTGCTGTAGTTTGAGGACTGGATGTGCGGGTTAATACTCCCACCAGGTGCGCATGTGTGCAAGCCCAGAAACCAAGAGAAGAATGTAGGAGAAGGGATTATGGCCTGGCCATAACCCTGGGGGGTGTTTTATCACTTTCTGTCTCTCTGTCTCTCCAGTAAGTGTACCTGTCATAAAGCAAACATTTTTCTCTCAAAAAACAAAAATGTAAACTTTATCGTATGTTTTCCATAAACCACTAACTATATAATGGGCCTAGCCCACTCCATCCTACAAACATGCACTTTGACATCAATTTTAAATTCATATTCTCCCATAGGTAGCAGCTTATTGTGCCCTCATTTCTCCTAGAATATTCCAGTCGTGTCTTTCTTGATAGCCATGCCTTTAAAATGCTGGGGTGCACCTGAGATTGCTCAGGGCTCTCTCATTGCATGAATTGTGATCCCTGAGCCAACTCTAGGGCCTGTGATTTTGGGAAGCCGACAACCCTGTGTCCCTCATTCACATTGCCACTCGCCCCCCCCCATCTTTTCAGCCACAAAACAAATTTTTGCATGCATCATTTTAAAATAGTAGATGGGAACCAGCAGTTAGTGTAATGGCTGTGTCGCTGGACTCCCACATAATCGATCACAGTTCCCATCCCGGACCTGGTGGTTTAAAGCTCACGCCGGGCGTGTGTGCATGCGTGTCCAAGATCCTGAGAGGAGAATGGAGGAGAAGGGATTGCGGCGTGACCATCCCCCTCAGGGGGTGATTTCTCGCTTTCTGTCTCTATGTCTCTCTCTGTCTGTCTGGTGAACGCACGCGCCCTATAGCGAAAACCTCTCCAAAAAATAAATAAAATAGTAGAAACTTCTGTTTCAACTTTGAAGTTATATAACATTCAAGATGATAAGAGGAATCAGTGATATATTCAACATTAAGAAGTAATGTCTTGTATTTAAAGCAGCAAATTTTAGAAGCATACATATATTTGCATATCGGTCATATTTGCATACATTTTTCTAAGTAAATAGAGTCAGTACAAGTTAAAAGAATAAGTTAAAATTCTATTATCTTCCTTGTTAAGTTCTTTTAAACTCTATATTTTTAATCCAGGATAATTATTTAGCAAAAAAGATTTATTTCCTCTCTGTCTACCTAAGCCTCTGCCTTTTTGTCACAACCTGGGGAATAAGTTCTCTTCAGAGTTCAAGTCATTTTTCTCCGCAGGGCAGCTCTGTTCTTGTCTGTAAATGTCACAATTATTATGCATTTATTATTTCTAGAATTTGAAAATAAAATGAAGTTCTATGTTTCTACTGGTATCCTTTCTGTAAGATGTCTGAACTTTCTCTTTCTCTGTTTTCTTCATGATTTATCACTTAAATTTTTCTGAACTATTTTGAGGCAGGACCTTAATGCTGTTTATGGCATCAAATGTACATAAGAAAAAGGAAAAGGACACAGTTAGTCAGAAAATTCAACCACATGACTTGAGTCTTTCTTTTTTTACCTAACAAACAAACAAACAAACGTCCCCCATGCCATTCATAAGATGTATCGGAGTGGTTGGCAGTTGGCATGGTAGTTAAAGGTGCTGAATTCCCACATGGCCAACTGTGATTTGAGTTCAGGACCTGGCAGCTTTCTTTCTCTCTCTCTTTCCTCCCCACCTCTGTGGTCAAATTGAAATAAACAAAGGAATAAATAAATAAATACATAAAAATTAAGTTAAATAAAATAACTCTATATAAAAGATGCAGTGGAAAATGAATGGATACATCAGTAGATACTTGAATATATCACGCTCCATCAGCATCACTTATACGGCCTCAGAAATTTCTAATTTTCTAATCAAAATGATCAGGATAAAGAGAATATAAATCATAAGTGAGAATATATCGAGAAAGAAAAAAAGGGACCAGCATTTAGCATAATGGCTATGTCTCTGAACTCCCATGTGGTTGACCATGGTTGAGTCTCGGATCCAGTGGCTTAAACTTATGCTGGGCACGTGTGCGTGTGTGCCCAAGATCCCAGGAGAAGAATGGAGGAGAATGGATTGCAGCCCGGCCATCCTCTGGTGGGGGGGGGTTGATTTCTCACTTTCTATCTCTCTGTCTTTCTGGTGATCACATGCTTCCTATAGCAAATAAACTTTAAATAAAAACAAAAAGAAAGAAAAAAATGGCGTTGAATAACTAGGACAACAATATGCACTTGTTGTCGTTGTAAGTTATTTGGATTTAACTTGAAGATGAAAAGTTGAAAGTAGGTCTAATTTCATTAAAAGTAGGTGCTCATAACTCTCCTGCTCCAGTGGTTTGCATTCTATTAGTAACAGCTGCTATTTATTTTGTATTCATCATGTCTCATGCTGTTTTACTGACTCCACACATATTTTTTATTTTCTTCTACATCCTTTGAGCTTGGTAATATTAAAAGCTCCATTAAAGATAAACAGTCTCAGACATAAAGATTATGTAACTAGCTCAAGCATGCACAGTTATTATTGTTAGGATATGAATTACATTCAACTTGGTACCCTGACCACAACACATGCATTTATATACTACATCACACTATTTTTTTTTATATTAGACTAAATGTTTTTTATTTCCTTCTAAAGTAGCTTTTTTTATGGTTTTAAAACATATTTTAGAGACCAGCATGAGGCATTATGGTTAGGGCACTGGATTCCCACATGGTGAATTGTGATTCAAATCCAGAACTTAGTAGTTTGCTTTCTAACTTTCCCTTGCTCTCTCCCTGTTTAACACATGTCCAATTGAATAATAATAATGAAATAATAATAATAAATAAAAAGAAATAAATAATTATTACAAAAGCATTTTAACTACTACAATGAATGTAATCTTCCAAAGGTAACTTCTTCATTTTTACATTTTTTAATAAACTGTTTTCATAATGTTTATTTAGCTATATCATTATTATCATTATTTCATTATTTTTTAAATTAACTATAGGACATGGACACTCATCAGAGAGGGAAAAAGAGAGAAAGGGGGAGTGAAAAAACAAGCTACCAGGTCTAGGACTCAAACTGTGGTTGGTCATGTGAGAGTCAAGTGACTTAACCACCACACTAGTTGCAACCTGATTATTTTTTCCATTTTTAAAGTTGACATTTAATCACTGTCCATGTTTACAGTGACATATTACAATTTGAAAAACTATCTATGAAATGGGAGCATTAAAATCTCACCACATACCAGTTCTTTGAGAATTCTGATGATGGCTGTCTCCTATTCTCTATAGGGAAAATTCCACTGAGTACTTGGCCACATGTGGAGATTCTTTCTACCTCTTACTTCTACATCTAAAATAGAGACGAACATTTCTGGAAAACAAGGTAGAGAATTTCCCCCACTGGTCTGTGAATACTGTCCTCAGCATAATCTCAGGGAAAAGGAAAGAAAGAAGCAATTATTTCCAACTTTATTTCCAACTACAATTTAAAGAGAATTCCCTCAGAGGTCATGAAACTGTAGAATTGCTTATGGCTCCCCACAGGGTTAGGACATTTCCCATAAGTATGATTTTCCAAGACACAATCTTGTGTATTTTCACTTGCTCAGGTTTTGGCAAAACGGTTCTGTCCCTGAACAGTTAAAATTTTTGTTTGTTTTTAACTTATCTTTGGTTTCTATTTTAAGATGGTTTACTTTTTATTCAAGTACAGGAGTAGAACATTGTGGATACTGTGATTGAATATAGTGTCTTTTTATAGAATTAGGGCAAATGTCTGAGTACTTACTACATGTAAAAGTTGAGGTCTGGGCTAATGCAGCATCAGTCCATAAGGGCGGTATTTATTGTTTAAAACTAAATAGACAATTAGTGTTTTTTAAAGAATATCATCTTATTGGCAGGTATAACAAATTTATACATAAATCAAAATGTTATTGTTTCCTCTCATAAACTGATCTTGATATAATATAACAACAAAAGCGCAATTTCAGGGCCAGTGGGTGGTATGGTGGTTAAAGCCCTGAACTCCCACATGGTTGCTAGTGGTTAGGGCCCCAGTCCTGGTTGCTTGCAACATACAGCATGCATGTATAGATGTTTGCCCCAAATTCCAAAGGAGATGAGCGAAGGAATTGCAACATGATCATCACCATTCAGGGTGTAAGATCTCACTTTCTCTTTTACTATTTCTCTCTAGAGAGTACACAAACCCTATGGCAAAGTCAAAAAAAATTAATTTCTAGTAATTAGAGTTGTTTTTCACTTTTCATTTTATTTTAAAAGATAATATGGCAGATCTGGTTACTTTAAGTGAACATAAATTGAGACTGAAGTTTGAGGGACCAGCAGTTGGCATAATGGCTATGTCACTGGACTCTCATGTACTATACAATGGTTTGAGTCCCGAACCTGGTGGCTTAAACTTACACCGGGCGCATGTGCGTGTGTGCCCAAGATCCCGAGAGGAGAATTGAGGACAAGGGATTGCAGCATGGCCATCCCTCCTTGCTTTCTGTCTCTCTGTCTCTCTCTGTCTTTCTGGCGAGCACACATGCCCTATACCAAAAACCTCTCTGAAAAAAAAGAGACTGATGTCTGAGAGATAACTTGGACTTATTTCATTCAGGTCCACTCAGAAAGCACACATATCAAAAAATTTGGTGCTTTATACAGTCTTTTAACATGTTATCCTTCCTATTATTGTTTATTCATATCATACAGAAAAATGCAGAATTTAAACAATTCATAAGAAAATTTATAATCACTATTATTATAATAATTTATGGTGTTGAGAGAGAATATTTTAAATTCCTAAATTTTGCCAGAGAGCTTATAGAGGGTATTGTTCTAAGAATTTTTTTCTCTGCTTCTTTTTCCTCTTTTTTTTTTTAACGGTTTTTGCTATAGGGCACATGTGCTCGTCAGAAAGACAGAGAGAGACAGAGAGACAGAAAGTGAGAAATCACACCCCAGGGGAGATGGCCACGCTGCAATCCCTTCTCCTCCATTCTCCTCTTGGGATCTTGGGCACACACGCACACATGCCTGGTGTGAGTTTAAGTCCCCAGGTCCGGGATGTGAACCACAGTCGACTACATGGGAGTCAGTGACATAGCCATTATGCTAACTGCTGGTCCCTCTTTTTCTTTTTTTTAAGAGAGATTTTTGGTAGAGGTTGTGTGCACATGTGCATGCTATAGAGACAGAGACAGAAAGCAAGAAATCACTCCCCAGGGGGATGGCCATGCTGCAATCTTTTCTCCTCCCTTATTCTCTCCTCTCAGAAGTTTGGGCCTGCACTCACTCATGCCTGGCATGTGTTTTAAGCTGCCAGGTCTAGGGCTGGAACTGCATTCGACTATGTGCAAATCCAGCAATGTGTTCATTATACCATCTCCAGGTCCCTTTTCTCTGCTTCTTTATTTATCTTAATTTCTCTCTCTACCAGACCACTTACATCAACAAAGATACAATTTTTTCTTTAAAAATAATTTTAAATGTTTCTGTCGGACTGACTCTAGAGCCTGGTAGTTGTGAGCTAGATTTCTAAGGGCCAACTCCATGTTGTATTCTGGCCCCAGCAATTTCAGAAACATACATGGTTTAATAGGATGGAGAAGTGGAGAAGAGGGGATTGTATAATGACTATGCCCCTTTGGGTGCAGTACTTTCCTCCTCTACCTCTCTATTTCTCTGTCTCTCTCTAGTAAGTACACATGCCATCTAGTAAATTATAAAAAATCTATCATTGAACCAACTTCCTTTATCAGCTGTTATTCCATTTCATTCTCTCTTCTTTATGGCAAAACTGAAAAATATCTGTGTAGTGATTATTCTGTTTCTTCTGTTCTCTTTACAGAAATTTTAATAATGGTTCAATATATAATGCTTTCTAAAAATAACTTTCTTTAGAACAACAGTGACCTCTGTGCCACTAAATTTGGTAGTCATTTCTCATTTCTCATCTTATAAAGTCCATTAGTGATATTTAACCCAGTCTTTCTTGACATCCTTGATTAAGAGTCCCAAATTAATTCTTCAGTCTAGACTTCTTTTTTGAAATTGAGGTCTGAAAGACAACTTCTATGGCATTTTCACCTGAGCGACTAACAGATTTCTTAAAGCAAACAAATCTCAAGCTGACTCCTGGATCTGTTCTCATCCCCAAAACCACTTTACTCACCACATTTCCTGTCTCAGCTAATGGCACATTTGGTCTGTATCTCATACCCTATATCAAAAAAATTCTGTTAACTCAACCTTCCACATAATATTTCAGAATCAACCACTTCTAATCACTCATAAAGCTGATATTGATTTCCAAGCCATCGTTTCTTTGCACCTGGATTATTGCAACTACCACTTAACTTCTTTTTCTATTTCTATCTCTGCAACAGTTGATCCAATATTTGATCCTCAAAACATCACTCAGGGGACCAGCAGTTAGCGTAATAGCTATGTCGCTAAACTCTCATGTAGTCAACAGTGGTTCAAGTCCCAGACCTGGTAGCTTGGACCTCACACCAGGCATGTGTGCATGCATGTCCAATATCCCGAGAGGAGAATTGAGGAGAAGGGATTGTGGCATGGCCATTCTCCATGGGGGGTGATTTCTCACATTCTGTCTCTCTGTCTCTCTCTGTCTTTCTGGCAAGCACACACGCCCTATATAAGTAATAATAATAATAAAAAAACCTCTCCAATGACAACCACAACAACAACAACAAAAACATTGCTCAGTGTCATTTTTTAACTCAAGCCAGGCCATGTCACATTTACCTCTACCAAAACTGAGATGACTTTTCATATCATTCAGAGTAAAAACTGAAATCTTTATAATTACTAAGGATCTGACAGCCATGATCTGGCTGCCCTGATATCTCTCAGAACTCCTGCCTCACTATCAATCCCTCTATGACTCCTCCAGTCACTTTGACCCCTTTCTGTTCCTCTCACTGCCCAGGCATGATCTTGCTGAAGGCTTTACATAGGCTGTTCTCTCTGGCTGGAACACTTTCTCCCCATCATCTGCATCACTAACTCACTTTATGCTCATGGAGGGAAGAAAAAATATTCTAGTAGTACTGTCCTTAGACTCAGTCAAGTAAGGTTTTTTCCTTCTCCACACTTTGGAGTAGCCTGGTTGAAATTGTCTGTTTTCTTTCAGTGTCTGAGTCTAAGCAGTGCCTTTTATAGGAACTTGCCAGCCCTGTCATGACCATATGGATCTCATCCCTTTGTATCCCTGTGCTCTCTAATGCTCTGCCCCACCCATGGGCAAAGTGGACATTCCCAGAAACTCTGGCTGCTGCACCTACCAAGCCATCTCAGGGTATATGACCAGGACCTTCATTCCAGGAGAATAGCCTGGCAAGCAAATAGCTTCCATGAGCTAGTCATTATTTATTTATAAAATTGTACCACCAGGGTTACTACAATAGATTGGTATTGAGAAGCTGATTTTGGATGACATAGTCAAGTTCAAGATTGTGGGCTCTGAAAATGCCCCTGTCGACCCTGGACTTTGACCCAGATAAAAAGCTCATCACCTAATGTCTATGCTCTGACAGCAGTGCCTCCATCTATAGTACTGCAGGTGGTGTGAGTTGGCAAGATATCCTTTATGTTGCATCCCTCCTGGAACCCAGGGAGGTCACCTCAGCCCTTCCCAAGGCTCTCTTCCATGAGTCAGGCAGAACTCCAAGGAGGGCTATGCTTATCTCCGTTATTTCAAAACCATTGCCCTGTAATGCTGACTGATCCTCCAGTTAAAACTCCTTCCTGCTTTTATTGGGTATAGTAACATAGTGTGCTCGTATGTTCATTTTAAGCCATGTGTAATGAGAAACATGCCTTCCATGACTAGATCCACTGTACTTTATCCATCCTTAAGTCTTTGTCTCTCTCTTTTCTGATTAGAACTAACAAAAAAAAATTTCACCCTGATTAATCTGTGTGAAAAAAGTGTTTCTTTTCTTTTTTCTTTTTTTTTTTTTTTTTGAAGAGGTTTTTGCTATAGGGCACATGTACTCACCAAAGAGACAGAGAGGCAGATAGTGAGAAACTACCCTCCAGGGGGGATTGGCCATGCCACAGTCGGTTCTCCTCTATTCTCCTCTTGGGATCTTGGGCACGTACATACACGTGCCTGGCATGAGTTTTAAACCACTAGGGTTGGGACTCAAACCGTGGTCAACTGTAAGGGAGTCCAGCGACATAGCCATTATGCCATCTGCTGGTCCGGAAAATAGCGTTTCTTGTATTTACTGAACTTCTCCATCTTCAGAGTCTTATTTCCATGTCATCCCATTCTGTTCCTTCAACATAAAGAAATAATAGAAGAGGAGCTAAGAAAAGCATGGAATAAAATTGAAGATGCTAAATATGTTTTGAAATGAGGAACAGGGTTCCATTATGAATTGCTCAAGACTGGTTACTAAGTGTTATTTTCATTTTATTTGTTCATTTTATTTTTATTATTTATTTGAATAATGTTCATATCAGACCAGGAGTGTGGTCCATGTTCAGTTATTATTCTGTGTCAGGACAGACATCTAAACTTTCAATTAAAAAAAGAAAAACATGAGACCCTGTTTTCACATTTCCCTCTCTCTGTCTCCAATGAGTGCAAAGGCTCTCTGAAAAAATTAAAAAAACAAACAAAACAAACAACAAAACACTCCCTCTCTCAGTGCTATACATGATTAAAACGATGGTAATTATAAATTTTCTCATGAATCATTTCAATTCTACATTTTACTTTATGATGTGAATGACTATAAAAAAAAGAGGAAAGTGTGTTTAAAGACTGTATGAAGAAGCAAGTTGTTTGACATGGGCCCTCTCTGAAGGGGCAAACTAAGTCCAAGATCTCAAATTTCAGTCTCAATGATATGTTCATTTAAAGTAAACAGACCTGTCTTATTTTCTTTTAAAATAAAATGAAAAAAGAAAACCTCCTCTGACTTCTAGAAATTGTGCTTTTAGGAACCAGCAGTTAATGTAACGGAAATGTCACGGGACTCCCATGTAGACGACATGAGTCTCGGACCCAATGGCTTAAACTCATGCCTGGCATGTGTGCATGCATGCCCAAGATCCCAAGAGGAGAATGGAGAAG
>NW_006159778.1:432660-440102 GCF_000334495.1 Tupaia belangeri chinensis | reverse complement strand
CTGGTGCCGGGTGGGGGGTGATTTCTGACTTTCTGTCTCTGTCTGTCTCTGTCTTTCCAGCGATTGCAAGTGCCCTATAGCAAAAACCTCTCAAAAAAAAAAAAAAGAAAAAAAGAAATTTAATGCTTTAAATGTCATAGAATATCAAGACTGATCTATGAGAGAAAACAATAATATTTTGATTTACCCATAAATTTTTGTATACTTGCATATGAGATGCTATTCTTTAATGAACACTAATTGCTACTGTAGCTTTATACAATACATATAATCCTTATGGACTGATACTGCATTAGCCCAGAACTCAGATTTTTCACGTAGTTAGCATTCAGACATTTTGCCCTAATTCTGCAAAAAGACACTGTATTTGATCACAGTATCCACAATGTTCTACTCCTGCAGATGAAGAGAAATGAAAGCATCTTAAAATAGAAACCAAGAAGTTAAAACAAGCAAACAAAATCTTTAATTGCTCAGGGACAGGAAAGTTCTGAAAAAATTTGAACAAGTGAAACCACACAAGATTGTGTCTTGGAAAATCATACTGATGGGACATTTCCAAACCCTGTGGGGAAACCAGAAGCAATTCTACAGATTCATGACCTCTGAGGGAATTCTCTTTAAATTCTAGTTGGAAATAAAGGAGGAAATAGTTACTTCCTTCTTTCCTTTTCCCTGAGATCACACTGAGTGAGGACTGTACTTACAGAAAAGTGTGGGGAACATATCTACCCTGTTTTCCAGAAATGTTCTTCTCTCTTTTAGATAAGTAAGAGGTGGAAACAACTTTGATGGTGTGGCCAGGTACTGAGTGGACTTTTCTTGATGAAGAACAGGAGACGGCCATCATCATTCTCAAGGTACTGGCATGTGGTGAGATTATAATTTTTGCATTTTATAGACAATTTTTCATATTTGAACTTTTACATTGTATAAACTTTAGAAATGTCAAAAAATAGGGCCAGCAGCTGGTGTGGTGGTTAAGGCACTAGATTCTCACATGGCCAATCATGGTTTGAGTCACAGACCTGGTGGCTTACTTTCTCACTTTCTTTCTCTCTCTCTCTCTCTGTCTCTGGTGAACATCCATGCTCTAAAGCAAATTTTAAAAGAATAATAATAATAAAGTTAAAAAATTTATAAAACACTATTAAAAATGTAATAAATGATGCTGAAGTTAACTGTGGAAGAATTCATACATTGTAATTTTTAAAATATTTTTTCAGAATTATTTATTTAATTTTATGTGTCATTAGCATTATCTTTATTGTTTAATTTGCTATAGAGTGTGAACAGTTGGTTTATGTAAAGTGGAAACATACAACGTCTCTTTTAAAACATGGCTTGATTCACTCTGCAATAAGTCTTTCATATTCATCTCTTCTATCAAATTCCAGGATTTTTATTTTATGGCTGAATAGTAGTTCATGGAGTATATGTGCCACACTTTTTCAATTCATTCATCTGTTCATGGACATTTGGATTAGTTCCATTTCTTAGCAATTGTAAATAATGCCACAATAAACATAGGTGTCCAAGCACTTTTCTGACAGAATTTTCTTATACTTTGGGTAGATACCCAAGAGTGGAATTGTTGGACGATATGGTAGTTCTTTGAGGAACCTCCATATTGTTCTTCACGGTGGCTTAAACAATTTACATTTCTTACTCTTTTTGTTTGTACTGACAATATTTACTTAGAAAAATGTATGCAAATGTGACCGATATGTACATATAAATCTAAAATTTACTGCTTCAAATATAATTACAAAACACAACTTATTAATGACAACTATATTACTGATTCTTCTTATAGTTTTGAATGTTATATATACACCTCAAAATTGAAATGGAAGTTTCAATTATTTTCTGAATGATGGCTATAAAATTTGCTTTTGTTGCTAAAAGAAAAGGGGAATGGGAGACACAGGGTAGCCAGCCATACAAGGTCACATCTGTGAGAGAGAGCCCAGTGCCCAAAGTTCATGCAATGAGAAGTCTCTGAGCAATTTCAGGTGCAGCCCTAGTATTTTAACGATAAACAAGAAAGTAAAGAGTGGAATACCCTAGGATAAATGTGGGCAAATTAAGCTGCTCCCTATTGGAGAATATGCGTTTAAAATTGAAGTCAAAATGAGGGTCTGGAGGGTGGGGTGGGCTAGGCCCATGGTATGGTGGTTTATGAAAGATATACAATAGAGCTTACAGTCTTTTACATAAGATTCTGAATGAATTATCCCCAAACACCACCTCCTTTTTCTGAACTTTTTAGATGGTGGAAAACATGGTGTAGGTTTTAACCTTGATGTTTATTTTGAAACATTCTTATTGTTACAACAATGTATATTCCAAATAAAAATCATAGGGAGCAGCTAAATCTGAACTGACCAATGGTGACCTTTATCGATGAGCAGACCACAGACTCGCTCACTTTAGTTGATGCTGCACAGAGGGCAGAGGTTAAATGAAACTGTTTTAGCCAGAGATTGCCAGGTGGGGCTTATTTAGAACCATGGGAGGCAAGATATTCCATAGCTGTGGTCAATAAAAGACACCTGGTTTACCTTCTGTTTCTCCCTCCCCTACTGCCCTATTAAAGAATAAACCTAGGAATGGCTCACCACCATGATAGTCTCCATCAGAGATGGCTGAACCTGCTTTCTCTATGTGTGTGTCTGTGTCTTTGTTCTTTCTCAATTGACCGCCCATTTACACTCTGGGTTCCATGTCTACTCTCCCTCCAGGCCAGGACAAAAATTATTATTTTAATATGTTTCCTTCTAAACTATAAGATCATATTTAACATACTTGTACAAATGGGCACCATTATTACAATTTTCTTTTGGCTTTTCTCATTTTACATATGGTAAAAATGTTTCACTGTCTATGATTTCCTATTCTAAGAGTTTTATTCTTAGCATCACATGATATTAATTTCTAACAGTACAATTTATGCTGGGGTCCAGCCTCAGCGGGGGTGGGTTGACTCGTTGGAGGTGATGCTGGAAAGGAAGACTAAAGCCTCGATGCCTTTTCATGCACGTCCTGAGTTGGACACTCCTCAGAGATCACTCTCTGTTGAGTGGCAACTGCTAGGAATCATCATGCCTTTTTATTGAAAATGTGATACATGCAAGTAAATGGGTGAGGGCTATGTGTTCTAATTATCAATTCATAAAGTTTTAACAATAGAAACCATTCAGGGTTTGATTAAGGGCACGTCTATTAGTCATCAATACAGTTCAACAATTGTTTGATTGATGTAAGCAGTCTTTTGGGAACTTCTGAGAGTGTGGTTTCGGAGAACAGTTCCAGCAAGCAGAGTTAATGATCAACCAGTGTTCAGCAGCAGCCGTCTTACGATTACTAAAAGAAAATCTCAAGTATAGATATTAGTTATTATGGATTTCAATAAAGAATGATATTTATATAATTCTATAGATATCTAAAATTTAATTAAAGGAATCCTAATTTATTTACCTATCCTGAAGGGGTGAAGTTATTGTTCACTTGGTGAGGGTGGGGACAGATTTTTCAACTGGCGATAAAGTGACTAACAAGTTAATGAAAAACTTTAAAATGGGTTTATGGTGTTGTGGATTCACTTGTGTAGCCTATGGCACCACTGTTATATATTTTTTTAGAACATTAGTTACCATGGGGCAAGAGTGTCCTGGGCCTGTTTTGGCCTAGTCCTATTGTATATAAAAAGGTTATTTATATTAAATGTGTCTTGAAGGGCCTCACAAAGGTCAAGATGATTTCTGCCTAGATAGAACTTCAGCACACCCTCCATTGTGATTGCAGGGATGAAGCATTGTAATTAATAGTAGGTGGTCAGGGCAAAAGGGAGTGGTTGGGGGACTTTTTGGGAAATCCTACTACACACTCAAGATGTATGAGGAATCTATGTAATTCTTTTATAGTAGTATATCAGGGAGTCAGAGGGGGGTCACTTCCCAGCAAGGCTACCGTAGTTACCGGAGCATATTGACCCAAGCTTTTGCTCATAGGTTGGAGGGCATACAGCAGCGGCCTTGCCAACATGCTGAACTGACCAAAGTTATACTCAAAGGTCGGGGGGCTCAGACAGATCTTGGAGCTCCGCCGGGTCAGAATCCTCCAAATTTACACAAATATCTTCCTGTTGTTCAGTAATTTAAATAATATTGAAACATTTTTCTAGAAGCAACACATGGTGTAATGGTTATGTTGCTGGACTCCCATGGCTTGAACACATGCTGGGTGTTCATGCCCAAAATCCTGAGATCACAGTCAGTCTCTCTAGCAAGCACACGTACCCCTTAGCAAAAATCTCTCTTAAAAATATTATATATATACATATACATATACATATATATATGTATATATATATATATATATAGTAGTTGGGCCAAACCAAACCATTTCTCACATGCCAGAACACAGTTCATATTCTGGTACTAGAGGCTTTGGGGGAAAAAAGAAAGAAGAAACAAACAAAAATCCCATACTAAGTCTCAGTGTGCATGCACGCATGCCCAAAATCATGACAGGAAGGAAGAATGGAGGAAAAAGAATTGTGGCATGACCACTCTGCATTGGATTGGGGCAGAAATTATAGCAAGAGAAGACCATGCATAGATTGCACCATACTTAGCTGTTTTACTGTAAGACTTTGTAACAATTAACAAGCCCAGCTATCTAGGAGAAGCTTCTTCGAGGAAAATCACACCTCAATGTGTAGCCTTTTATTTATAAATGAACTGGAAGAATCTTGAGGAAGTGTTTTGGAGTTATTTTAAGTTTTTGAGCCTCAGTTTCTTCATTAATTAAATGGACTATGAAGTTCTGAAATTTAAAATTTCTACAAAGTCTTAAAAATACAAAATAAGAAAGAGAATCCCTAGCTCAGAGAAAATACAAAATAATTTATATTTCCTTATTAATTATTTATAAACAAGAAGAATGGAGTCCCAGAGAAGTGCTTGGAAACAATTGATGAATTCAGTAAAAGCTCTAAGAATGTTTTAATCTCAATTAATGCATACACCTTGTCAACATGCCACCTTCTAGTCTTCATATTCCCAATTCTACTCTTTGTTTGTTTGTTTATTTATTTCTTAACTTTTTTTTAAATTTCATTTTCTCTTTTCCATTCAATCACATTAGTTAGCTTATAAAGTGAATATTTCAACATATGAACATTTCTTCGTAGTCCAGTTGATAAAACTATAAAAGTGTCAACAGATAACACCACATTTATTTGTCCCATTAAAGCTTTGCCTCTCCATTTCTTTTCTAAATGTCCTTCCTCAGACTCTACTCTTTCACACACACTCTATCGGGTATTTACATACATTTACTATGTTTCTGTAACCTTTAGTCAATCAGTTTCAGTCATAGAACTCTTTGCTTATTTAAAATAAAGAAAATGGAATTGCATAATCTTGCTTTAGTAGTTATTTGTTGCTTCTCTATGAATTTACTTCTTATAACTTTTTGATTAATGAATGTAGTTTTCATGTAGGCCATCTGTATGTTTGCATGAAAGAATGCATGTTTCTCTCCTTATGATTTTTTACTCACTTTTCTCACTTAACTGCTCCTCACTTTACAACTCTCTTTATCTCTATCCACCATTAGGAACCCAAAGTATTATAAAGAAATAATAATTCATTTTCTTTTTAATAGTTGTTAGAGATAATTAGAACTATAGATAATTAGAGCTTATAGTTATTATAATATACCTAGTTTATCACACTGGAATAATATTGCTTTAGATGGATGGCTAAGAATCTCTAAGTTTCATTTAAATTATGTAGTTTTAGTAGCAGTAATGAAAAATTTAAAGGAGTAATTTTGAAATATTTATTCTATTTACGGAAACACAGTATAAGTTTATCGACTAACTGACTTTCAGAGAATCTTGTGGAAACTTTTAACATATTTAAAGACATACTCCATTTCTCTATCATTTTTTAAATCATTGACCAATTGATTTCTTGTCTAGTGAAATTTCCACTTTTGAAAAAAAAGAAACTTGTGGGAACCAGCAGTTAGCGTAATGGCTATGTCGCTGGACCCCCATGTAGTCGAC
The DNA here is from genome assembly GCF_000334495.1 of Tupaia belangeri chinensis. Taxonomy (NCBI): domain Eukaryota; kingdom Metazoa; phylum Chordata; class Mammalia; order Scandentia; family Tupaiidae; genus Tupaia; species Tupaia belangeri. The sequence goes on along the minus strand of NW_006159778.1, from coordinate 434,023 downwards.
CGCGGTTCACGTCCCGGACCCGGTGGCTTAAAACTCACGCCGGGCGCATGTGCATGCGTGCCCAAGATCCCGACAGGAGAATGGAGGAGAAGGGATTGTGGCGTGACCATCCCCCCTGGGGGGTGATTTCTCGCTTTCTGTCTCTATGTCTCTCTCTGTCTGTCTGGTGAGCGCACGCGCCCTACAGTGAAAATCTCTCCAAAAAAAAGAAAGAAACTTGTCATTATCATATACAGTTTTGTGACATGTTTAAGTTGTTAATGATCTTATCTAGAAGTATTTAACCTCTCTAACTTGCTAGCAAACAAGGTAAAGATCATCTTTCTATGCCTTATTACAGTGATGGCAGATTTGAGTATGTCCATGGTACATATATGGTGAGTAATGTGATGATATCATTTACACATTAAAAAATTGGTTATTAATCAGAATAAAGAAAAGTATTTTAAAAGTCATTAAAATAAATTCTAGATCATTTTACATGCACTGAACTCTCACATGTTTGACCACAGCAAGTCCTAGAACTTAATGTCCATAGTAAGTGTCTAATAAATACTTGTTGAGTAATAAAGCATGTAAGTTATTAATTATGGTAATCAATTGATTTTACTGAGTCATTGGGAAAGTCATGATGCATTTTTTTGTTAGAAAAACATAGACAAATGTGTCATTACTTTCCAACAACCTAATATAAATGGTTGTGTATATCTCTAAATATATGAACAGTACTTTACCTACCTTATCTAGTAGTCTATTTCTTCTTGCTGTCCAAATTAAAATTCTATTTTTCAAATGGAAAATAAGAGTTGCCTTTGCCTTCAAGATTATAAAATCTACCCAATAGGTTTTTTGTTTTTAATCTTAGTTTATTGAATCTGAAAATGTACTGGGTTGGACTATGTTAAATTATATATACAATCTAATTTTGAAGAATAAACAACATTAATCACTAGTGCTGTAATTATTTTGAAAGTTGAATTAGTAATATTTTTCATAGAAGGACTTAATTTTTTTAAGAGGTTTTTGTCTTAGGGAACATGTGCTCATGAGAGAGAGAGAAAGAGAAACAGTGAGATGGAAAGTGAGAAATCACCTCCCAGGACAGTGGCCATGCCCTAACCCTTTCTCCTCCATTTTCTTCCCAGGATCTTTGGCATGCATGCACATGTTCCCAGCATGAGTTTCAAGACACTGGGTATGGAACTCAAACCTCAACCTGCCATGTAGAAGTCCAGCGACATAACCTCTACACAATCTGCTGGGGTGAGGATTACTATTTTTAATGTTTATTTATGAAACATACCAGAAAACATTAAGTTGGGTAGCACACTCCTATCAAGTTTATTTATGTTTCTCATAAAGA
>NW_006159778.1:427418-431817 GCF_000334495.1 Tupaia belangeri chinensis | reverse complement strand
TTTTTTTTTTTTTTTTTGGAGAGGTTTTTGCTATAGGGCACGTGTGCTCGCCAGAAAGAGAGAGAGAGGAAGAAATCACACCCCAGAGGGGATGGCCGTGCCACAATCTCCACTTCTCTATTCTTCTCTCAGGATCTTGGGCACGTATGCACATGTGCCCAGTGTGAGCCCAAGCCACCAGGTCTGGGACTTGAACCATAGTCGACTACATGGGAGTCCAGTGACATAGCCATTAAGCCAACTGATGGTCCCATGGCCCATAAATATTTTACAAACAAACACTAGGTATCAGATAAGACAGGAAGCATTATGAAGGAAGTGAAAAATAAAGTAATTAGTGGGGCTCTAAAACTGTAGTAACTACACTACTTTGGTACTATGAAATTCAGACAGTAATCCTTTCATAACTAATTAACTGTATTTTATTTTTATCTCTTATAGAGAGTTTAGGCCCACATAAGGTGTTACTATGTGAATGGGTCAACCCATGCCTCCCAACAATGTTATTCTCCTGGTACTCACACAGAATCCACACTTGCAGAAGATATTCTTCATTGTCTTTTTGCTAATTTTTCTGTTTACCATGTTGGCTAATCTGCTTATTGTCATCACTGTCTCTCTCAGCACCACCTTTTAGGCTCCCATGTATTTTTTCTCACCTCTTGTCCTTCATAGATGCCTCCCACACTTGTGTCACCATCCCCAAGATGATCATCGACATGCTGTAGCAGAGGAGAACCATCTGCTTCGGGGACTGCCTCACTCAGCTATTTGTGGAGCTTCTCCTGGGATAATCAGAGCTCATCCTCCTCACTGTCATGGCCTATGATTGCTACATGGCCATCTGCAAGCCTCTGCACTACATGACTATAATGAGACAGGGGCTCTGTCATGTCTTGGTGGTGGTAGCTTGGATTGGTGGCATCCTGCATGCCACTGTGCATGCTTTTTCTGGTCAACTTGCTCTTCTGTGGGCCCAATGTCATTGACCACTTCATGTGCGTGCTCATTTTCTCCATGCTACTCATCTCCATGCTACTCATCTCATCTCCTATGTAATTATCTTGAGCTCTCTGAAATCCTATGGCTCTGAAGGACAGAGAAAAGCCCTCTCTACATGTGGCTCCCACTTTACTGTAGTTGTACTCTTTTTGTGCCTTGCATATTCACCTACACACATCCAGTGGCCATCTATTGCATGAACAAGTTGGTGACTGTGTTCTTTGCAATCCTCACCCCTATGTTAAATCCTATAATTTACACAATGAGAACACAGAGATTAAAAGTGCCATGAGAAGATTGTTGAAGAGGAGAATAACTCAGCCTGTTTATAATGCTAAGAAAGTGAGGGTATATGTAAATAAGGAGGATTATATGCTTGCTGAACTACAAGGGAATCAACAACAGCTTACAGATCCTGACAAACAAAAGAAAAAAAAAAACAGAAACTAACATATATTGAGCACATAATAGTGCTTAGGCTTTTTTTCTAGATCTTTTTGATATCTTCTTTTGTACTTTACCAAAGGTTTTAAGTTTTCATTCTAAAATTCTGGGTGTCCAATGGAAAAATCAACTGTGTGTCTTAGTTTGATGATTCTAGAGGATATTTTTCTCTGAAATTCATTGCCATTTTACTAAACTCTTCATACATATGTCAATTGAATTAAATGCTTTTTTCCACTTCCCAAAATCTTTATGGGAAATTATTATTTTTTCCCTTAGCCTTTAATAAAACAAACGCAAAAGAACAAACAAAAGCCTAGAAATCTACATCTAGATTTTTGGAGGGTGAACATCCATGAAGTGAGAAAACCAGTGTTAGTCTTCTTTCCCTTCCACCTCCCTTTCTTCCTTTGTTCTTTTCTTCCTTCCTCCCCATTCTCTTCTCTTCCTTCTTTTTTTCTTTTCTTTTATACCATGAGTCCACCAAATACCAAAAGATACTCACTAAAAGAGGGAAAAAAAAATCATATCCTATCTCTAATCTCTTTTCCTAATTGAAAAATAGCCAGCAATTTTGAAATTACTCTTAATTTGTTCTAATTTCCTTAAATATACTAATGGCATGCATTTTTTATTAAATACGAGTGAAAGTTATTTCATTTTGTTTTAAACCAAGATTGAAGGAAAAGTCATTTCAAGCAATAGGATAAATGTTTTTTTTCATTCATTCTCAACAAAACGGCATATGATAAATTTCCAAGAACAAGTATGTTCCATACTTGTTGCTCATATGATTACAGTAAATTAAATTTTATTATCTTTCAGACAAATCCACTTCAGTTTGATGATTTTATCCTCGTATTAAGTTGGTAACTCCTGTATTACTGGCCCTCTTTTACAAAGAAGAAAATTGAAGGTAAAGGAGGTTTACTAATTTACTTGCCTCAGTTCACAATCTAAGTGTTTCAGCTGCAGTATTTGAATACACATCTTCTAAAACACAGTTATTTGTGGCATATTTATGCTTATATACAATTTTATATGTGATGTTAATGACTCACTTCAAGCAAGATGAGGTCTAATGTGTGTATCCTTTTTCTATGTCTAGCCATATATTTCCAAAGCAATGCTCCTCTGTGTGCATTACATAGCACTTTGTGACTCAAGTTTTTTTGCTGATAAAACTCCAACTCATGTCACTTCTCACCAGCGTCCTTTTGTTAAACTCAATGATCAATTGAAACTATTTTCTCTACAATTTGACCATGTGGTAATGCTACAGCATGGAGCAACTGTTTGGGGGCAATAACTGTATGCTCTAGCTCAAGTGTGGATGTTTTAGATTTGTAAAAAATGAAAACTTTGTCCACAAACTCTATGCCTGGAAGATATCATTGGTGGTTAATCTGATTCCAAATAAGGAAGCAAATAAAGAAGCAATGTAATTTTTTTGGTACCAAGTATGTTGAATAAAATATTTTTAAGAGGGAACCAACAGTTAGCATAATGGCTATGTCACTGGACTCCCACATAGTTGACCGCGGTTTGCGTCCTGGACCCGGTGGCTTAAAACTCGTGTCGTGCGTGTGTGCGTGCATGCCCAAGATCCCGAGAGGAGAATGGAGGAGAAGAGATTGTGGCGTGACCATCCCCCCTGGGGGGTGATTTCTCGCTTTCTGTCTCTATGTCTCTCTCTGTCTGTCTGGCGAGCGCATGTGCCCTGTAGCAAAAATGTAGATTTGTGCTGTGATTGCAACACAGCTAACATTTTAATTAAGTCCACATTTAATCACATATTTTCCTTTTTTGTTTTTGTTTTTTTTTTTTTTTTTTTGTTATAGGACACTTGTATTCACTGAAGAGATACAGACAGAGACAGTGAGAGAGAAAGTGAGAAATCACCTCCGGTAGGGTGGAATCACCTCCAGCAGGGTCAGTAGATGTTGTGGACTCCCATATGACCAAGCTTGGTGACTTCAAAATCAAGCTATATGAGTGTGTTACATGCTCAAGATCCCAGGAGGAGAATGGATGGAAGGGAGTGTAGCATGGCCATCCCCCTTGAGAGTGATTTCTCACTTTCCCTCTCACTGTTTCTCTTTCTGGTGAGCACATGTGCCCTGTAAAAGACATTTTAAACTGCTCTGATTAAACAATAAATGAGTATGTAACTACTTTTTCTTTGCTCACAGTATTAAATCTCCCAACAATGGATCACTATATCTGAAATTGATTCATGAATTTTGTAATACACCCTTTAGTCAAACTGCTTATTATTTGCTTAATATAAAACTGATTATAAAATTAGGATTCCTTCAAAATATATTTGGCTGACTCTACACATCCTAAGGAAATCCATAATTTATAGATAATAATTTTGTGTTAAACTAGTATCGACTCACTCTTCTTCCCATGATAGTAAAACATTATTGACAAAATTTTAAGTTGGTTCTAAAATACATATGGATATATGCTCTTGGTTGAACAGTAGCCTTGAAAATAAAATAATGTGAGAAGAATAGAGATGGAGGACAGTAGTTATTGGATGTTATCACATATCCTATGCTCTAATTTATAATAAATTTGGATGAGTAATAAGAAATATAAAGAACAGGAAAATTTCCCCCAGATTGAGCCATCTATATTTTGAATCAATAAAAGTTTTATAATATAAAACGTGATGAAGATAGAACTTTAAATCAGTAGGAAAGAATAAAATATAGGATACATTTTACAAAGACAGATTGCTATAGACACCTCTCCAATTCCCATTTCTTACATCTTCTGGGCAGTGGCTTCTGTCTTTGTCTTTCTCTTTTCTAATTAAAACTTACAGGAAAAAAATCACCCTAATTTGTCTGTGAAAAAAATAAGGGGCTCACGCCCCTGCGCAGCCGCGCCGGAATGGCCTGGCCCCCACTCTGGGGGCCCCGCGGCCGGGGGCCCCACGCCC
>NW_006159778.1:421665-422000 GCF_000334495.1 Tupaia belangeri chinensis | reverse complement strand
AGGTATGCAGGACACAAGAATTGGGAAATCATTTGCTGAGAACATATATGTTGACGTGCTTGATTGAGCCAATGCACAGTATATTTTGGACGGAAAATTCATTTGTGTGTTGTGATGGGAAAAAAAATTATAATAAAAAATAAACTATAAAAAAAGAGAAGAGGATAGAGAAAGATAGCAAGTGATAGCAAGTGAACAATAGAGCGGATGTTAGTGAGAAACAGATATGGTTTATTGTCTGTTGATGATGACGTGTATAGTATTCTCAACTGGACTGGTCTGGGAAGTATTTCATGATGGGTGAAGTCTTTTAACAAGCAAAATGAGAAATAGTG
>NW_006159778.1:420149-421616 GCF_000334495.1 Tupaia belangeri chinensis | reverse complement strand
AAAAGACATTGAATGATAAAGCAGGGAGATTGATGTCTCTGTATTGACTGACATGCATGGCATTCCCTTTTGAAAAAGCAATGGAAGTCAATGTAAAGTTATATGTAATCCAATGTAATATAAAGAAGATTATGATAATAATAAAAATATAATAATATGTTTCTCATATTGTCTGACCTACTCCATCTTCAGAATCTTATTTCTATGTCATCTCATTCTATTCTTTCAATAGAAACAAATAATAAGGGAAGAAGCAAACCATGGAATAAAATAGAAGATGCCAAATGTGGTTTAAAATGAGAACAAGGGCTCCAGGATGAATTGCTGAAGACTTGTTGCTGAGCGATATTTTTATTTCATTTATTTGTTTTATTGTTATTATTTATTTTAATAATATTTATATCTGACTGGGAATGTGGTACATGTTAGCTTATTATTTTGTGTCAGGACAGACATCTAAAATTTCTATTAAAAAAAGAAAGCAGGGACCAGCAGATGATATAATTGTTGCTTTGCTGGACTCTCACACAGTCGATCATGGTTTGAGTCCCATACCCAGTGGCTTAAAACTCACTCTAGGCATCTGTTCATGCATGCCCAAAATCCCAAGAGGAGCATGGAGGAGAAAGGATTGAAGCATGGATGTCCCCCCTGGGGGGTGACTTCTTACTTTCTGTCCTTCTGCCTCTCTCTGTCTCTCTGGTAAGTGCATGCACCCTATAGCAGAAATCTCTCTTAAGAAAAATAAGGCCAGCCTTGGTGTGGTGGTTAAAACAGCAGGATTCAACAAGTCCACTGCATTAGTGTCTCTGACCCAGAAGTCTGTAAAACACAGCAGAAGTGGGACCAGCAGTTAGCGTAATGGCTATGTCACTGGACTCCCACGTAGTCGACCGGGGTTCGTGTCCCGGACCCGGTGGCTTAAAACTCACGCCGGGCACGTGTGTGTGCATGCCCAAGATCCCGACAGGAGAATGGAGGAGAAGGGATTGCGGCGTGACCATCCCCCCTGGGGGGTGATTTCTCACTTTCTGTCTCTATGTCTCTCTCTGTCTGTCTGGTGAGCACACGTGCCCTATAGCGAAAAACTTCTCCAAAAAAAATAAAATATACATATATATATGAAAGTAGTAATGGAATTTTATGGATGACAACATGCATGATTAAGCCACTATGCAGTTTACTCTAGAGGGGAAACCACATTTAGTATGTTGTGATGATGCTCAGGGAATGAATGTAAATTTTAAAAAAATAATTCAGAAAAAAAATACTAAAACTGTTACCAAAATTAAAAAAAAAAAAAACTGTATTTGATGACCACAGTAAGCTATATAGCCCCAGTTAGGTACTATTTTATAGTATGTTCATTCTACTCACTGAGGTTTATGCCTAAAGTCAGACATGGGTTCTTGTGTATGTATATATCAGCTGTGCTTGCTATTGCAAATATTTAGACAAATTAAGTTC
>NW_006159778.1:393308-415592 GCF_000334495.1 Tupaia belangeri chinensis | reverse complement strand
GCAACCAGTAACCGCAAGACGGCTGCCGCCAAGTACTGGCTGATAATTAACTCTGCCTGCTGGAGCTGTTCTCCGAAACCACGCTCCCAGAACAGAAGTTCCCAAAAGCTTGCTTACATCAATCTATTGTTGAATTGTATCGATGATTAATAGACCTGCCCTTAATCAAACCCTGATGATCTCTGGGAGTGTCCGGCTTAGGACATGCATGAAAAAGCGCAAGGCCTTTGTCTTTCTTTTCTTTCAGCGTCGCCTCCGTCGAGCCAACCCACCCCCGCTGAGGCTGGTCCCCGGCACTGAAGTACAATTTTTAAATTATATTTTGAAAGAAACAAATAATGGAAGATACCAAAACTTCTGTAAAGCCTAATTAAAAAAAAAATTCTAAGTGGAGCCAATTTTCATATTATGGCAATATAAGAAGTTGTACATCTAGTTGGATCTTTAGGATGTGAGACTCAATACCATTCATCTACCATGTGAAAGGATTATTTGAAATACACAGTAATTTTCTTTAATGTAACCAACCTCAAAGAGCTATTCAAATATCTCATATATCTTGACTGAAAATGAGTGATCACCATGAGCCAAGAGTTAGAGAAACAATGTCTTTTTTGAGAATAATTCTTTTATTTAACTTTTTTTATTTTTTAATTTGACACCAGAGAGAGAGTGAGAAAGTGAGAGAGAGAGAAAGAATGAGAAAGCAAGCCACCAGGTCTGGGACTAGAACCATGGTCAGCCATGTAGGAGTCCAGTGCCCTTAACCACCATGTCACCTGCTAGCCCCAAGAAATGTCTTTTTAAGGTAAAAATTTTTTGAAAGACTTTTGCCATAGGGCACATGCACTTGCTGGAGAGACAGAGAGAAAGAAAGATAGAAATCATTTCCCGGGGAGGATGGCCATGCCTCAATCCCTTCTCCTTCATTCTCCTCTTGGGATTTTGGGCATGCACACACAAGCATTCAGTATGAATTTTGTGCCACTGGGTCTGGGACTCAAACTGTAGTTGACTATGGAGAAGTCCAACAATGTAACCATTGTACTATCTGCTGGTCCCATTTTTAATGGTAAATTTTAATGAAGATACTGTAAAGGTCAAGAGAAATGAGCGCAAACTGATTTCTAAGTCAAGAAATTTCTTTTCTCAAAAGGGGATTTCCAAATGTAATATCTTTGAATTATATACTGATATTCTCTTTCAGTGACTGAGATGCACCTATAGTATAAGCACATATGTGTCAGATACATATGATCCAGATAATAAAATAGTTACTAGATCCTGTTATGTGAATTAAAAACTTCAAGAAATTAAAATGGCTTGTTTACAGTTGTAGAACAAAGTCATTATGTCTCAGACAATAGCAGAGATCACACCTATTTTAAATTTTTTCTCTCCTCCAAAGTAATCCCCAAACAGGAAGACCTTGAGTCAATGCCTATCATTAAGACATGGGCATCAGGTTTAAAAAAAATTCCCAAGTGATAATAACCATGAAACTTTGAGTGTCACTGAATTATGTATGTTCATTTACTTAGAATACATATTTGCAATGGAGTCCAAGTGCATTTATTTTAAAATAATTATTTATTTTATTGTATTTATTATTATTTTTTAATTTGACCAGAGAGAGAGAAAAATTGGGAAAGTGAGAAAGCAAGTCACCAGGTCCAGGACTTGAACTGTGGTCATCTATGTGGGAGTCCAATGCCTTGTCTCCCCAAGTTCACTGAAATTTTGAACCTACCTCTTGCCAATTTTCTTCACAGATAAAGCATTTTTCTTTTTTTTTTTGTTTGCTTTTGTTTTTGTTTTTTTTCAGGGGGAGAGGTTTTTTGCTATAGGGCGTGTGTGCTTGCCAGACAGACAGAGAGAGACAGAGAGACAGAAAGCAAAAAATCACCCCCAGGGGGGATGGCCACGCCACAATCCCTTCTCCATTCTCTTGTTGGGATCTTGGGCATGCACGTACATGCGCCAAGCATGAGTTTAAGCCACCGGGTCCGGGACTCGAACTGCGATTGTCTACATGGGAGTCCAGCGACATAGCCATTACACTAGCTGCTGGTCACAAGCATTTTTCAGTTGTATCCTTTCTACATTCATTGTAACAATAGAGCTACATAGCAATAGGACTGAGTTCACACAGTGGTAAAACAAGATGCCATGCAAGACTGTCCTACGTGGGAAGGTTTTGTGTCCCTGACTGGAGATCTCCTAAGTACACTGACCATGTACTTGCCCATGATCCAGGGCTGGCTAGGGCTCTGGGCTTTGAGTGGATTGCAGTGTCAGGACTCGGTTGGGGGTGCTATCACTGTCTCTCTCTTTCTTGTTCATGTAAAGTGTAAATAAATACACTTAAAGAAAAACTCAACATTAAGTCCAGAAGTTTTGTGAGTACCCAAGATTTGAAGAGGTTACATGGCTCTTTCTCCAGTTAGAGACAACCAGCTTTGTAATAGAATATTTTATATGTGTGTTTGAATTTCTTATTTTTAGCACTAATTAAATACTTTATTGAATAAATACAATACCAAACAAAACACATTCAAATACTTTCTAAAAAAATTATTTTAAAGGCCTTACTATTCAGGCTAATAACACAATAAAGGCAGATATGCTAGTTTAACATAATTGGCTGATTTTATACAGCACTATATATTTTAGTCCACAAGTATATTATTAAATGATAGAGAACATCTAATACAACCATCTCTACATAACTAGTAAAAAAATTTCTAAGAAAAGAGGATTTTCCAGCCCCCATCTTTTTTTATACCCACCCCAACAGTCCTACTCTAGACGATAAAGCCAATGACTTTCCTCACAAGAGCTCACGACTAATGTCGCTTTGCTATCAAAATCTGTATTTCTGATTTGTTATGAACATCGAGACAAGATTCAAATATTCTCAAAGAAAGAAGCACAATGCACGTTGTGATTGCCTATTCAGCAACAGCAAGCACTGCATTCAAAACTATCTCATCCCAGGAATTAAATAAGGTCAGCCACATTCATGGGCATTTCCTCCACTGTAGTATTGTATAAAGTCTCAATGTCACGAAGAATCCTCTTGTCTTCTTCAGTAACAAAGTTTATAGCCACACCTTTCTTCCCAAAACGACCCCCTCTGCCAATTCTGTAAATGTAGTTTTCACGATTAGTAGGTAGGTCACAGTTTATAACCAAAGACACTTGTTGCACATCAATCCCATGAGCCAACAAGTCATTAGTGATCAGAACATGGCTTGACCCTGACCAGAATTCTCTCATGATAACATCTCTTTCTTTCTGGTCCACGTCACCATGCAGAGCAGAAATTGTGAAATCTCTGGCACACATTTTCTCAGTGAGCCAGTCCACCTTGCGCCTTGTATTGAGAAATATAACAGCCTGTGTAATGGTCAGAGTCTCATACAGGTCACACGGTATATCCAGCTTCCATTCCTCTCTTTCAATATTAATATAAAACTATTTGATTCTTTCAAGGTTCAATTCTTCCTTCTTCACCAGAATTCGAATCAGATCTCTCATGAATTTTTTTGGTCACTTCCAATACATCAGTTGGCATTGTGGCAGAAAGCAAAACAACCTGAAAACTTGTATTTAATTTTTGGAAAATCTCATAGATTTGATCCTTAAACCCTCAGCTCAACATTTCATCTGTTTCATCCAAAACAAACATTTTGATCCATTTTGGAGAAAGATATCACCTATGCAGTTTTTGCATTTCATTTCAAACATTAGTTCCACCAATGCAGCCATAACAAGTTACTCCCATATAGTTTCCAAATGCCAGAATTACCTTTTGTATCTTTAACACAAGGAATAATAGCTCTCTGTTGAATAGCTGAAGGCTTCTCAAAACCAAAAGCAAAGATACTCCAAAGAAGAGACTCCTTTAAATTCATATCAGTAAAGTTATCAACAATTTCATTCTGGTTGCTCTCAATTACACCATCGGGGTCCATTCCCTCTGGGCCACCATTTTCTTGTTATAATCCGCAGAGCCTCCAGAAATGATCCAGAAAAATACTTTGTGCCCGACTGAAAAGCTGAATTTCTTATGAAACAATAAATACACCTTTTCCATAACAGTCATCTTGTCAGATCCACTTTTGCTACATCTTTTGGCTCTATGGTCAATAATAAGTAGAATATCCTAAGTTTATTTTTTGGAGAGGTTTTTGCTATAGGGCGCGTGCGCTCGCCAGACAGACAGAGACAGAGAGACAGAAAGTGAGAAATCACCCCCAGGGGGGATGGTCACGCTGCAATCCCTTCTCCTCCATTCTCCTCATGGGATCTTGGGCACACACGCACACGCACCCGGTGTGAGTTTTAAGCCACCGGGTCCAGGACGTGAACCGTGGTCGACTACGTGGGATTCCAGTGACATAGCCATTACGCTAACTGCTGGTTCCCGAATATTTTAAATTTTAAACCATTTATCTCAACTTTTCCTTGATTTTCTTGGTTTCCTGTTTCTCCCCTCCATCTTTTTATATGAGTGCTGTTTTCTCTCTCATAGCTCTCATGGCAAAGCCTAGGAATGGGATTTCATTTTTGTTACTGTGCATGTGCACTCACTAGAGAGACAGAAAGAGAGAGACAGAAAGCAAGAAATCACCCCCAGGTGGAACAGCCACACTGCAATCCTTTCTCCATTTTCCTCTTTGGATTTTGGGTACACATGCACATGTGCCCAACATGAGTTTTAAGCTTCTGAATCCAGGACTCAAACCATGTTAGACTATATTGGAGTCTAGCAACATAACCATTATACCATCTGCTGATCCCAATAAATACTATTTGAACTAATAAATGAATGATAATAAAAATATATTGGCTTCTATTTCTTGGTGAGATCCAATAACTCATGGCTCAAAATGTTTTTGTTGTAAACAAGTAGAAAAATCAAGTACAATAGAAAGAGTACCCATATAAGGTACTAACAAGAGACCTGTTGAGGCCACAAAAACTGAAAGGAAGAAGACTCCAGAGAGATCCTTCAAAAAGTGAGTTGAATTCTGTGGTCACTTTTCTTCTAGGAGCATGTGTTGATCTGAGGTGTGGACAAGAGGTTGAGAATCTTGCCTTTGCCCAGGGTGGTCACTTCTGGAGGTAGTGGGGAAGCAGGTGCCTAAGGTACTGTACATGGCCGGCAATGGGTTCAAGTACTGGACCTGGAAGCTTGAAACTCATGCCGGGTGTGTGCAGCCAAAATTCAGAGAGGAGAATGGAAGAGAAGGGATTGTGGTGTGGCCATCCCCCAATCCAGGGGATAATTTCTCACTTCTGTCTCTGTCTCTTCAGCAAGTGCATGTGCCCTATAGCAAAAATATATATATATTTTTAAAGAAAAGTCTAATTACAGGTTTGCCAGGAAGCATTTAATTGATCCCCCCAACATTAGCAATAGGAATGTCAGCTGCTTTGTGACTTGGCTTCTTTTTCTGGAATCTTAACTGTCACACCAGAAGTGAGTGAATCTTTGAATATTCTAGGGAGCAATAGATGATGAATAACAGGGCATCCTAGTAAATCTGGAAGGTCCCAAGAATCTGAAGCCTTATTTGATATCAGAAAAGATTCCTGTTTCCTTTCCTCAGGATTTTTTATCATCCACTGACAAAGGAGTGTTCCTCTTCAGGATATTCTCAGTCTCAGTGACTGATGAGCCTGAGTGACATATTGAGGAATTTGCTGTTATTTGTTAAAGGGAATCAAGTCACTCTTTCCTCTCTTTCTCCTTGTTCTACAGGTCTATAAAACCTCATGTTATCTCTGATAAGTATATGAATGTGAAAAATAATAAGAAAGTAGACTAAAGAAAGCTAAGATGATCTAGAAGCTCGCTTTTTTGAATTTGAGATCCATTTTTCCTACCACATTCAGGACATAATAGCTCAATTTCTTTTTTCTTTTTCTTTTTCTTTTTTTTTTGGAGAGATTTTCTCTACAGGGCGCGTGCGCTCGCCAGACAGAAAGAGACATAGAGACAGAAAGCGAGAAATCACACCCCAGAGGGGATGGTCACGCCACAATCCCTTCTCCTTCATTCTCCTCTCGGGATCTTGGGGACGCATGCACACGTGCCCGGTGTGAGTTTTAAACCACTCAGTCTGAGACGCGAACTATGGTCAACTACGTGGGAGTCCAGTGACATAGCCATTAAGCTAACTGCTGGTTCCCTAGCTCAATTTCAAATAAACCTATACACAGTCCAACTGGAGCCATATTATCACATTTTTTAAAATGTATTAAAATTATAGAAAATGACATAGACATACCAATAAACTAAGTTCAGGAAAGGATAATAATGTATCATTGTATTTGGTTGACTAGAATCATAAAAATGAAGATTGGAAACAATATTGAAGTCCTCTTTCAGAATATAATGTTATTCAAAGACAATTAAAAATTAACCAAAGATTCTACCAATGAAAGTAATTCTGCTAAGGTCCTGATAATCACTGCAGACTTATTTCTTCTTTCTCATTTCAACTGAATTTCCATCCCTCACTTCTCCTCAAATAAAGTCATGTAAGAATTGCAGGTCCTGACCCTATTTACAGGGGAATGAGACAAATGATCTGGCCAAGCTCTGGTTTCTTTCTCCTTTGGGGAGAGTCTAAAAGGATTTGACTGTATCAGTCCTTTCAGAAGTCCCCAGTGACTGGGACCAGCAGATGGCATAACAGTTACATAACTGGATTCCCACCGAGTGTATTTGACTACAGTTCCAGTCACAGACCTGGTGGCTGAAAGCTCATGATGGGCACATGTTCATGCATGTCCAAAATCCCAAGAGAAGAATGGGGGAGAGGGAATTGAGGTATGGTCATCCACCCTGGGGGGGGGTGATTTCTCACTTTCTGTTACTCTGTCTCTGTCTTTCCATTGAACGCATACACCCTAAAGTAAAAAATCTTCTTAAAAAAAAAATCCCCCAATGACTGAGTATGAATCTGGTGACAGAGTATAGAATGGTGTGGTACTTGATTCAGGATACAGTACTGCCCCTAACCTCCTCCCAGTCTGCTATGCAATGATGGACCTGATTATATAATAGCTGAGCAAAGAAATTGAGAATAAAGCAGTGTCATTTCTCCCTTGTTGTAAATGAGTAATGCACTCTCAACTGCATGGAGTAAAACCTAATTCCCTTGATTGTCTCCTGAAATTCTGGGGCTCCTTTGAGCCTGAGACATTGAGAAAAAACAAAATCTGATTTTCTTTTTCACATGGGCCTGACCACAATATAAGTTAGATGGGATAGCCTGATCACCAGAGGGAAGTATTAATTATAACATTATTTTATGATTAGCTCTTTTTTGTGGTAGACTGGAAAAATATTCAGAGTTGCCTTAGGTCCAAATTTCCTTTGCCCTTAGAGAAAATCCTCTGCTCACTTGAGGCTGCTTGCTCCCTCCTAGCCTCACTTTGCAAGAGTCTAACCCCACCTTGCAGGAGTTCATTAAAGATAAGCCTTTGAAAGAATTTATACCCTCACAAACCCAAATACCAACTCTAATCTGCCTTCTGAGGTCCCTCCAGAGACTCCTTCTTGCCCTCGTTTGTTTGGCAACAGCTACTTCTAGCTATTCTAATAGGGACAGAGAAGAGACCAAAGAGAGGAAGCAAAGACAGAAGGTAGAAGTGTTAGTTTTGTTGGCAGCCTTACAAATCAAACCTACCCTTCGAGGCACTCAGAAAGACTCCTCTATTTGTTACCAGTGCTGACAGGCTGAATATATGGTAAGGGACTGGCCAAAGAAGAACATAAGTCTGCCTGCCTCGTGCACAATATCTCAAGGAGAGGACAGCAGGTGGGGTGGTGGTTAAGTTGCTGGACTCACACATGGCCAACCCTCAGTCCAAGCCTTGGACCAGATGGTTTCAAAATCAAGCCACGTGCGTGTGTATGCATGTTCCAAATCCTGAGGGGAATGGAAGAGAAGGAATTGTGGCCTGGCCATTCCCTCTGGGGGGAGGGTGATTTCTCATTTCTCTCTATGTCTTTCTCTGGCAAGTAAATGCACCCTATGTAAGTAAACAACAACAACAAAATCAAAAACTCTTTAAAAAATGTCAAGGAGACCATTGAAGGTATGACTGTTCCCAGAGATGTAAATCTCCTCAGTCAGTCCCCTACTCAGAATGAAGGGGTGCAGGTCTCTTGATGCCATAACTGTGGCTCAGTCTTCACAGTACACTATTATTATCATACAGGAACCTGGGTGATTTTTTCTTTTTTTGAGAGGTTTTCGCTATAGGGTGCGTGTGCTTGCCAGACAGACAGAGAGAGACAGAGAGACAGAAAGCGAGAAATCACCCCCCAGGGGGATGGCCATGCCACAATCCCTTATCCTCCATTCTCCTCTCGGGATATTGGGCATGCACGCATATGCGCCCGGCGTGAGTTTTAAGCCACCGGGTCTAGGACACAAACCACAGTCGACTACGTGGGAGTCCAGCGACATAGCCATTACGCTAACTGCTGGTTCCCAAACCTGGGTGATTTTTGAGGGAGACAAAGAAAACAACTGACTTTTTTTTAGAAAATTGTGCCACCTACTTGGTTCTTCCTTTCTGTCCTGGAATCCTCTCCTCAGGATGTATACCTGTTCTGGGAAAGACATCACCCTTACCTCTCTAGGAACCCACATATACTTGTGAACCTTTAGATGACTTCAAACATCCTTTCAACAAACAGCCTGACCATTCAGATAAGTCCAGATATTTTGTCTCAAGTTGTAGAAATTTGTCACATTTTCTCTTATTCTCTGTCAACTTATCCATTTTAGTATAATCCCTATCCTGTAGAGGGTCTTCAATTGACAATAGAGGATTATGGTGGCATAATATGGAGGCCATAACTTAGACATTATGAATGAATTTTTCTTTCACCATAAATCCAAGTATCTTAAAGACATTGGATCATAACAGCTTTTTGGTCCATATGGCAGCTAAAACCTTACACCAACTCTCTTTTTGTGTGTAGAAAGGCATCGGTATTCAATAGTTTCTGAAAAACAATCTCTTGGGCATAGGCTACTTGCCTCATAACATTAAAAAAAATGAGATTGGACACAACTTTAGAAACATGCACCCTCAAGGTTATTACAAAATCACTTTCCTTACCTAAAGGATGGCCTCTTGTGTGTAACCAGACTTGCTGTCATGAACTACCTGCAAATATTAAGGGACCTTATGCTGTAGAAAAAGTCTTGACACTTTCTTGACCCTTTCTTCCAGTTTACTCTTTAGACCTAGACAAAAAAGATGAATAGATTTCAATCCTAATTATTATGACAGTTATCCACTTCTCTTTCAAAACAAAATAGATGTCATGGTTTTAAGACTTATTTGAGTTCTGATTGACTGTGGAGGTAGACTTAAAGTAAACTCCCTCATGATACTAATGATACTAATTTCAGCAGTCCTTGACCTACTATCATTCTGCTTACTACACCTTCTTTGTGGGGTTCAGGTGAGGAATTATATGAGGATGAAGGACAGGAAATCAAAACTCTTTAATTAAATTGTAGAACAAACTTACTCTAACCCTATTGTGGTTCTTTTGTCATCCTTGTACCAGAGGTTTTTCTCAGTCACAATCCCTGATTATTCTTCCTTTTAAGATTCTACTTGACATACACTTTGGCCTATTCTACCTATCCTTTGCCAACATTTGTTTTTCTACAGCTGCAGCTCCCAGATTGACTGTGCATGTTTCCTCAGAAGAAGACCATTTCCTAAACTGGTCTTTGCAGCCCAGTTCTTTGGGTGCATAGAGATCTTTGTGCTCATTCTCATGGCCTTTGATCACTACATAGCCATTTGCAAGGCCCTGCAATGTACAACTTTTATGAACTGATATATTTTAGATGTTTTTGTGATTTTTCCTGGGTGGGGTCTTGCATTCATTCTTTTTTTTTTTTAACTTTTTCTTTGTTCCACTTTTCTTTGTTCCTTCTTTCCTTCCATACATCCTTCTTTCTTTTCTTCCTTCCTTTCTTCTTCTTTTTCAATGTGCTATATTGTGTGTATGTTTCTTTCTTTTCTTCCTTCCTTTCTTCTTCTTTTTCAATGGCTATATTGTGTGTATGTTCACAGAGAAAGAGCAAGAAAATGAAAAAGTAGGATGATCATATTGCAATCCCTTACCCATTCTCCTTACAGGATTTTGCTCACACACATGCACACACACACACACACACACACACACACACACACACAGTCATTTCCAAGTGACCGGTCCAGGATTCAAACCACATAGTTGGCCTTGTGGGACCCAGAATCTTAACTTCCATGTCACCTGCTGGCCTCTTGGCCTCCTGTGTCCATTCTTTAACACAGAGTTTCTGACCTTTGAGATTATCCTCCTCTGGCAGCAATGTAATTCACTGCTATTTCTGTGATTTGCATCCCTTGTTGAAACCTGTCTTCATGGACACTTGCATGACAAATTTGGTACTATGTGTATATATGAACAAATGTGGGATTAACAGGTATGTGGAAATTGCATATGGTGAAAAAGCTTGGCATGAATTTTAAAAACATTTTTAACCAAAATAAACTTACACTTTAATCCCATTTTCTCATAAACTTTGAATTCCTTTCATATACATGAGTGTGCACTTGTGTGTATACATATGCACATATATCATGTGCACTATGTGTTTATACACACAAATACATAAACAAATATCTATTCTGAGAGGACTGCATTAGACTATGATGCTTAAAACTCATAATCATTTTGATCACTATAAGATGCCCTGGCTTGAATTCTATTCAAATATGGCCATCTTCACATTGTAATTTTGCTTCCTGTATGAATATTTCTTCAGAAATAAATGTACTAATAACAGAATTATTGTGTAAGAAAATCACCAATTCCTTTCTCAGATGGATGCTTCTAGGAGATGCTATCTTGGAAAACTACCTGAACCTGAATCACTAGGGACATCTACATTGTTGGATCTCCAAACTCTGATAAAGGCTGAAAAGTTTAATGACAACCAGATTCACATTATAAAACCCTTCAAAACTCAATAAAAGGTGAGGGAGAGCAGATGTGAAAGGCAGTATCAGCCAGCCTGCTGCCCTTTAGGGTCTTTCACATTGTTCTTCACACATCAGAGGGGAGGAAACCATGAGAGGAATTGGGAGCTGTAATATGCAGAAGGGAGGATGAGGTGCAGTTGTGAGGAACAGAGAGAAAAGGTGAAACATAAGAGGTATTTTTCCCCTGTGGAGATGTGCTCTATCTTCCTAATATTTTGGTATCAGCATGGGATTACGTGAGGATTCGCTGGAAGAAGCTAAGTTTCAGGACATTCCTTTATCATTATAGAGTAGCTTAGCTTCCCCAGCTGCCATGATTATGTAGGTACCAGAGTTGATGAATGAAGACTTTTCCTGCTTTTGATAGTACTCAAAAACTCACATTAAAAAAAAAATCAAGAGGAAAAAGAGAGAAGCAAAGCCATTTAAGGGACACAAAAATGGAAAATTTTATGTTGATGATAATGTGTATGATATCTTCTGGACCAATATACAGGATATTCATGCTGAAATGATTGATTTTACAAGCTATAATGATATGCAGTGTCTGAATATATAAAATAATTTCAGTGATAAATAAAATAAATAATTCTTTAAAAAATTCAAGACTGGAAGTGGTGGTTTATGTCTTTCATCTCACCTTCTCAGGATGCTGAGCCAGGAGAATCAGAAATTCCAGGTCTCCTTGGAGAAAACAGTGAAACCATGTGTCTCTGTCTAAAAATAACATAAAACCTTCAAAATTCAGATATATTGGAAATATCTGTGAATTAAAGCACATCTGATACAATGTTCTTTTACTTTGAACTTTTCATTTCATATGAGAATTCTTTAAGCTGTATATTCGCTTTTTTTTTCCTTAGAGAGATATTTTTGCTATAGGGCGCACTGCTCGGTTGAGAGACAGAGACAAAGAAACAAAGTGAGAAATCACTCCCAGAGGGATGGCCATGCTGAAATTCCTTCTCCTACATTCTCCTCTCAGGATCAGAGGCATGCATGCACACTCTCCTAGCATGAATTTTAAGCCACTGGGTCCAGGACTCAAACCGCGGACAATTACGTGGGAGTCCGGCGACATAACCATTACACCATCTGCTGGGCCCCTGTATTTTCACTTTTAAAATAATCAGATGTATAACATAATACACTCTCATCATCCTCACCACATAATCTCACACATACTATATGCTATTTCAGTACCTGTATTTGTGATTCCAATCACATAGTCTTAAAAAGTAGTAGTGTAAGTAATATAGACTAATAAAAAAAGCTATACTTTGTTATTATATTATATTTCCATCAACTGAATATAAAAATATCATAATGCTGAATGGAACATATCCCAAAATACTGATGCAGACAAGTGTTGGCTGTGGAAACATTCAAGTCCTAAAGAGGACATTTCTCAGAGCTCTCAGTATCTTATTCACAAATGGCAAATTTTTTACTCCCTTCTATATAAATACTTAAATTTTTCCTTATTTTATGTCTTATAATTCTGTTTCTAACGTATTCATTTTTTTTGAGAGGTTTTTGCTATAGGGCGCGTGCGCTCACCAGACAGACAGAGAGAAACAGACAGAAAGCGAGAAATCACCCCTCCCCCCAGGGGGGATGGCCACGCTGCAATCCCTTCTCCTCCATTCTCCTGTCGGGATCTTGGGCATGCACGCACATGCGCCTGGTGTGAGTTTAAGCCACCGGGTCCGGGACTCTAACTGCTGTCGACTACGTGGGAGTCCAGTGACATAGCCATTATGCTAACTGCTGGTCCCTAATGTATTTACATCTAGACCTGTGAAGATGACACTTAGGTGCAATGGTTCTCAAATAAGCAAGACATAATCAAAATAAAACTTTAATTCTCATCTCTTGTTGCTCCTTCAAACTTAATAGTTGCAAAAGATTTTTATCTGTTTCTAAATGAACACTCACAAAGTTTCATTCATTTTCTTTTCATTGTTAGATGACACAGAACCCAAATTTCCTTAGATTTTAGACAAGGTCTAAATTAGAAATTAAAATGTTCACTCAATGACATTAATTCAGTGTCCCAAAATTCCTCAAGTCTGGAAGCCTAAAATAGGAAAATCAGACAGGAGTGTCTGTAGGTACAAGGAAGAGAGAATTATTCAGGGGGCAGAGAATCTTTAGTTAATCTGGTATTTTAACACACTGCTTACTCTGTCTGGGCCTGGCAGATATTGAAAGCTTTTAGTTCTATTATTTTTGGGGACCTTATGTGGGACTTTTAAAAACTCTTTCTTTGGCCTTTCTAACTGTAATATCCTTCAGGGAAGAGAACTTGCCTATGCCTTATGATCACTGGTGACTCCTTATCCTTCGGAGAGCTACTGGCGAGCTGTGAAATGTCATACCCTTCCAAATAACTCTTGGAACACTAGAAGACTCAGATGGCTCCTGTCTGGCAGTCTGTAGGGGAAACATCCATGTGTCTCTGGCCCTGAGGAATGCCATCACAGTAGACACACTGTTAAGGCAAAGTAATGTCTTCCAGTAACCCTCACTGGACTCCACGAAGAAACCAGCCAGTGTTTCTCCCATGCTAGTTTTTATGCTCTCAGTCCCCTGCACCAATGTAAGGGGTTACAAGACTGGCTACTGGTCTAGACAGGTCTAAATTCATACTTGGTTGCTTGTTCATTGAAAGCCAATACTTGAGAGACAAGTGTTGGGGGAAAGAAAGGTGACCTATTCAGGAAATCGGTGACCTGGGAATGTGATTAGCTAATGTTTAAAACCTATCTCCATTGAGAGACAAGTGTTAAAGGACTTTGCTTTTCTTTTTTCTTTTTTTTTTTTTTTTGAGAGGTTTTTGCTATAGGGCATGTGCACTCTCCAGAAAGACAGAGACAGAGAGACAGAAAGCAAAAAATCACCTCCCCAGGGGAGCTGACCACGCCGCAATCCCCTCTCCTCTATTCTCTCGGGATCTTGGGCATGCACGCACATGTGACTGGCGTGAGTTTAAGCCACCAGATCTGGGACTCAAACCATGGTCGACTACAAGGGAGTCCAGCGACATAACCATTATGCCAACTACTGGTCCCTGGAAAAGGACTTTTCAAGGGAGGAAGGAAAACGAGGGAAATGGGAAGGAAATGACATGGTATTTAGTGCAGCACGGCTGTTCAATGTCTTCCTCAGGTCCCCTCAGGTCCCCTGAGGAAGTGATTTGTTGATGCCAGGACAGATTTTTTATCTATGGATGGGTTGGCTAGATTGGATCATCAGGGCAGAAATTTTTAACTTTTTAGGGCATATCTGCTTCCCAGTTTTTAGGCTCTCCAGTCTCTAAAAAGTCTCAATGAAATTATGATTAGCTCTTAAAATCCAAAACAACAACAACAAAAACAAGTCATAGGCCAGTCTACAGTATTTTAACCAGTGGTGTTGGATTTAATACGGTGTTCCTTTGTTTCTTTCTTTTTTTTTTTTGTATTTCAGTTACAGGAGATGTCATGCTAGGCTTCTTGGAATATCACTTAGAAAGTCCCCTCCATTAAACACACACATCCATGTGCACCTGTTCCTCCCTCTCCCACCACACACACACACACACACACATGGAGTTTGAGGCAAGGGGAAAGGGGCTAGAACATCTCTATGAGGGTTTTCATAAAACTATTCAAATTAACCACTTGCCACCTCACATTCTGATCATATTTTCTATCCTTTATCTAATTGTGGGAATTTGTATACTTATCATTTTACTTGGTAAAAAATAGGCCTTTTCTTTATATATTTGGGCTGCTACAACAAAAACTGGGTAGCTTAAAAGCAACAGATGACATTTATTTTTCAAAGTTCTAGAACTTAAAATGTCAAGCTCAAAGTTCCAGCTGATTTGGGTCTACTGAGGGAGCTCTTCTTGGTCCATAGACTGTAGTCTTCTTGCTGTAACTTCACATGTCTGAAGGAACAGGCATCTCTCTGAGACATTGTATTTTTTAGGTTTTTCCCATAGGGCATATGTGCTTGCTAGAGAGAGACAGAGACAGAGAGCGAAAGCAAGAAATTATGCCCTTGGCAGAATGGCCATGCCACAATCGTTTCTACTTCATTCTTCTCTCAGGATTTTGGGCATGTAAGTGTATATGCCTGGTGTGATTTTTCAATACACTGGGTTTGAGACTCGAACTGTGGTAGGTCATGTGGGAATCCAGTGCTCCAACAATTATGCCACCTGGTGGTCCCTCTGGGACATTTTTTTAAAGGTGTCAATCAAATTACCTTTGCATAAGGATTCAGTATAATTTTTGGAGGACATAAATATTTAGACCTAGACCATGGCAGACACAGTGATATGAACACACTTTGTAATTCCTTCTCTAGAGCGAATAGTCACAATTTCACTTTTGGGTGATGCACTGGTAACAAGCTGCTTAACTGAAACTAAACCTACATGGAAAATTCTGGGTTGGGTTCCCTGGTTGGCCTTTATAGGCATGGCCTACATCCATGATTGTGGCTTGCTGGGAAGGGCAGCAGAGAGTTTGGAGAATGGAAAGGGATTGTGGTATGAGACCTTATTAACCATTTTGTCTCTCTCTTTCTCTTCACAGAAGAAATAAATAAACTTGCTTATAAATTCATTTTGGCATCTTGTCTTTGAGAATTATTAATTTGTAAATAACTTATATCTGCTCTAGAATTTAAAATAATTTGTTTTCATTTAGAAATGTATTTAATCGTTTTCCTATTTGAGAAATATTTGTCCCTCATATAAAGGACAATTTTATAGACTCTGGGAAAACTTCAAAGTGAATTTGGCAGAGAGTGACATTAGGAAGGAGTAAGGAGAAAAAAGGAAGGGTGATTACTCCAAGTATAGGAGTAAGGGGAGAAAAAGTGGTCTGAGAGTCCAGCAGGTAGTGTGGTGGTTAAGGATGTTGGACTCTCACATGGACGACTGCAGTTCGAGTCCTGGACTTTATAAATCTCTCTCTTTTTCTCTGTCTCTCCTTCTCTAGTCTAATTAAATAAAGAAATAAAGTTAAATAAAGTAATTCTTAAAAAAAGAGAGGTCAGAAAAATCAGTCTATGACTATGCAATGGAAAGAAAGAAATCACAAAATGACTCCTTGGAAGATTTCACACTGTTCTTACAAGGTCCTTTGTGATTTACATGGTGAGGGGAACCATATTCAGTTCTAGCTCTGCCATCAGGTGTGAGGTTTCTACATACAGAAAATGAATTTCAGAATTCTAAAGAATATCATCGCTTGGTTGCCATTACAATTGGCATAGGCAGTGCTGATGGCACCAGTCATTTCAAACAGTTGGGTAACTAATGGCTAGGTAGATCTGAGAGGAAGACAACCAGTCATGGAATCTGAGGGAATCTCCCATCCCTGTACTTTCTCCACACTGAGTCAGCAGAGGCTTCCATCAGGAGCTGGAATGATAGGTCAGTATAACTGGACTAAGGAATAACAAAAGTGTGGCACATCCTAAATATACCCTAAGCCTCCTTTCTAGTATGATGTAAACAAAATATCAGAAAAGAAGGGGTTATGTTCCATGAAATGTAGAGGTTGCCTTTTATATGAGTAAAGTACTCCTCCCCAGAACAATCACTATTGTCAGAAAGATGATGTTCTCTGATTTTCCAAGGTTAGCTTACATTCCTTCCTTTGTATTATGGGAAAAAGGGAACAGGCCTTCTTGAAGAGACAACTTCATGACTCCTGAGAACTAGCCATTTTGGGGGAAACAGAGAATGAGGAGTTTCCACTGATAATTTGGCCTCGAGCACACAAAACTCACGTGGTAGGAAGACCCCTCTCAGGCCTCCTGACTTTGTATCTGTCTTTGTCTCTCTCTACCTGTCTCTGTCTTCTCTCTTTTTTTCAATTTTTACTTTTTAGAATTTTTTAAGGTGAGGCATTTTCTGGTTATTCTGGAACCTCCTGTCCCTTTATCTTGTTAATAATTCCCTCTCCCCCTCCCAACCCAGGAGAGGCAAAAGAGAACAGGCCTTCTTGAAGATACAACTTCCTGGCTCCTGAGGATACCAAATAGACCATGTGGTTGGGTAACAGAAGGATGGATCTACTGTGAAAACAAAAGGGAAGAAAAAAAGAAAGAAAGAAGAAAGAAAGAAAGAAAGAAAGAAAGAAAGAAAGAAAGAAAGAAAGAAAGAAAGAAAGAAAGAAAGAAAGAAAGAAAGAAGAGAAAGAGAAAGAAAGAAAGAGTTACACAACAGGCAATATAGATATAGATGATAGATAGATAGATATAGATATATAGATATATACTCACTCTGCATTATACATTTTTGCAACTACTTTCTGAGATTCCTAGGGCAGCTGATGCTCTCATGGCTGCCTCCTGGCTCTAAAGTAGTTTTATATAAGTTAGAGAAGTCAATCTCATTTTCAAGATGCTTTATTTCCATATAGGAGGAGATTGTCGTTATATACTTATTAGATCCTTCACTGCCATCTATCCAAACACTGCTGTCATAGCATCCACTTCACACTACTGTGCTTTGGAAGTGGATCCTGCATGGCCAACCTTGGTGCCTGCCTGCCCAAAATCTTAATGGGAAGAAATGGAGCAAAAAGGATTACTACGTGACTGTGCTCCATTGTGGGGTTCTCTCTCTCTCTCTCTCTCTGCCTAGTGCTAGAACTTTCTGTCAACTACAAAAAAAAAAGTCAAAGAAAAAAATTACTACTGTAACAAATATACATATCCTGATGTAAATGGCACCCTGTTGTAGACTCACAGTATGTAGGTCACGTTCTCACACATCTGCGTCAGCTTTGGGTCCACCCTTTAGGCAGAATCAATCTCTGTCTCTCTCTCTCTCTCTCTGCCTAGTGCTAGAACTTTCTGTCAACTACAAAAAAAAAAGTCAAAGAAAAAAATTACTACTGTAACAAATATACATATCCTGATGTAAATGGCACCCTGTTGTAGACTCACAGTATGTAGGTCACGTTCTCACACATCTGCGTCAGCTTTGGGTCCACCCTTTAGGCAGAATCAATCTCTGTGCTGATGCAGTTCTACTCCATGTTATGGAAACTCACACTCCATCAGGAAGATGCTTCTCTATCAGGAACATTCCTCTGGGTGTCGTCTCTCAGAACTACTGATAACAATGCTGTGGCTGCAGCAGTAAAAAGAATCCTGCTGAGGGGATCTATGACACTGCTGAAGGGTTCTATGACATGCCCACCTTTAGTCTCACCTCACCTCCAAATGAGAGACATTGTACCATTCACACAATATTTTAGTTCATTCTCTGTTGCTAATAGCAGATTATTACAGACTGGGTAACTAATAAAGAACAAAACTTTATTTAGTTCATGGTACTGGAGGCATAAGGTGAAGGGGCTACATGCAGTGAGGGCCTTCTTGCTAGTGGGGACGCTCTGCAGAGACCCAGGCAGTGCAGGGCATCACATGATAAGAAGAGTGTATGTCAGCTGATCCCTCTTCTCAAAAAGTCACTAACAGGGAGTAGCAGGTGGTGTAATGGTTACATCACTGAACTCCCACACAGTTGACTGTGGTTTAAGCCCTGGACCTGGTAACTTTAAAAAGTTCATGCCAGATGTGTGTGCACACACTCATGTGTGTGCATACCCAGGATCCCGAGAGGAGAATGGAGAAGGGATTGCAGTGTAGCCATCCCATGCCTGAGGGGGTGATTTCTTGCTTTCTGTATATTTCTCTCTGGCAAGTGTACATGCGATATAGCAAAAATCTGTCTGTCTTAAAAATAAAAACAAAAACACTCAATGATGGGACCTACTCTGATGACAGTATCTAATCAAATCATCAAATCATTTCCTAAACACCTCACTTTTTAATATCATAATTAGACTAACTTACCACCCTCTTAATATAGCATTCCAATAATAACCAGATTTCAGCATAGATATTTGGTGGACATAGTCAAATCATAGAAGACAGACAACTTCTATTTATTTCATACAATATTATGTCAGGAAATTGTCAGGAAAGACTATTAGTTATGATTATTCAGAATCATCTTCTAATCTTATGGTATTTTTTTCTCCTTTTTTCTTCCCTTCTTCTCTCCTTATCTTCCTCTTTCTTTCTTTCTTTCTTTCTTTCTTTCTTTCTTTCTTTCTTTCTTTCTTTCTTTCTTCCATTTTGGAAAACAGAATGGTGGTTTCTCAAAAAATTAAAAATAGAATTACCACATAATCCATCAATCTCACTTCCTGTTATGTATACAGAGGTATTAAAATCAGTATATAAAAGAAGGATATCTTCACTCTCATGTTTATTGCAGAATTACTTAGAATAGCCACCATATGGGAACGACTTACATGTCCATCAGTGGATGAATGGATTAATAATATATAGTCTATATACACAATAAAATACTACATCATTTTGAAAGGAAAGGAATTTTTTTTTCTTTTTTTCTTTTTTTTGGGGGAGAGGTTTTTCCTGCAGGGTGCGTGCACTCACCAGACAGACAGAGAGAGACAGAGGGATAGAAAGTGAGAAATCACACCCCAGGGAGGATGGCCACGCCTCAATCCCTTCTCCTCCATTCTCCTCTTGGGATCTTGGGCATGCACGCACATGCACCTGGCATGAGTTTAAGCTGCAGGGTCTGAGACTTGAACCATGGTCGACTACGTGGGGTTCCAGCGACATAGCCATTACGCTAACTGCTGGTCCCAAGAAAAGGAATTTTGTAAGTTGCGGCAACATCAATGAATTTGGAGACCATTATGCTAAGAGAAGGGGATTTTTAGGATGAGGGAAATAATGGGATATTTTCATGATAATGGGGATGATCTCATAGAGAGAAAAAGCTGCTGTGGAGAAAGAGGGGAGAATTATCAGACCATTGCTTTTATGGACACAAGAGGACATGTGACCTACACACCAGTGGAATTGCTTGGTGGCTTAGCGAGATGGTCTATGAGGAGCAGGATTCTGTGGTAATAGGCTGGGGCTCTATTCATGCAGAAACACATAACAGATTCTGGAAAGTGGGCACAGAGGGTGATGTGACTTTGTAAAAAAAATGTTCTGATGGGCTCATGATTTCTCTGTAACTAGAAAGAAAAGTTATGGGTTGAGACTGAGGAAAGAGAAGTGTTTTTTTTTGAATTTTAAAGATAGAGCAAAAGGTGTGAAACAATGTTTATTGACAACGAGAGAAGAATCAGACTGTGAACCCACAGTGTGATGTGTCAGCAGTGAGGGCTCACTTGAGATCCAGGTGATGAGTTCCTGTGGTCCCATGGCCACCCTCAATAGGGTGAAGCTGAACTTGTTTAAGAATTCATTATCTATTTTTTAAAAGAATTATTTACTTAACTATTAATTCATAATAATAACCATTTGCTATGGAGCACACACACTCATTAGAGAGAGACAGAGGGTTAGAGGGAAAATGGGAAATGAAACTGCCAGGTCTGGGACTCAACTGTGGCTGCTCATGTGGAAGTCCAGCACCTAAACCACTGCACCACTTGCTGGCCCCTTCCTTAACTGTTAACAGTCTAGGAAATTAAATAGTTTTGAGAATTGACCTTTATTTGAATATTAATCATATCTTCTTTATCCATGGGTATATTTCTTACTTTGTACAAAATGCATTTTCAATCCTTTTATGAGTAAGTTTTTTCTTTTCCTTCAGATTGAGAGGCTCTGTTCCTTGATTCTTTTCTGAAAAGTCTGAATGGTGTTTGGCTCTAGTTGTTTTCTGTCAATGGTCTATTTTTGATTCTGTCCAAATATATGTAAAAATATCTTAAATCAGGGACCAGCAGTTATCATAATGACTATGTCACTGGACTCTCACATAGTTGACCACGGTTTGAGTCCCAGACCTGGTGGCTTAAACTCACGCCGGGTGCGTGTGTTTTTGTGTCCAAGATCCCGAGAAGAGAATGGAGGAGAAGGGATTGCGGCATAACCATCCCCCCTAGGGGGTGATTTCTCGCTTTCTGTTTCTCTGTCTCCTCTCTGTCTGTCTGGCGAGCACATGTGCCCTATAGCAAAAAAAAAAAAAAAAAAAAAAAAAAAAAAAAAACTTTCCAAAAAAAAAAATCTTAAATAGAAGATACCAAAACTGCCGCTGCTGTCCTAGGAGCTGTCTTGAGCATCATCTATTCTTGACTTTAACCCAAATACTTAGTTCTAGCTCTTCCTGTAATTGGCAAGATTCTTCTCCTTATTCTTATATCATAATCATGGTTCTGATACATTTTTATAAAACAAATTGCTTATTTTACTCTTCTGCTTATTTTACTCTTCTTACACACTTGCATTTTTCACCTGGAGTGAGTTGAAGTTTGAGGACCACAGGAATGGCCTATTCTGTTCTTTGGAAGATAAATCTAATCTGGAAGGGAAAGGCTATTTAACCTGATAGATACCTGTCAACCTACAATTCTTGCAGTATACATCTATTCCTTAAAAATCTAAGTGTTCTGGGACCAGACAGTGACTCAGCAGTAAAATACAATGCTCTGTATTGAGACAATCCACATGGGAGTGTCCTCACTGAGGGTGCTGGACATGTGCTTGCTTACCTGTGTTCTGCAACTGGCTTAAGTCTGGGAATGGATAAAGCATCAGGCCTCTGCTGCAGATGTACTCCCTCTATTTCTGTCTCATTTGCTCATAAAAGTATATATATATATATATATTTCAAACCATGGTCAGCCATGTGGGAGTCCAGCGTCCTTAACCACCATGCCACCTGCTGGCCCCGAGTATGTATATGTATATATATATATATATATATTTTTTTTTTTTAAAGTTACTATAATTGTCTCCTTAAGATAAGGACATTTTTGAGGGGCCAGCAGCTGGTGTGGAGGTTAAGAGTTCCAAATGATCAATTATGCAGTTCAAGTCCAGACCTGGTAACTTGAAAAATCATGCCAGGCACATGTGCATGTATGCCCAAAATCCTGAGAAGAGAGTGGAGGAGAAAGGACTATAGTGTGGCCATCTCCCTATAGGTTGAATTCTAACTTTTCCTGTGTCTCTGTCTTTGTCTCTCCCTGGCAAGTGCTCATACTCTGTAGAAATAAAATAAGAATCTGACAAAATTATTTCAAGTTTTCAGTGGAAAAGATTTTTACTAATAATGATTCAGGTAGATCTGGAAGTGAGAAAGTTCCTAAGATTAAGGAGATAGGAAAGTTAAAGTTTGAGGAAAGA
>NW_006159778.1:390434-393296 GCF_000334495.1 Tupaia belangeri chinensis | reverse complement strand
GGAAAGAGGATGGTAAAAGTGGTAATTTTTTTTTAATTCTGTTGAGAAAGACCTGTGATTTGTGTTTTTAGGAACTTTTGCTGGTCTTGTCAAAATTTGTGAAAAGGAATGAATAATCAAGAAAGTTCAGCCTCTTGTCCTAGAGGTCCTTGGTTTCCTATAATCCACTGCATCTGAGAATTTTATTGTTCATAGACACCTTATGGCTCTCAAAATTTTAAAATAGAATTGATCAGACTTTTCGGATTGTGCACCAGGATGCTCATAAAGTGCATATGTATGTCAGCTGCTCCCTAGCATGGGCTTCCAGCAAGTATTTTGAGTTCAGCAAGCAGAGAAAGATTCTAGTCAGCAAAATGCTGTTTGTCTGAGCCAGCATTCATATTTTAGATACTGAAAAAAGCTATAAGCAAGTAGAGGTTATGTACTTATTTGTTTTTACCAGAGTAGAATGCTCCATTATTAATGATTATAATGAAAATGTTTGATCATAGAGAGATTTCAAATAAAAAATACAAGATTAATTTAAAATTTAATGTGTATATTAATAAAGCACATAATCTAAAACAAAAAAAAATTATCAAGAAAAATTAGAAAGCCTGAGTAGACAAATAGACAATAATAATCAATGGAATTGAATAAATAATAATCTCCTGATAAAGAAAGCCCAAGTTCTGTTGGAAAGAAATCCCTTGTTCTTGTATTAGAAACAATAAAATTAAAATGTCAATATTACCAAAATTAATTTACAGATTCAATGCAATTTCTATCTGGCAACATAATTTACAGAACCAGAAAAAATAATCATGACAGGTGTCTGGAATCATAAAAGGTCCTGTATCAACAAAGCAATACTGTGCAATAAATAAATAAATAAATAAAATTGGAGCCATTTCATTACTTGACTTTGAAATATATTACAAGGTATAATAATCAAAATAGCATGATATTGACAAAAAAAAGTCACACAGAACAATGCAACTGAATAAAAAATTCAGAAATCACCCCCTAAACATAAGCCAACTAATGTTTGGCAAAGGGCATACGAATTATTTATTTATTGCCATTAACAAAAATAAACTCAACTTAGATTAAAGATTAAAATGAAAGTCTCCAAAATACAAAACTACTTGTGGAAATTCAGGGAAATGAAAACATTGGAGTAGGCAAATATTTCTTCAACAAGAGCCCTAAAGCACAGGCAACAACTCCAAAGATAGACAAGTGGGATTATATCACACTAAAAGGCCTCTGCACAGCAAGGCACAATAACTAGAGTAAAGAAAACACAGAATGGAAGAAAATACTTGCAAATTATCCTTCAGATAAGGATTTGTTAAAATGCATAGGAAACTTAAGCAATTCACCTGAAATAAAAATAGAGAAAAAAAGAAAGAAAAGTCTAATAATCCAAATTTTTAAAATGGGCAATATATCTGAACAGACAACATCCAACAGAAGACATAAGATGGCGAAAAAGCATATATAATAACATGAACAATTTTTATAAGAGCAATGTAAATTAAAACTACAATGTGTAATTATCTAATCTCAGTCAGTATGGCTAGGAACAGAAAAACAAGTACTGAGCAGATTGTGGAGAAAAGTAATTGCTCGTCATTTTTGGTGGAGGGTAAACTAGTACAGACACTGTGGAAAACATTTTTGGGGGTCCTCAAAACTTTACAAACTGTACTGTCCTATGACAACTGTGTATCTACCCCCCAAAAAGTAAGTCATTGTGTCAGAGAAACACTGACACATCCATATTTATTTCAACACTATTCACAATAGTTAAGACAGGGAATCAATGTAAGTGCGCAACAACTAATGACTAGATTAAGAAAATGTAGCACATAATATATCACAATGGAAGACTATTCAATCATAAAGAAAAGTGAGCTCCTGTCATTTGACACAAAGTGGATGAATCTCAAAGATTTAATCCCAAGTGAAATAAGTTAGACTCTGAGGACCATCAGTTAGCGTAATGGCTATGTCGCTGGACTCCCATGTAGTCGACCGCGGTTAGAGTCCTAAACCCAGTGGCTTAAACTCACACAGGCATGTGTACATGCGTGCCCAAGATCCCGAGAGGAGAGTGGAGGAGAAGGGATTGTGGCATGGCCAGCCTCCCTGGGAGATGATTTCTCACTTTCTGTCTCTGCCTCTCTCTGTCTGTCTGGCGAGTGTACGTTCCCTATAGCAAAAAAAAACCCTCCCCCCCAAAAAATAATAAAAGACATAAGTTAGACTCTGAAAGACAACTACAGAATGTCCCCACTTAACATATATTGAATGTCTGCACTATATAGCAAAAATTGAAAGATTTGAAAACAAGGAGTTAGAGAGGGCAACTTTAGATATGAGACTCTACATGAGGGACAAGCAAGTTGTGGGTAAGAGACATAGGAAAAACTGTTTAACAGACAAAAGAATTCAATAAACAAGACAAACTCATTAAGGGATTGAATATTACAACCGAGTTTAAAAAGGAGTTGCTAAACTTATATATGTATGCACAGAAAAAAAAGCAAAAATAAAATTTATAAATGTAAATTAAAGGTGAATGACATAATGTAATGTTTTTTGTTGAAATTGATGAATGTAGTATTATCTTGAATTGAACTTTTGCACTACATGGATGTTTTGAAAAACCAAATTTTACCCTCTAAATAGAAGAGTAAAGTCAATTCTTTTTTTATGGAGAGGTTTTTGCTATAGGGAACGTACAGTCGCTGCAATCCCTTCTCCTCCATTCTCCTCTCAGGATCTTGGGCATGCACGCACTCGCACCCGGGGTGAGTTCAAGCTACCGGGGCGGTGGGCTACATGGGAGTCCAGCGACATAGCCATTACACT
>NW_006159778.1:346721-390379 GCF_000334495.1 Tupaia belangeri chinensis | reverse complement strand
ATAAAATAAAATAAAATAAAATAAAATAAAATGTAGGCAAGAAGAGAATCAAGGGGAAAAAGAAAGAAACAAAACATTTAAGGGTCTCAAAAAGGGAAATTTACCTGGTTTTGATAGTATGCATGGTAATATCTTTAACTGGACTAATACTCACTGCATCCATTCTGGGAGAATTTATTTTGCATGCTGTAATGATATAGAGCAATTTAATGTATATAAAAAATAAATAAAATACAGAAAAAGATACTATAAAATGGAAAAGAATGTCAATCTGGTTAATCTTTAATATTAAAAACCTAAAAACAATAAAACAAATAATAAGATATTTTTCCAAATTACACTTGTAATACCCACTAATATTTGAGAGCTCATATTCATATTAATAGTGAAACTGTTTTTCATGACTAATTTGTAATTTTTTTCCATGATACAGATTGAACATGACAATGACCCAAGTAGTCATGTCCCTAAGGGGCAGAGGTATCAGAAATGACACTGATGTGGGCAAAAAACTATTAAATCTTTTAAATCCTGAAGTGTGACTAAATAAATTAATTTTATTGAATAACAATACTGAAGCTGAACATTAGAGCATTCCTGTTTAAAAGTCTTCAACAAGATACTAAAATTTGAGAAATAATTGTCTACACAGTAAGAAGGTGCCTACAGGTGCTCTGTGTATAAACAATGGGAACTCCCAAAGGTCATGAAAATATTGAGTGAATATGAAGCTATGTCCATACTCTGAGTGACAAGAAAGGGTTAATAGTGACTGCAGAAAGATGCTCTGTGCAAAGGCAGAGCATCAACACAAACAGATGGATGTGGAGAAAAGGAAGAATCAGACAGTTTGCGCTGGGCTGGGCACTGGAAACAGAAATACTGCAAAGGTGATTGATATAATGACTCCAGAGAATCTTCAATGATGTTGAGAGAATTGGGACCTGCTCATAGGAGTCATTTACAGTGACTTGATAACAAGAATCATCTCTAAAGCTTCCTGTCAAGACACCATTGGCTTCCAGGAGTCATCACTGGGGAGTGGATAAACAATATCCATTAGTGTAGAAGAGATTTTGGCAAGAAACATTCTAAATAATGAAAGCATTGCATCACCCTTGGAGACCAAGAGACCACATTGGAAGGAGATATGGACCACTGTGTGCCATGTACCTAAGGGAGTGAACTTTTTCCTTCCCTTTTCCATGAACCAGAGGCAAGGGCTGGAGTTCCAAGAAATCTCTAAGTAGGATTGGTCTATAGAATACACCATTGTCATCACCTAAGTATAGCTCATGATCAAAAGAAATTGTACTCGAGGGAACCACTTGTTGTATGCATGTAAACCTCTATACAATAGCTAATTAATAATATTGAGTTTTAGCATTATGAAATAGGATAAAGGAAAATCTTCTGACATTTTTGAACTCTTAACTTGAAATAATTTATTTTAGGTGAAAGTATCTACAGAGTCTGCCATTAGAAAATATCAGGACTATTTAAAAATCAAGATTCTGAGAAGTTCAATTTTACATAAATAATCAGTGAGAGAATTAAGATGATACATATCATCATCATTTTTAAAATAGGAGACCTTATTCTACTTGCTATGCTAGCAAACCCAGGCTGTATTCTAGGAAACAAAGACCTCTAAGATATATAATATTTTAGGGTTTTTCATTATTATATCTCTGCTAACTTCTGCAAGTCATGTTTAATTAATGTTGTTATTCAATGGTAGATGTTAATAGTTTTATATGAATGCATCTCAATAATAAAGTCATAATAATATACCCAAAATCTAACTTTCTAGGTTAAATGGGTTAATAACATTTACTAAATAAGAAGGGTTTTTTTCTTTTCTTTTTTTTGGAAAGGTTTTTGCTATAGGGCATGTGCGCTCTCCAGACAGACAGAGAGAGACAGAGAGACAGAAAGCAGGAAATCACCCCCCACGGGGGATGGCCATGCCGCAATCCCTTCTCCTCCACTCTCCTCTTGGGATCTTGGGCACGCACGCACATGTGCTCAGCGTGAGTTTAAGCCACCGGGTCTAGGACTCGAACCATGATCGACTACATGGGAGTCCAGCGACATAGCCATTATGCTAACTGCTGGTCCCAAGAAGAAGTTTTTATGCTTTAAAGAAACTGTCTTTTACAGGACACAGTCTATGTTAGTGTACACAAAATTTTATTTCAAATATACAGAGCATGTGAGTAAGAACTAATATTTAAAAATCAATGTTAAAAAATAAACTCTGGTTATTTTGTAGATTGCAATTTTATCCATGTATATAATTAGAACAGAAACAAAGAAGGATATTTTTTCTTTATGACATGTTGGATATTAGGTCTCTTCACAATTATTCCATCTCTCTTTCTCTTTTCGTCATATAGTGAGATAGAATTTTCTGAATCCCTTGTGGAAATATAAAAATTTACTTTATAATGTTGAATACCAGCATATCCTGCTACCTATCAATTGCATTTTATGGTGCACACTAAAATTTGTCATAATTTCTTTGTTGTAGTCAAGCATTAATTGCAGTATAATGCATAAACAGATTTTGAAATGATCTCACAATGGAATGAGATATAGTACTGAACATGAATCTATAAATACATTCAACAACTGTTGTAAAACTCAGTAACTTAATGCTGAATTAAACATTTTTTTCTTTATATCTGCATAAAATATACTAATTTTTTAAAACTCCAGAACCAGGTAAAACTATATATATGTGTGTGAGTGTATGTGTGTGTGTGTGTGTGTGTGTGTAATAAAGGTATTTTATTTGTTTATTTTTTTGAGAGAAAGGTTTTTGCTATAGGGACATGCCTTGCTGGAGAGAGAGATAGAGAGGCAGAAAGTGAGAAATCACCCCCTCAGGGGTAATGGCCATTTCACAATCCCATCTCCTCCATTCTCCTCTTGGGGTTTTGGACACACATACACATGCACCTGGCATGAGTTTTAAGCCTGCCAGACCTGGGACTTGAACCATGGTCGACTATAAGCAAGTCCATGGATGTAGCTAACATGACAGCTTCTGGTCCCCAGATAGATTTTTTTTTTCTTTTTTTCTTTTTTTTTTTTTTTTTTGAGAGATTTTCACTGTAGGGCACGTGCGCTCGCCAGACAGACAGACAGAGACATAGAGACAGAAAGCGAGAAATCACCCCCCAGGGGGGATGGTCACACCACAATCCCTTCTCCTCCATTCTCCTCTCAGGATCTTGGGCACGCATGCACACGCGCCCGGCGTGAGTTTTAAGCCACCGGGTCTGGGACACGAACCGCGGTCGACTACGTGGGAGTCCAGCAACATAGCCATTACGCTAACTGCTGGTTCCCCCCAGATAGATTATTTTTAAGAAACTTTTTTTTTTAAAAAATCAAGATATTGATTGCCTTTGTGATGAAGCATGAGGCAGGATAAATGATTGAACATACACTTAATTTAAAATATTTTTCTTGGGACAAGCAGTTAGCGTAATGGCTATGTCGCTAGACTCCCATGTAGTCGACTGTGGTTCGAGTCTTGAACCCAGTGGCTTGGACTCATGCTGGGTGCATCTGCGTGAGTCCCAAAGATCCCGAGAGGAGAATGGAGGAGAAGGGATTGTGGCATGGTCATCACCCCTGGGGGATGATTTCTCACTTTCTGACTCTCTGTCTCTCTCTGTCTTTGTGGCGAGCACACATGCCCTATAGCAAAAAAAAAACCTCTCCAAAAATTTTTTTCTTTACTTATTATATGACTTATTCATTCAATTAGCCAGGGAAATGAGCACTCTCCATAGGTTTAGCTATGCCCCAATCTTCTCCCTCAAATCCCCCAGCCCATGAAATTGTGCATGTACCTAGCATGTTTTCTGGCTGATAAGGCTTGAGATTCAAGCTGCAGCCATCACGTAGGATCTGACTTAACTTTGAGCAGAGCATTTACTGCTGCTGTGCTGAGCTGGCCCAGACTTAAGATTTTATAATATTTTAGTTGTAGGAACAAGTGCTAAACATGCAATATCTATTTATGCAGTTAAATAAATATAAAAAAAGACAATAACACAGAAGGAATAAAATTAGAAATTATAAAAGTTTTGAAGTGCATCAGTTCTACAGTTAAATTTTTATTATTGGAATTGGGGTTTTTTTGCTCATATATTTGCCGGGGTCCAGCCTCAGCGTGGGTGGGTTATCTCGATGAAGGCGGCGAAGGTGACAGAAGACAGAGGCCTCGATGCTTTCTCATGCACGTCTTATGCCGGACACCCCTTAGAGGTGACCCTCTGAGGAGTGACAACTGCTAGGAATTATCGTGCATTTTTATTGAAAATGTGTTACATACAAGTAAATGGGAGAGTGGCTACGTGTTTCAATTAACAGCTTATAAAGTTTTTATTAATAAAAAAACATAAATTCTATTTAGGACCAAATTAAGAGTAGGTCTAGGGAACCAGCAGTTAGCATAATGGCTATGTTGCTGGATTCCCACGTAGTCGACTGCGGTTCGTGTCCCGGACCCGGTGGCTTAAAACTCACGCCAGGCGCGTGTGCGTGTGTGCCCAAGATCCCGAGAGGAGAATGGAGGAGAAGGGATTGCGGCGTGACCATTCCCCCTGGGGGTGATTTCTCGCTTTCTGTCTCTATGTCTCTCTCTGTCTGTCTGGCGAGCACACGCGCCCTACAGTGAAAATCTCTAAAAAAAAAAGAGTAGGTATAATGCAATTCCTATTCAGGGGTAAATTAAAAGTGAGTCTAGTACACTTCCTCAATTATAAGTAGGTCTCTATAAAACGCAGTTTCAAAAAAGCGGTTTCAAAAAGCAAAAGTAATTATCAGCTAATGCGGCGTAGCAGCCATCTTGTAATTACTGGGAATAGTGCTAAAAAAAAAAAATCTCAAAAATAAATATTAGTTCTTATACATTTTAATAAAAAATAATACTTATACAGTTTTGTAGAAATTTATAACTTAATTTGAGAAATTCTAATCTTTATCTATTTTACTTAGAGAGGGCAGAGGTGTCCTGGGCCAATTTTGGCCTAATTCTATTTTAGGTAAAAAAAAAAAAATTAAGTTTACCTTAAATTTATTTTAAAGGGCCTTCCAAAAGTTAAAATTACTTTTGTCTAAAAAAAACTTTAGCCCACCCTCTATTGTGACCATAGAAATAAAGCATTATAATTAATAATAAGTGATTTAAGCAAAGGAGAGCGGTCGGTTAGAGGACTTACTAAAAAATTTTATCATACACTCAAAATATATGAGAACTATACAATTCTTTTATAGTAATAAATTGGAGAGTCAGAGGGGGGTCACTTCCCAGTGAGACTGCCAGTTTCTAAAGCAAATAGCAAACAGCCTTACTAACATGCTAAGTAACCCAAGCTTTATTCCAAAGTCGGGGGGGTGCACAACAGTGACCTTGCCAACGTGTTGATCCAACCAGAAGCGGAGCTCAAAGGTCGGGGGGCTCAGACAGATCCTGGGGCCTCACTGGGTCTGACTCCTCCATATATTGACTGTGCTTCCATTTACATTGAGTTCATTTTTGATCAGGCTCTCTCTGCTCCTGATAAGATTATAACCAGGAGCCAGGAGTCTGGGTTTATTCTTTCAGAAACTCTAGAAAGGAAAAAAAAAAAAAAAAAAACTTTTCTCAACATACCATAAAAAAGTATTGAGTTTGCATCTCTTGCTACTAGAACCCTGATCTGATCATTACAGTCTGGGGGAAATGTTTTTCATTGACCAAGTTGAAGTCGTATTCTAATCATTTGGAGGTAACACTACTCAAACCTTATATACAAAATATAGCAAGTTGTGGTTTTTCAGAGTAAGATCAAGGCTCAGTTGTTCAAACAGGAACATGAACTCCCTTCAGGCATAGATGATTAGAAACCATTGAGACAGTGTTTATGTCTTATTGTTAGCATCCTTATCAGGAAGGTAGCATGTATTTGCAAAAGTGTTTATATAGTGTGTATCAAAAAGGCAAATATCAATCAAAAATTGAATGTGCCTTCCTTGATGATAGTATATCCTACATTACATCAGGAAAAGTATCACATTCCATTATGGGGACCAGCTAAATTTTCATCCCATACAGTGTTTCCAACTGCTTTTCATTATGCAATAAGTCACATCAGCAAAAGGGATTTCTAGAAGCTGATTTATTGTGGTCCAAGATCGACCTCATTTCTCTTTGCTGTGTGGTGAGTGCACATGCCCTATAGAAAAATTTAAAAATATTTTAATAGTAATAAATAAAATTAAATATATATGTATTAAAGTAGTTGTCTTAGTGTAGATCAGAAAGAATCAGAAGAGATTCTTAATTCATTAACTGTTACTGAGATAATTTTTCGGCAAAAGTACTTACAAATTGATTCTCAAATTTTGTTTTCAATGTGGTTTCACTTATTTTATTCATTATTCACTTACTAAATGTTTGATTAATAATTGCATGTTATGGGCCCAGCTGATGGCATAATGATTATGTTACTGGACTTCAATGTAATCAATAGTTGTTCAAGACCCAGACCTGGTGGCTCAAGCACACCTCCAAGTGTGTGTGCATGTATACCCAAAATCCCAAAAGGAGAATAGAGGAGATGGGACTGTGGCCTGGCCATCCCCCCTGGGGAATGATTTTTCGCTTTCTGTCTCTCTGTTTCTCCTGCAAGTGCACGTACCCTATGGCAAAATTCTCTCTCTTATAATAATAATAATTGCATATTATAAATTTTATTTTATAAATATTTACTATGTTTGTTAGAGAAGAGAAAGTAATGATCCCTACACTCTAAAATATTTACAGTTTCAAAAAACTTATTAACAATTTGAGATATAAATGAAGTCTTATTTCCAGGTTTTTAGTCAGTATGCAAAATGTTTCTGTAGTTCTCCAGTAGCTAATCACTTCAAATAGGATTTGCATATTTGTTCCTTCCTGGAATCTAGTCCTTTGGATTTTATATCGCTATTCTTTCATGATTTTACTCATGATACTTTGAACATGGTTTTTGTATTCTTTCAGGAAGTCTTGGTTTATTTTAAATGTCAGTGTAACCCTAGAATTTGTTATTGCCTTGCTTCTCTAATATCTCTGTTTTCTTTGGGTGTCCTCATCCAATCTCATAATGTAAACTGTTTACCAATAATGATTTCCAAACAAAGTTCTACATTACTGATTTGAAATTCATAATTAAAATAATTCTACTGTCTGCTGAACATCTTTGCTTCTATATCCCATGGTTACCTGTATTTCAACCTGCCCTCATACCTTACTATTAATTCTCTTCTCCCCATCCTGAGATACCATTACTTAGCCATTAAAAAATGTCTTCCATCATCCTCACTTTCTAGTATCCCCAGCTTTCAGTTTAAGCTAGTGTAAGGAAAAATGTATGGAGAAAGAAAA
This sequence comes from Tupaia belangeri chinensis, assembly GCF_000334495.1. NCBI lineage: Eukaryota > Metazoa > Chordata > Mammalia > Scandentia > Tupaiidae > Tupaia > Tupaia belangeri. The sequence goes on along the minus strand of NW_006159778.1, from coordinate 382,950 downwards.
ATCCATACAGTAAAACAGCTATTAGTACTAAATTTACTAAATGTACAGCCTGGACAAGCTCCTTAACTTCTATGAATTCCACTTGTTTTTATATGAAATGTTAGTGCTAGTTCCTATACATGGAATAGTTGCAAAAATTAAGAGATGTCAGGACCAGCAGATGGCAAAATGGTTACATCACTGGATTCCCATGTAGTCAACCATGGTTTGTCTCCCAGGCCTGATGATTTAAAACTTACATTGTGTGTGTGCATGCCTGTGTGCTCCAAATCCTGAGAGGAGAATGGAGAAGAAGAAATTGTTGTGTGACCATTCCTCCAGGGGGGTGATTTCTAGCTTCTGTTTCTCTGTCTCTCCAGCAGCTGCATGCACAAGACTCTCTTAAAAAAAAAAAGGAAAAAATAGAAGTACTGTATACACTGATCCTGTTACATTAAATGTATTTAATAAACATTTGGAGAACTAAAGTTATACCAATTAAATTTATTCCTTAATAAGTATCTTTTTACTAATGTTAGTTAGTAAAACATGGAAATTAATTTTAAAAATGAGATTAAGTGTTCCATAAAAAGGAAGTTTTCAAAAAGTTCAAAGAAAATGCATTTTACGAAAAAAAAAGCAAGGATTTTAAATTGTTTTTGGCATATTTTATGGGTATTTTATTCCAGCTCTGAGAAAAAAAAAAGAGAGAAACGCATCTTTCCACACACTAATCTAATTTAACTGATGTAAATTCAGAAAAGCTAGAACAGATATAAATGTAAATATGTATATATGTGTGTATATATGTATGCCATATATATACATATACATTGTGGGAGGCTGCGCACCAGCGAGTCTGACGAGGTTTCTCAGAGAGCAAACAATTACCATGATTGGTTTCCTTCAAAAAACCTAACCTTTGAAACCTTGCTCTGATTGGCCACTAGAATCCCTCAATTTTGCATGTCCGGCACCTCATGATTGGTCCAAAAGCAACCAATCACGGCCCACCATTTACAACCAATCACGGCCCACCGTTTACAACCAATCATGGCCAACCATTTACAACCAATCATAGCTCACCTTTTACAACCCACCAGAGTGTATATAACCACGATGCCTGGCCCACAGTAGCCAGAGGACTACGACCAGGAAGATGACGACTGAAGAGCCTGAAGAGTTGAAACACCGCGCAGTCTCCAGATGACCCTGAAGATCCCGAAGAGCTGACACTGCATCATCTCCAGATGACCTGGGAGACTCTGAAGAGTTGTAACACTACATCATCTCCAGACGACCCTTAAGAGCTGTGACACTGCGTCATCTCTTTGCTGTACCGTGCTGTCCACAATAAACAGATGACACTGTCGTCTCCGTGTTGTAACACTACGCCACTTGTCCCGGCTCTCACTCCTTCACTCAGGAAACCTGTTGGGCTGTCCCCCCCGGGTCAGGACAATACATAAGGATTATCAGATTTTAATCTCATAGGTATTTATATCTTCATTCATTCTGTTTTGATTTTTAGTCAATACCTTTAAAAGTCAAATGCATTCTAATACTTCTACCTGTGGTCCATCAATCATTTAATATTATTTGGATTGTATTAATAGCTTATATTTTAATCACTTATGTGATTATTCAAACTTTACATTTGAAAATGTAGTGAAAAAAACTTTAGTTATACTCTATATGACAGTTACCCATTACATTATTTTTTTAACCAAAATTAATTTGAATTCCATTTTTACACAAACTTTTAAAAAGTATGCACATATAAATATAAACCCTCAGATTATAAATTTATAATTCTCTGTCAGGAGTTGTCTGTTTACCACAGAATAGAACCTCTTGTTTTAACATACCGGACTGCCTTCTCTGGATCATATTCAAGATATATTACAAGTGTGTTATAACAGCTAGAAAATTTACCTCTTACCACAGGGAATAGCAATTTAGGGCACTGGGTGAACAAGAGATATTTCTTGGTGAACCGATTTCTTTTTCATCAATGATACTATTTTTTTGTTTTGTTTTGCTTTTTGTATTTTTACATTTTTGCCACAGGGCACATGCACTTGCTAGAGACAGACAGAGAGAGACAGTGAGAAGAAAAGTGAGACATTAGCTCCCTGGAGGGATGACCACGCCATAATCCCTTCTATTCCTTTTCTCCTGGGATTTTTGGCATGCACACACATGTGCCTAGTGTGATTTTGAAGCTGCCAGGTCTGGTATTTGAAGTCCGGTTGGTCTTGTGGGAGCCCTGCGCCTTAACCACCATGGCATCTGCTGGCCCCGATCTGCAGGCCCCATTATTTGTCCTGTTCTCTGACACCTTCTCCACCATCCATTTCTATGTTTTCCTCTGTTCTTCTGGTACCCTCGGTGGGCCTGAGATACCTACCACCTCTACCTTGTTTACATCTGTTTACTGAATATGAGAAGAGTTAATCTGCTATTTTCATAGGCTCGATAGACAAAGCACAAGTTTAATTTCTTGCAATATCTGAGATGTTTCTGATTTACATAAAAGGGGAACTTTAGAGAATAATATTCTTTATGATGATGATATCTTATGTCACCAGTGTTAAAATAATCCCTCTGGAGTCAGAATGAGATCTCCTAGTTTTCTTTGGGAAAATGCTTTCAAATGAGATGAATAGAGTTTACACTAATTCATATAGTCTTCTAACAGGTAAATGACAGGTTATTTTCACCTTTTAAGCACAGAAATAATCATTACAAATAAGTTAAATATAATTTTTAATGTATTTCCCTGTTTCTTGATTACACTGTGCCTACCTCCTCTGAGAAACAGAATAAAGTAAATAGGCCATAGTTATTAAAGGTTTATTGTTAGTATAGGAAGCAAATTGATTATGTTAATAATATAAACCTTGGAATAAAAGAATCTTATGAACTAAATAAATATTTTAAGAGCAGCAACATGAAATGCCATCGTTGCTTTGTGGGCTGAGAAGAAAGAATTGTGTAAGTGAAAATTGATTAGTTTTTTGAGAGTGAGAAAAATCCAGTTATTTTGTGAAGTGTACGGACAAGATAAGCCCTCTCTAAGAGCTATGGGTATTAGAAACTCAGAAGAGATCATGAGTGATAAAAGTTTGAGAAAATGTTAATAGAGCACAGTGACCCTAATGTAGCTTCCAGAGAATGCCAGTATTTCGCACTATGTCAGTTTATAATCAAATATTTCATATTGTAGCATAGAGTCATCAGTCGTTACAAGTCTCTTAAGTACTGTTTTAAGAATATATTTGTAGTGCTGACCTCTTTGTGCAGTGATTAAGCACTGTGTAAAAGAAACTGGATCCCACATAGCCCACAGTGGTTCAAAGCCTGGCCTCAGTGGCATAAGAAACATGCTGGACATGTACATATGTGTCCATAATTGTGACAAGATGGAGAAATGGAGGAAAAAGGATCTTGGTATTACCAGAGGCCATTGAGAGGCACATTGTCTCTTTCTTTGGCATGCGCACACACCCTCTGGCAAAAATCTTTTGCATGCTGAAGGATCCCAAATGACTAAGAATGTTTTTTGTAAAGGCGGACTGTCCTTTGTGCCATTCACACCTAAACATTGAATTTTCTGTTTTGAAAATTAACTTCTCTTGCTACACAGAGGTAACAAATATAGTAGTCAGTTTTGTATTTAGAAATGTAATGGCAGCAAGGATATTTTCAGATTATGCGTTCTTTAGGAATACCTTTGTATTTCTCCTTGCAAATATACATTTCCTAACTTGAAATAGAGGTGTGAACAGTGTGTTTAGAAAAAAAAAAACTTGAACAAATAATTTCAAATATTAACAGAAATATGCTGCATATATAATCTATAATTGACACAGATATGATATTGAGTTTGAAAAGCTGTTAATGATAAAGTGTATGATAATATTTTAACCATATTGGTGTGTCAGAAGATTCATGCTTGGAAAATTCACTTTACAACTGTGGTGATATATAGTGATTGAGTGTATAAAATAAATTAAAACAAAATAAAACAACAGAAAAACTGAAAAAAAGAAGTTAACAAAAAGAAACCCAGAAAAACTAAATAGTACTCATCAGGGAATGGTCAAATGTGGTGATGTATAGTGATTGAATGTATAAAATGAATTAAAACAAAATAAAGCAACAGACAAACTGAAAAAAAAACAAGTTAACATAAAGAAACCCAGAAAAACTAAATAGTACTCATCAGGGAATGTTCAAAGCAAGCATGACAATGAGGAAGGTATACCATACATATTAAAAGTGAATGATTATGTGTGTGAGTGGAGAGAAAGAGAGAGAGAGAGAGAGAGAGATTGCTTATAAATATTAGGGCTAAATCTTTCATTTTCCTCAGTTTTCATCCTTGTCCAGTATTTTATTATGAATTATTCACATTTGCTCCAATAAAATATTCTTGCCCTCTGTCTGGTAAGACTAGGAACAATGAATAATTAAATATTTATACAACAACCTAAGGGACAACTGAGTACAAGAAGTACAGGTAATGGGTATTGAATTTTATGACAAACTTTTGGTCCTCTGTTTGTTTTCCAGACAGCAGGAATTAGGGGATTCTGTTACATAGAGTGAAGAGCTGAGGGTGAGTAGATAATAATTAGGATTTGGGGGAGGGGAGAATAAAGCAGTTTGGGCAAACCTAGCTTTACACACAAATAATGGTAAATTCTGCAAAGAAATAAATGAGAATGGAGATTCTTGAAAAAATATAAGTCTAGTGTAAAAGGTTCAGGAAGGGTTGAGTAGCTTAAGAGAGTTCTTCAGGAAATCAGTGTTTCTCACTGTAGCTTCTGCAATACAGCATAGAAGCATGAAGGAACCACCAACACTGCCTTTGCCCTCCTGTATGCTCCACCTTTCCTGATTGCTTTTCTTTCAGGTCTTGTCCATTATCACCACCAACAGCAGCATATTATCTGTTTCCTAGTATTTTGACCAATGGATCTATTTTAAAGTTGACTAATCTTTTTTGAAGAGTTGTTGTATGTACAGTAGTTATTCAAAAATATGCTAATATTACTGGTACTGTTTCATCTCCTGACCATCATAACACTTTTTTTTTTTGTTTGATTTTTTTAAAAAATCAAGTTCCCATATTGGGCCTAATGAAAGGTATAAACTCTCTTCTGGAAAAAAAATGTCATGTGTTCATTCACATAGACACCCACAAAAAGGTGCATCAAAATCATGAGGATATAAATAAATACCCAGGTTCTTTTTCAATCCCTTAAGGACCAATAATTCATGTTAAAAATAACAACAACAACAAATTCATACAATGATCATTTTGTGGTTATCAGAGTCCCAGTGTCCTTCAAGACAGTGTGGGCTGTGTACAGTATATCTTCTAACCTTGATGTGGAGCTGATTCACTAAATTTCAAAAAATAGCTCCCAAGATTTTTCTTTTGTATTATTATTTACACATTTTTAATCTGACATAAAATAATTTTTCATATTTCTAGGGTGCAATGTGATTGTGTTAGTTCAAGAATACAATGTGCAATGATTAAAACAGGGCGATGAGTATATCCATTTTCATTCTAGTTTTTGGCTTTTCAAATAATAAGCATAATTGTCTCTCTACACACATAATAGACAGAAGACCCCAGTAAATTAATACATGATATGAATATGTCAATGAGAATAGCACTAAAATAATCATATACATATTAAGAGGTAGGAGAGAATGTTTGATTTAAAAACACTAAGCATCTACATCATACAAGACATTGTGTTTTGTGTAATGGAGAACAATGTCCCAAGAACACTGATTTCTAATATTTTTATACAGGAAGGAAGATAAAAGAAGCACATGCATAACTCTATTTAAGCAATTAAATATAATGATATATAAGGAATTCACTTAGAGAACAACAGATATCATTTCTTTTATCACAAGGCAAACACTGAAGACAACTTAGAGAAGATGTCTTCACATTTGAGACTTAAAGTTTTGAAATCACTTAACTAAAATGGAGAGAAATTCCAGGAAGAAAGATGGCCATTGACTATTGATTGAACTATTGATTAAATATTTGATAACAACATATGATTATTACCTTTAATTAAGCATATATTTCTATATTTATCTTTAAAATAAGTGCCCACATATATAAAGTAAATAAGTTTTAGAAATGAATAGCCTACTGGAATTGTGAATGTACAGATCAAAGGTTAATACTCAAAGGAACGCAAAAATTCTAACAAATGAAGATGAAAAAACCATTCTGTGATTGAAGCCCATATATTATTCTGACTTTTTTTTTTAATTTTGTCATAGGACACACGTATTCACCACACACACACACACACACACACACACACACACACCCAGACAGAGAGAGAGAGAGAGAGAGAGAGAGAAATGAGAAAAGACTGCCTGGGGCAAAACCACTCTTCATTCCTTTCTCTTCTGTTCTCTTCTGAAGTTTAGGGCATGCAAACAGACATCCCCAGGTTGTTTTTCAAGCTGTTGGGTCTTGGACTTTATCCATCCAGTTGGCCATGTAGAATGCAGCTGCCTTAATCATAATGCCATCTGGCTGGTCCATATACCACATTTTTAACTGTAAATATTTCAAGATGGGTCATTCTTACATGAATAAAGGAAAAAAATGATATTATTACAATATAATGACTAAGATACCAACTCATGAGGCTGGCAGGTGGCATGTTGGTTAAGAAGCTAGACTCCCACATGGCCAACTGCAGTTTGAGTCCCAGACCTGATGACTTGCTTCCTCATTTTCTCTCTCTCTCACTCTGTCCCTCTCTGGTCAAATTAAAATAAATAAACAAATAAATAAATAAATAAAGCTAAATAAAATAATTATTTTAAACAAAAGATACCAACTCAGCTCCTTTATAAGTATGTCTGCCTGATAATATTTGAATAAATTATACTTTAGTTTATATCTTTATTTATAAATACACTCTTTTCAGTGTCTTCTTTGCAATAAATATCTAGAGAAAATCTTTAGTTCTTTATATTTCTTTTCATCTAAAAATTTAAATCTTTATTGGAAAAGGTGACATTTTAAAGTTTTATAATACTGATTTTTCTAAGACAGAAAACAAGTTAAATGAAGTCAGTTACTGACTAACCATTATCTCTTATCTCTAAATCATTATCTTCCTTCTTCTTATGAATCTCTGTTGTTTTCCAAGAACATGGGATTTTTCACATATATGGATAACAAAAATTCCACAGGTATTTCATAATAATGTGCTCTTAGAACAACTGCTTGAATTTTATTTTATTTTATTTTATATCACATTTAATTACATTTATCTTTACAGTGTCCAGCATTGCTTTTTCCAACACAAATACCATGCATATCAGTGAAGATAAAGACATTATTATACACATTATAAAAAGCAAATAGCTTTTTAATTTTTGGCAATTATGTGTACTTTTTTTTCTTCCTGTTCACCTCCCTCCCTCCATTATCCACCCCAATACTATCCCATTCTTACTTTCCCTAGTATTTACTATTCTATACCTTCCTAATGTTCAGTTTCTGCTAAATAATGCAAACAATTGGTATATATTGAGTGAGGACATACAAAGTCTGTCTCTCATAGTCTGTCTTGCTTCACTTAGCAATAAGTCTTCCATATTCATCCACTTTGTATCAAATGTCAGGGTCTCTCTCTTTTTTTTATGACTGAGTAGTATTCCATAGAGTACATATGCCACATTTATTCAATCCAATCATCTATTTTTGGCCATTTGGGTTGATTCCATGTCCTACCAATTGTAAATAATGCTGCAATAAATATGATGTCAGAATTTTCTATCCTTTGCATAAATTTCTAAGAATGAAATTACTGGATCATATGGTAGTTCTACTTGTAAGTTTCTGAGGAATCTTCATATTCTCCAAAGTGGCTATACTAATTTCCATTCATATCAACCATGTAGGAGAGTTATCTTTTCTTCACAGACTTGCCAGCACATATCATTATTTATTGTCTTAATATCAGACATTTTGACTGGGGCTAAGTGATATCTCATTGGGGTTTGATTTGCATTTCCCTTATGATAAGAAATGTAGAGCTTATTTTCTTATACTTTTTGGACATTTATATGTCTTCTTCAGAGAATTGTCTGTTCAGTTCATTTTCTCAAATTTTAATTGGAGTGATTATTATTATTATTTTTTAGAGATTTTTGCTATAGAGTGAGTACATGCACTCGCCAGACAGACAGAGAGAGACAGAGAGACTGAAAGTGAGAAATCACCCCCAGAGGGGATGATCATACCGCCATCCATTCTCTCAGGATCTTGGACACGCATGCACATGAGCCCTGTGTGAGTTTTAAGCCACCAGGTCTGGGATGCGAACCATGGTCGACTACATGGGAGTCCAGCGACATAGCCATGACGCTAACAGCTGGTCCTTAGAGTGATAATTTTTTTGAGAGTAAGCTGCTAGAGTTACCAGTATATCCTGGTTATCACTCCCTTATATTAGGTATAGTTTGGAAATATGTTCTCTCACTCTGAGGGTTGTCTTCTTGCTGTACTTTTGCTGTGCAGAAGTTTCTCAGCCTAATATAGTCCCATTTGTCTATTTTTGGGACTATTGCTTGTGTTTTGGAAGTCTTCAAGAAGTCTTTTCCTACTCCGATGTCTTCAAGAGTTTGTAGTTTGAGGTTTTATGTTTAGATCTTCAATCCATTTTGAGTTAACTTTTGTTAGTGGTGATAGATAAGGATCCAGTTTCATTCTTCTAAAAGTGGATATGCAGTTTCCTAGCACATTTAATGGAGATTTTCTTTTTTCCCATTGGACTGTCAAGGATCAGTTGACTATATGTTTTGGGGTTCATTTGGGGGTTCTCAATTCTGTTAAATTTGTCTGCCTTTCTGTGTTTGTGTCAATATCATGCTGTTTTAATCATCACAGCTCTGTAATATGTTTTGTTTTGTTTTTATTGTATATTTGAGGTGTAAGATTGATATTTTGATATATACAATGCATGGTTACTCTAGCCAAGAAAACTAAAATATCTATCATTTCACAAAGTTTTATTTATTTATTTGCCAAGAGGACCTATGGGGTCCTGATTTGGGGAATCTGGAAGTGGACTGGGGGCAGTGGTGCCCCTGCCTCAGTTTCCCTTGCTGGCCAGTGGGCTCCTGCAGGGCAAGGACTGGTCTGGTCTGTGGGACAAAGGGGCGAAGGTAGTAGCAAAACAAAAAGAAAGAGCAAAGAAAAAAATTAAATATGAAACCCTGTCTACCTTTAAAGGGAAGGGGTCCTGGTCTTGGGAACCTGGAAGTGGGCTGGGGGCAGTGCTGATCCTGCCTCAGTTTCCCTTGCTGGCCAGTGGGCTAGACAGGAAATGGGAGGGTTCCTCTATTGCTTTGATCTTGTATCTCCTTGCTTTTTAAAAATTATTCATTATTTATTTATTTATTCATTTATTTATTTATGTCCAGGTGATCTGTCCAGAGGAGATAGTGAGTGTTGAAATCCCTAACTATTATCATGTGGTCTATCTGTCCCTGTAGATGTGGCAGACTTTTTCTCATGTGTTTCAATGCTCCCTGGGATGGGTGCATAGATATTTACTGTTTGTTTTGTTTTGTTTTGTTTTGAGAGGTTTTTGCTATAGGGTACATGTGATCACCAGAAAGACAGAGAGAGACGGAGAGACAGAAAGCAAGAATTATTTCCATGGGGTGATGGTCACACCGCAATCCCTTCTCCTCCATTCTCTTCTCAGGATCTTCAGTATGCTCACACATGTGTCTGGCGTGAGTTTAAGTCACCAGGTCCAGGACATGAACCGAAGTCGGCTACATGGAAATCCAGTGACATAACCTTTATGCCAACTGCTAGTCCCAGATGCCTAGATATTTATAAGTTTTTATCTTCTTGGTGAAGTAGCCCTCCTAGTACTATATAGTGTCCTTCTTTGCCTCTTATACTTTTTGAAAAGTTTATTTTGTCTGATACCAGTATTGCAACTCCAATCTTTTTTTTTTTCCTTTTGCATAGGATATGTTTTTTTCATACCTTCACTGGAAATGTATGCATGCTTTCTCTGTGAGGTCCTTTTCTGATGGCAGTATATACTGGGCTCCGGGTTTGTTTTCTAATCCATATAGCTAGTTTGTGCCTTTTGATTAGAGGATTTAATACATTAATTAACATTCAATGCTGCAGCCAACAGGAGGCATGGTGGTTAAGGGCTTTGGACTGCCACAAAGCTGATAGCGGTTTGAGACTCCAACCTGGTGATTGCTTTATCAATCTCTCTCTCTCACTCTGTCCCTCTCTAATCAAATTAAAACAAATAAATTAATTAATTAAATAATTCATTTTTAAAAAATTCAGTGCTACTATTCATTTTTTCAGATTTATCTCTGACAGTTTGTTAGACTTTTTTTTCTTTTTTTTTTTTATTTTTTGGAAGAGGTTTTTGCTATAGGGCGCATGTGCTTGCCAGACACACAGACAGAAAGCGAGAAATCACCCCCCAGGCGGGATGGCCACACCACAATCCCTTCTCCTCCATTCTCCTCTCGGGATCTTGGGCATGCACACACACGCACCCAGCGTGAGTTTAAGCCACCGAGTCAGGGACGCAAACTGCGGTCAACTACATGGGAGTCCAGCGACATAGACATTAAGCTAACTGCTGGTCCCAACATTTTCTTGATTGTTTCTTATTTTCTATTTCTGTTTGTCTCTCTTTATTTTCCTTAATATAGTACTCTTTTCAGTATTTCTTGAAGATGTGGTCTAGTGTTGGTGAATTCTTTCAGTTTTTGTTCATCTGAGAATACCTCCATTTTCTCTTTACATTTGAAGGATAATCTTGCTGGACATAGCATTCTTGGTTGAAATTGTTTTTATTTTAATGTTTTACATACATCCTCCCATTCTTTCCTTGTCTGCATTACTTTGTTGAGCAGTCTTTTGTTAGTCTAAAAGGAAAATATTGTAAGTAGGTTGACATTTCTCTCTTGCCATTTTTATAATCTTGTTGTCTTTTATTTTAAGCAAATTGGTTATGATGTGCCATGGACAGGATCTTCTTAGGCTGATTCTATTTGAGTCTTTTATATGTTTGGGTTTGAATGTCTGCATGTTTCTGTAGGCTTCAAAAATTTTCTGCAAGTAATTATGGAATAGATCTTCTATGCCATTATCAACTTCTGGGATATATATTATTTAGATATTTAGGCATTTAATGATGTCCTATAGTACATTGTCCTCTTTTGTTGTTATTTTTATTCCTTTTGTTCTCTAAGACATTTTGTCTTCTAAATCAGGTATCTTTTCTTCTTCATGGCCCAATCTGCTATTAATGCTTTTAAGGGAGGTTTTCTTTTCCCATATTATAATCTTCATCCCTAGAAGTTCTGTTTGATTCTTTTTTATGGTGTCTATATTCTCCTTCAAGTCATGGAAGGACTTTCTCATCTACTTGAGTTGATTGTCTGTTTTCTCTTGCATTTCATTCATTTCTGTTACTATGAATGTTCTGAATTCTTTTTCTGACATTTCTATGAATTCCTTTGTGCTGACTATGGTTGAAGGAGGATTGTTTCATATTTTCTTTTCTCATTTTTCTTGGACCTCTGTACTGCTTTCTGGTCATATGGTAAATTATACATTTCTTTCTACTATTATGGAATGGATTCTAGACCCTGAGGATCAGGAGCACCTGGGGCAGAGCTTGAGAGATTCAGCTAGAGGATAAAGTAGAAGTTGGGTGGCATGCTATATACATCCCATATTGTAGTAAACTGTAAAATCTAAGGATATACCTAGGCAAGCAGAGTGTGGAGAGAGTACTGAGATGAGTCTCTTTGTGTTCAGAACATCTCTCTCATAGTTGCTGTTTCCTGCACTGTGGAGAAGGCTCAGGTATTAATATGACATTACACATGAGAGGGGGCCAATCCATGACACATCTGGGTGGTGAGAGTGCCATAAGAGGTCTGAGATGAGGTTTCTTTTCATTCAGATCATCTCTCTTGCTGCTGCTGTTTCCTCTATTTTTCTTTCTTTCTCTCTTTCTTTCTTTCTTTCTTTCTTTCTTTCTTCTTTCTTTCTTTCTTTCTCTTTTTTTTGAGATTTTTTTCACTAAAGGATGCCTACACTCATCAGAAAGATGTAGAGACATAGAGACCGAATGCATCACCTGGGGGGATGGCCAAACTGCAATCCCTTTTCTTCCATATTCCTCTTAGTATATTTAGCAAACACACTCATATACCCAGTGTGAGGTTTAAACCACTGTTTCTGGGACTCAAATTATAGTTGACCACATGAAAATCCAGTGCCTTAAGCAGTATGTCATCTGCTCACACATATTTCACTTATTTCTGCTCTAACATTTATTCTTTCTTTCTCCTGGAATTTTGTTGCTGTTTTTCAGTTTCCCAGAGGTGTGTGGCTAGGTTGTCATTTGCCACCTTTACTTTTTTCTTTTTTGTTTACCTGGGCACTAATTGTTATAAACTTCCTTCTTATGACTGCTTTTGCAGTATCCCAAGGTCATGATAACTCACATTCATTCTATCACTGGTTTCAATGAAACTTTTGATTGCAGTCTTAATTTTTTCCAGTATTTGTGAAGTCATTTAGGAGTAGATTGTTTACTTTCCATGTATTTGTGTATTTTTGATTATTTTTTTCTGCAGCTCAAGTTTAATTCCATCATGGCTGGGGAAGATGTTGGCTATAGGGTCTATCCATTTGAACTTAAAAAGGCTTATGTTGTGCCCTATCATGTGGTCAATATTTGAAAATGCTCTATGCCAGTTTTTTATCTTCTACTGTGGTAGTGTGGTATTCATAGTGGGAGTCTGAGGTTCAGATTTACAGAGAGGGATTTCTCTTTCCTTTTCCTGTATGGAAGCAAGCCATTCTGCAGCATTACAGTGCTCAGATATTTGACTCCTATATAGCTAGGCCTAGGTTGCTACGTGGGAGAGGATTGACCTGATAGGTGACAGTATGTGAGTGATATCCAAAACAGGGTGTGCAACAAAAAACAGGCCTAGGTCCCACATCGTAACTGGGCCAAAGTCCTGGGTGAATAGCTGCTTGCTTTCTCTCTGCTCCTTGTTGGGAGAGAGGGTAAACTCAATGTAGCACAAGAGAGATATAGTTCCACCCACTTCTTTACACTCTGGTTGCATGAATTGGAAGGTGGTCGTCAAACACCCTAACTAGGACAGGGTATTGGGTGAAGAACTGCTTGCTTTCTCTCTCTTCTGTATCTAGGTGAGGGTCTTGGGTGAGGAGTTATTTGAATTCTCTTTGCTTCGAGTTTGGAGGGTAAACTGGAATAAGCAAAAGAAAGATAACTCCACCCACCTTCTTATACTGTGGCTTTAGGTATGGGAAGGTGCACTCAAGGGACAAAAATAGGCCTTGGTCCCACCTCCCACCCAGCTGGGGTGCTGGGTGAAGAGCTGCTTGCTTTGTCTCTGCTCCCTGTGGTTTCAGGAATGAGGATGTGGTCTCCAGGGTTAAAAAACAGACCCTGGTCCCACACCATAACTGGGCCAGGGCCTGGAGGGAAGAGCTGCATTAATTTCCTTTGATACAGTAATTAAAGTCAATACTGCCAGCTAGCAGTACTCTTTAGTACAAAATGGTGCTGGGTGAAGAGCTGCTTGCTTTGTCTCTGCTCCCTGTGGTTTCAGGAATGAGGATGTGGTCTCCAGGGTTAAAAAACAGACCCTGGTCCCACACCATAACTGGGCCAGGGCCTGGAGGGAAGAGCTGCATTAATTTCCTTTGATACAGTAATTAAAGTCAATACTGCCAGCTAGCAGTACTCTTTAGTACAAAATGTTGTAGTTATGAGTAGTTAGAATTATTAGAGTAGCTACAGTATTTAGTTAGAATGAAATAGTTGGAATACCTGTAGTAAATATAATAGAGTAGTTAGAGTTGTTATAACAGAGTACTTAGAATAGTTAGAGTAATTTTTTTTTTCAGGCAGCAGGATTTCATGCCCATCTAGGCCTAGAAGAACAACTTTGGAACTCTCTCCATCAAATTCAGATGCATCAGCCAGGGTGGCTTCTGCAAGGTAAAGTTGGCCTGGGACATTCTAACAGAAACTAGTGTGATAGCAAAAGTCTTCCACAGAGAAGGCATGCACAGCTTTTACCAGTTTCTGAAACTATATGAAGAGATTGATTACATGATAAGACTACACAGCCTGAACATCATCCAAGTGATGGATGGTTGACACAAAGAACACTTTGCACTTTGTCATGGAGTACACCTGTGGGGGATGTATTCCAGCAAGCCCTCATGGAAGAGAAGGAAGTATATTAACAGTGCTGCAATGCGTCCATGTTCAGAGTATGGCCCAGAGAAACCTGAAGCCAGCCAACACACTGCTGGATAAGGATCAGTGAGACTGATGGACTTTGGGTTTAGTACCAGGTTCTCTGTGGGTCAGAAGCTGGGTGAATTTTACAGAATGCTTTTATATATGGCCCAAAAATACTACCATGGCAGGAGAACAATGGCCCTGCCATCAATGCATGGTCCTTTGGAGTGACTCTCTGTGTCATGTCCATTGTCACCATCTCTTACAGGGGGACAACACTGAAGAAGTTGCAGGTGAGCATCCAATGTGATGAATTTGTGTTCCCAATTTGGCTATCATTTCATATAGATACCCTGCTGGCAAAAATCCTGACAGCAGAACCCAGGTGAGGCTATACTTAATACAAATAAGGGAACATTTCTAGTTTCAGATTGGCAAAAAAAGGACAAGTCACATGGGCAAAATAATCAGAGTGAATCTCTTCCATTCAACTGGTGATCTCTTCCCTATCCCCTAAACTTGCATCCAACCTGGCCGTCAAAGAGTCAGAAAGGCAGGAATTCAGCAGAACAGCCCCTCCATACCCAGCCTCCTTGTCCAGCTTGGATGAAAAGACATTTCCACCCCACCTAGTCTGCTTTCCAGATTCTCCCCCAGTCTGAAGGTGAAGTCCACCCCTTCCTGCCCAGCCTCCATCCCTGCCAGGCTCCTCTGCAGTCCAGAAGTAAAGACTGTCCCTCTCAGCCCAGACCCACTTCCTGCCTGATTTTACAGAAGCCCAGATGTGAAGCCCACTCACACCAGCTCAGCATGGCTGCTGGCAAGATTCCTAGGAAGCCTGAACTTAGAGTCCACCCTGACAAGCCCAGCACTTCTGCCTGCTAGATCTCCAAATAATCTGGATTCAAAGCACACCCCACTGTTTTAGTCCCATTTCTGGATATATTCCCCAGCAGCCAGGAGTGAAGTCCATCGAGCCCTACCAATTCTCTTGCTTGCTAGATACACCAGTATCTAGAGCATGCAGACCTCCTTCAGAGCCTGGCTGGCTGAGCTGATCCTGGAACCTCTCTCTGCACTGACAGTATCAGAAGCCCTATTGAGTAACACAAGGGAGTCAACAGCCCTCAGGGCACAGCCTATACCAATTTCATTACTCAGGGCCAGAAGGACTTTTCCAGAAGGATCACCAGCTGCCAGATCCCCACACCAGAGCAAGCCAAGTGGTTTGAGCAACAGCACTGATTCAAACTTGAACAGCAATACTATCTCAAGCACACCATTTTGTGTTGGGATATTGGTCAGGTATAACAGCAGTGGCAAGAGCCAGGTGAGACCTTCAAACTAGATTTGGGCAGACTAAAATAAGTTTCTCTAAACAAGAACCAAGTCAGGATCAAATCTGGTGGGAGTGACTTTTAATCACAACCTATCCAAAACAATGGATGAGCAGACAGGAAAATCTTGGGATTACTGTAGGGCAAAGTGACACTTTGCTCCCACCTGGGTGAAATGTCAGAAACTATACTGTTTTCTGAAGACATTTCTGCCTACCCCTGCTCTTCTCAGATTAAAATTGATAAATCAAAACAAAAAATAGAATTTCATAAAGTCCTTTTAAGCAGTCACTCACCTCCTATGACCAACGATATCACATATTTAAAGTCTTTTGTTTTAGGGCACCATTAAAAACTTTCCCCTTTTCAACAGCTGCAGCTGGATATGCCATAAGTGAAAAAGGCTTGAATCTGAAAACAGTGCAACTCACCATCCCAAATAAATTACATTTTAAAATAAATTTCAGAGACATGGAGAAACACATGGATAGAGACCACACTCTGCTCTGCTCAAAATTCTGCTTCTGCCATTTTGTGATGTGTTTGGACGTCTAAGTCACCATAATTAATTTCTGTATGTAATCTTAATAGATCAACTCCCAATGTACTTAGACAGGCACTCATCTGCAAAAAGATAGAGCAAATATCAACAGATGATTTCACTCCATGACAAGTAGAATGTGCAAGCAAAAGGAGCTGCCAGCATAGTAGAGGAAAAGTTTGTGGCATTGCCTGCACAGTAATGAGTTTGTTTAAACAATGCTCATGGCTGCCATCCTTTGTGACTTGCAAGAAAATTAACTTCTGTGAGTCAATCTCAGCAATGAAAAATTTATAATAAAATTGGCTTCCACTATGTGCAGTTTATATCCATTTGTACAAGTGAATTTTTCTTCAAGAACAAAGATGCTCCTGGTGGTCTCTGTAGCTCTTGCAATCAGCTGAAGATGATGGATTTGGCTTTTGTAAGCATTCAGAGTGAACTTGTGCTATAAACACACATACAGACTGTAGAGTTAGTTGGTGGGTATGGCAATAAGTAGGAAAACAAATCATAAGATTCTCCAGCTTTACATTACTGTGGCAGAATTAATCTACATCTAGTAACTGAATGACTGGAAGATATAAAAGCATGGACAACAATGATGATACTGGAAACAGTGGGGCAAGAGGATAGAAATTGGGGGAAGGTAAAAGGGAGGGAAAAAAGAGGAAGAAGAAAGAAGGAAAACATTCAAAGAACCCAAAATGGAAAAAAAAAATTGCTGATTATAATGTATTTGGTAATGTCTTTGACTGGACCAATATGTAGTGTATTCATGATGGGAAAATTCATTTGGTATGCAGTAATAATACACAGTGATTAAAGATAATAAATAAATAAATTTATTAAAAAATAAATATACAATTACAGAAATAGTTTAATTTTTTCTACAAGATTTTGTATAATTACATGATTATATTTTTACCCTTGTTTTTGAAATTGTTACTTAATTTTAGTATAAAATCTAATATATATTTGGATCCTAAAAATAAATCTAATTTCAAATAAAAAAGTTCAGAATTTTTCAGAATGCATGTAATACATTCAAAACCTGTTAGCTTCATGAGTTAATTAGCATATGGTTTCTATAGTAGCTTTGGTTTTTAAGAGTTAAATCATAATAACTTTTATATATACTAAGCCATGCTCTCTGAATATTTCAAAATACATTCTAGACATTATACAATTAATTTATCTAAGACACATAGCAAGAAGCAGGTAGGATTTTATTTCATTCTAAACAACAACCAAAAAAGTCACTGAAAAAAATGAATTCCCAAAAGTCTCTAACCAGTTACTTCAAGTCCAGAGCCAAATCATAACATATACATAAAGTGTTTTGTTTTAAGACAAAGGGGAGAATTTCCTTGGTTCTCCTGCTGCACCTGAAGAAGTCACAGGCAAAAAGGCTTCAACCTGAAAACAGAAAAACTGTCTATTTCCAAATAAATCACACTTCAGAATGGAACGTTCTAATGCCTTTGACATATGACATGTGACACTTTACATAAGCCAGATGACATATGTAAAGTTCTTAGTTCTAGGGAAAAGTTGGGATTTCCCTTTTTTCTGCTGCTGAACACCTGGATAAGCCTTAGGCAAAAAAGGATTCAATGTGAAAACTAAAAAACACTCTATATTGAATATACTACATGTAAAAATGGAATTTCCTAAAGTCCTTTTCCCCAGGTATTCAACTCCCAGATGCAATTCATATACATAAAGGTTTTTGCTCAAGGACAAAGTTTGGATTTTTTTTTCCACTTTCTGCTGCTATACCCAGCTAAGTCATAAGCAAAAACACTTCAGCCTGGGGACCAGCAGATAGTGTAATGCCTTCTTCGCTGGACTCCCATGTAGTCGACCGTGGTTTGAGTCCTGGACCTGGTTGCTTAAACTCGCGCTGTTCCCAAGATCCCAAGAGGCGAATAGAGGAGATTGAGGCATGGCCATACCCGCTAGGGGGTGATTTCTCGCTTTCTCTTTTTTTTGAGAAGTTCTTGCTGTAGGGCATGTATGCTCGCCATAAAGACAGAGAGAGACAGAGAGATAGAAAGCGAGAAATTACCCCTAGGGGGGATAGCCACACCGCAATCCCTTCTCCATTCGGGATCTTCTCCCTGTCGGGATCTTGGGCATGCAAGCACTCGTGCCTGGTGTGAGTTTAAGCCACTGCGTCTGGGACTTGAACCGCGGGAGTTCTGATATAGCCATTATGCTAACTACTGGTTTCTCTTGCTTTTTGTTTCTCTGTCTTTCTGGTGAGTGCAGGCATCCTATAGCAAAAACCTCTCAACAAAACAAAAAAACCCCTTCAATCTGAAAATTTAACCACTCTGTATTCTCAAATAAATTATATTTACAAATGGTATTTCTTAAAGGACATTTGCTAAGTTACTCAGTTCATAGAATGAAATATTATATGTAAAATGTTTTATTCTGTGACAGATTCTCCTTTTAGACACAGCCTGGGAAGACTAAAGCCAGACTGTGAGGCCGGAGCATGCCAGGTGGTCAGGGAGTGGAACCCAGGATCCAGGCGCTGCTACAGCCCTGGCCACGTCAGGAAATCAGGCTGAAAAGATCTCCGAGTGTTACTGGGCTGCGGGCGACTCCCCTGTGTGACAGCCCTAGGATCTACTGGCAGGAGCAGTGCGGGGCGGGGCCGAGGGACTGGGTGGTGGTCAGGTTAGGGCCCAGCACTGGCCCCACTTCCCGCTCTGAGCTCGCTCCCAGTGACGGGGGCAGTGGCGTCGCAGGTCCCACAGGCTCACTTTCCGACGCCAGGACCGGAGCGCAGTCCCCCAGGTCAAGTCCACCTCTGCCACCCCGCTGGGCAGCCCGCTCACCATTGGCAAGGCCCACCTTTGGCCAAACCGCTAATGCATGACCTGCTGGGAGAGGTGACCGCCAGGGCTCAGCGTACACAAAGGTCGCCGTGGCAACGACCCCGCCCCACGCTTGCTGATTGGCCCAGCGCCGCGGACAAAAGCAGACGCAAGGAGTTCTGGGAGCCGGCGGGGCTGCGCAGGGCACTGGCGCGGAGGGGCCAGTGGGCCTCACAGCTGGCATCGCCCCGAACGAACAGGCCCCGCCCAGGCATCGCCCCCTGCTGTTGGATCTGGGCCCGACCCCCTCGAGCTCGACCAATCAGCGTGGGAAGAGCACGACCAGTACCTAGGCCGCTTCTTACTGTCGTGGAGCAGGAAAGGCGGCGTTCTTCTTAGGCGGCTGCAGGTCGTGGTGGCCTCGCTGGAGGCCATGAGTGTGGCAAAGGTGACAGTTGGGCCCAGCTGGTCTTACAGGCATGTGAGCGCCGAGCCAGGGGAGCGTGTGGGACCGGGATGTCTTCAGAGGGCGGTGGTCGGGGGCGGCAGCCTTTTGGAAATGGGGGTTTGGGACTTGGGGGTGTGGGGATGAGAGGGGATCACAACGCCGTTTGGGAGGGCGCTCATGGGACCTGCAGGGCCATCCTGGGAGAGTGGAGGGGGCTCTGAAGCACGCTCCAGGCAGGGAACTCCTCCTTAGTGTGGCCAGCATGCTAGTCCTGTGCCCTGTCCCCTCGCACCCAGTGGCGACATCATTCTCCCAGACATGTGCCTTTCTTAAATGCACAGGATGTGTGTGTGTGCTCTCTGGAGAAAGGCAGAGAAAGTGAGAAATCAGCTTCTTGGTGGGGGGGGGGGCGTATGGTCATGCAGCAATGCTCTCTTCATTCCCCTCTGGAAATACCACAGGAACGCAGGCTCCCAGCGTGTTTTTCAAGCAAGTCTGCCATCCCAGCCGCCCCACCTGCTAGCCTACCCTGTGCCTTTCAAATCCAGAAAGTCACACCTTTTGGGTTTAGTCAAAACGTTTGGGGCTTAGTTTGGTCTTCAAAAAGGCTGACTGAGTTGCCATCCCTGATCAGTTTCTCAGCCTCCTTCAGCCTATTCTTCCTCCCCTGTGACCTCTGTCCAGGTCAGAGGGTCTGTCCACCCACCTATCAGAGCCCCTGCTGCCCCTTAGCTGCCCCAGGTCTCATTCCCACAGTGAGGAGTGGGTTGTGAATGTTCAGACCAGGACACTGACTCTCATCTTGTCCTCTCAGCACATCTTGTTTCAGTGGGATGGATGCTACCCAAAGTGGCCCACAGGCAACTCTCTGGAGCCCCAAATGGCACAGGGGCATCTTAGTGAGAGTTCCTCCTGGTGATTGTCCCCTCTTCATTCCTTTCCTTTGTTTCTTGGTTCAAATTGCTTTTATTTTTATTTATTTATTTATTTATTTATTTATTGGAGAAGTTTTTGCTATAGGGCATGTGCGCTCTCCAGAAAGACAGAGAAAGACAGAAAGAGAGAAATCACTCCCTAGAGGAGATGGCCACACCACAGTCCCTTCTCCTGCATTCTCCTCTCGGGATCTTGGGCACGTACACACATGCACCTGGTGTGAGTTTAAGCTACCAGGTCTAGGACTCGAACCTCGGTCGATTACATGGGAGTCCATTGACATAGCCATTATGCTAACTGCTGGTCCCTCTAATTGCTTTTAAAAGGAACATTAAGAGCATTCTGCAAGGTTTCTTTCTGGCTCTTTGATGTTGTCAGGGAGCAAATATCACCAGCCTTGAGGTATTCAGAAGCTGATGATCTGTCTGCTTCTCTGGCTGCGCAGTCACAAGGAAACAGACCACATGGAGGGCAGTCAGGTGGGATAGGAGGAGGGTTCTCAGGCCCTGGGCAGGTAAGTGACCTCTGCCCCAAGGGCTTCTCTTGCTACCCTGCTGCCCTTGGTCAAAGGCCACACCAGGAAAAGTACCACATACACTTGCAGAAGTCAGAGACAATTCCCACTTTGTATTTTCATTTTTTTAAAATTGCTTGAGTGCATGTACTCTTGCCAAAAAGGGAAAGAAAAAACACTCCCCAGTGGGGCATGGTCCTACCACAATCCCTTCTCTATTTCTCCATCCTGTCCAGTTCATTTTCTAAAGATACTTGTATCGAAATAAGCTGACCCGGAAAAGAAGTCTTTGACAAGTTGAGGGGAGATGTGCTTGATCAAGAAATGCTCGCAGGTGTTTTTCTCCCTGAGGTGGGACTTTGTGCTGGACACATAGATAGTTGGGCTGAGTTAACTATTCTTTAAGAAACGGGTAAAGGGGGGAGAAATCATGTGCTTACAAAATTCAAGTTTCTGTCTTATACACTTTTTCCATTCACATAGTCTTTTTTTTAAATTTTTTGAGAGGTTTTTGCTATAGGGTGTGTGCGCTTGCCAGACAGACAGAGAGAGACATAGAGACAGAAAGCAAGAAATCACCCCCCTCAGGGGGGATGGTCATGCTGCAGTCCCTTCTCCTCTATTCTCCTCTTGGGATCTTGGACATGCACACACATGTGCCCGGCGTGAGTTTTAAGCCACCGGGTCTGGGACGCGAACCATGGTCGACTACGTGGGAGTCCAGTGACAGAGCCATTATGCTAACTGCTGGTCCCCATTCACATAGTCTTTATCCTTAAATATCACCATGTTTAACAATTAGTGGAAATTCAGAATGAAAGTCAGTTATGACCCTTTCCTAGGAATAGAGGCAGGATTTAGTTTGAAAGATCGTATGAAGATATCCCTCAATTTGCCATTGAAACATGTTTCCTGGCAAGAGAAATTTTGTGTGTGTTCTAAGTAACAAAAGTACCTACATTAACCTTTTTAATACGCATTACATACAATCTTAGACAGTGGGAGCAGGTTGGGGAACTCCCAGTACTCCAATTGGTGGGTCTCAAAACTTTGCCATGTGTCCTTCTGTTCCTCAGTTTTATGGGATCAAGCACCTCAAAGCAGTCTAATCAAGTGAGAGAAATTGTATGGGGTGGCCATGAGTCCAGCCATGATGGTGAGAGCTCACGATAGGCCATCCTAGTCTTACTGATCAGAATTTTGCTATCTGCATTTTAACCACCCTTGTGGGATTTCTGAGTACTGGTGAGAAGTGTAACTGTGGACAGGTGATTACATGTGGGTAAGGGGTCCTGGACTACATGTCATACTTCCTCTGGTGTCTCTGTGTGACTTGTCATGGTCACTTCTACCTTGCTCCTGGCTGGCTAATGCCTACCTTCCACTCAAGCTTTTCCATCGTTGGAGCTCCTGGTCTAACCAGTCTTGGTCTGGAGATGGCATGAGGACATTCCTGGGAGTTGGCAGAGGCCTTGGATATCCACTGGACATCCCCCAAAGATTTGAGATTTGAAGTGTTTAAGTCATTGCAAAGAAAGACCTCTATCTGCTTGTGGTAATAACTGAGTGTGTGGTACCTGACTGTTGTCTATTCATAACTTACCAGAAAGAGAGCCATTTTTGCCCAGAGGTGAAAGGCCCTTTGTCATCCCATTTTAGAAGGACTGAGAGACCTCAGGCCAGTCCTGGGTGATCCACAGGGAGCTGGGCCTAGTCCAGGCCAGCCTGGCAGGTGTGTGTGCCCTCTTATGCTCTGAGCATCTCTCAGGATCAGGCAGAGCTGTACTCTGTGCTAATATTTTAAACACAGGTTTGTGACAGGGGCAATTCTTATAGGTCACCTTCTTCTCAGCCCAGCCTAATCCACTTCACTTTTGAACATAGGTTCTGGGTGACTGAAGTTTGGGATCACTGGGTTCCAAAAACTGCCTGTGAGTGAACTTTCCTCCCTTTTACTATAATAAAGTTTGTGTCTTTCACATTGAGTGAGACCTTGACTGTTCATTGGATACCCTGAGAACTGTGGGATTTTGAGCATTTAATGAGGTGCACAAGAAGGCCTGTGGCTATTTATAGGAATAACTGAGGTCTGTGGTATCTGACCTTTTTCTCTGAGAATTTACCAGAGAGCCAGGCTTTGCACCACCAGAGGTGTAGGGCCTTTCATCAGCTCCATGTTAGAGCTAGAAGACCTTGAATCAGGCCTGAGGGCAGTCCAGGGGAGCTGGAACTAGACCAGCATGGATAATATGGGTCCCTCCTCTCTTCTCTAAGTATCTTTCAGTGCCAGACAGAGCCATGCTTCATGCTGATGTTCCAATACAGATGTCTGAATCTGGCAATTTTCACAGGCCAACACCATCTCAGCCAAGCATGATCCTCTTCACTCTTGAACCCAGGTACTTGGTGATGGCATTTTGGGGTCGTAGGATTGCAAGAACTGCCTGGAGTGAGCTTTCCTCTCTTTTGTGGTACTAAAATCAGGTTTTTTTTCACATAGGGTTTAAAGCAGGATTAACAGTTGTTTAGGATTTTCAAGTAGTGATATAAAGTGACTGTGAACATGTATGGCATGTTTTCAGGCCAACCAGGCCTGGGACCCAAATGGTAGGTAGTTTGTGCCTTCTAACTCCCTGCTGTGCCACAGATGCTGGGCCAAGTTTTAGATTTAAGTTAGTCTGGTAGCATTCTCCACAACCATCAACCTATTTATCTATTTTTCTTTATAATCAAGATATAATTTAACACACTGAAATAAACAGATACCAGTTGTACATACTATTCAACATACTATTCAACACATTTTGACAGATGTAAAATGTGTGCTTATATAACCCAGGCATAGTTCCATCAACCTAGATATTTCTTGCCCTTTGCTAGCAACCTCCCACCCTATCTACAATAATGTAAGGGTACTGAGGAAAAACCCAACTCCATTTCTCCTATTGTCTTAACAATTAACACAGAATTTCCAGGACCAAGAAGGTGCCCCCAACCCCATGCATATACAAGCAAGCAATCCCTTCTGCACCAAAACACAATGACTGTCCTCTGATTCATTTCAGCTCTGACACTGACAATTGGATATTGTGTGAGATTTCACAGGTTGGGAGCTCAATTCTCAACACTGCCACTGCCTCCTTGCCCTCTGGCTCAGTGACCTGGTGCTTAAGGTAGCTAGATCACACCTGGCTGACCATGCAGTTCAAATCTAAGCCTAGGTTATTTAAACATGCATGCTCCAAATCTTAAAAGGGTAGAGAAATGAAGAAGGGATTGTGGTATGACCACACCTCATTGGGTTGGATATTTTCTTCTTGTGCCTCTGCCTGTTTTTTTCTGTCTCCTTGTCTCTGTGTACTCTCTGGTGAGTACATAGCCCTCTGACAAATTATAAAAGACTGTCTCCCAATGTTTATTTGTCAAACACATGCCTCAGGTGGTCTTTATGTGTGTTTCAGACTTATTAGCTATAAATTGGGGTTCCCATATTCTAACCCAGGGGTTGGATCTGATTAATTTACTACAGTGGCACACAGAACTTAGGGAAACACTTTTGATTACTGTTTAACTGTAAAGGATATTATGCAGGATATAGGTGAACACTAGATGAAAGAACACACAGGGTGTCAACCTGGAAAGGAAAGTTGCTGCAAAGTGAGTAAAGTAGAAAAATGCGTTTGAACTAGAGTTAGGGCCCTCATCCATGTGTCACTAATAACATGTGCTTAGGTCTAATTTCCTCTAATAATAGGTGCTTAGGTTTTACTGAATCAGCTTGGATAAGCCAAGATAATCTCCCCATCACAAGAACCATATTTGAATCACCCTTGCAAAGTCTTTTCTGCCATGCAAGGAGACATGTTCACAGGTTCTGGGGATTAGGAGGTGGTCAATTTATCCTCTTTGCCAACATAGCTTATGTGATCAATGGACAGATTAAGACTTGGCCCTGTAAGTATTTCACTTATAAATCTAGAGAGAAACGTCCCATAAAAGTCATTAAAATCATTGCTGATCATGACCTCATGAAAATGAGCCAAGGTGGAGTAGGTAAAGCTAAGGGACTGTTGTATTTATTAGAAGCCTTGTGATACTTTAAATCATGTGCATCTAATGCTGCTACTGTGAGTAGAGTCATCACAGGTCCAACTCACACCTAGTAAGTCACATGGAAGTGGATCTCCAGAACTTGCCCAGCATGGTGGTTGTGGTTCACAATACTGTGATCTATACTTGAAATTCACTGAGAAGGGAGATTTTAAGTGTTTTCAACACACACAGAAAAGGTAACTGTGTGGTCATAGATATGTTGAGTAGCTTAATTATGGCCCTCATTGTAGTGTGCACACATATATCAATCAATATGTACACCTTAAATATATGTTATTTGGGGGCCAGTAAGAGGCATAGTGGTTAAAGTTCTTGATTCCTGCATGTCCAACCCTGGTTCAAGTCCCAGACTAGAAACTCATGTCCAGATCATGTGCATGTACATGCCGAAATCCCAAGAGGAGAATGTAGGAGAAGGGATGACATGACCATCTCCCCTGGGGTTGATTTCTCACTTTCTGTCTCTCTGGCAAGAGTGTGCACCATATACAAAAATATGTAATATATATATATATATATAAAATTAGATATTTATATGTTATGTTATTTGTCAATTCTCCTTCAATATAGATGACAAAAAGTATCTTACAAAATGGGCCTAGCAGATGGCATGGTTGTTTAGGCACTGTTTGTCCATATGGCACTAACTTTCTTAGTGGTTTCAGTCCCAAAAACAGCAGCTTGAAAATCATGCCAAACGTGTGTGTGTGTGCTTCTGGGTGCTTTGGCCAAAATCCCAAGAGGAGAGTGGAAGGGAAGAGATTTTGGTGTGACTGAGCAGTGGTTTCCCAAGAGCCCCTTTTTTTTTTTTTTGCTATAGGGCACATGCACTCACCAGAAAGACAGAGAGAGACAGAGAGTCAGAAGTGAGAAATCACCCCCCAGGGGGGATGGCCATGCCACAATCTCTTTTCCTCCATTCTCCTCTTGGGCTCTTGGGCACGCATGCACATGGCCTGGTGTGAATTTAAGCCACCGGGTCTGGGAATTGAACCGCGGTCGACTGCATGGGAGTCCAGTGACATAGCCATTATGCTAACTGCTGGCCCCTTTCAAGAGCTCACTTTCTGATGGTATTGGGCCAGCGACATAGCCATTATGCTAACTGCTGGCCCCTTCCAAGTAGCCCACTTTCTGATGGTGTTTGGCATGTAAGAATCTTTTCACTGTTGTGTCCTTGCCGGTGGTACAGATGGTGGAACTCTAATCTGTGAGGCTGCAGCCATACAGGTTCATTTTCCCAGTCAGCCTGAAAGACATTGGGAAGCTGTTATCTTGACTAGCTGGAGGGCTGGGGGAAGAGTACTGAAGCATCTAGAGACCCACTTTAGAGATGCCTATTTCTCTCTTTTAGGTCTGTGCTCTCTTTCTCTCTCAATCACGAAAGAAAAAGAGACTTTACAAATCTTTTTACTGGTCTGAAAACAAAAGAAAAGTATATCAGGAAAGGCACAGACATATTTTTCTGTGCAAAAATGCGACATGACGTTCCCAACAACCTAATAGTAATGTTCCACCTCTAATTAATTTAATTCAGTGTCTTTTTTATCTGAAGGTAACTTTCTTAAGTTTTTTTTTCCTGTTAAAAATGTTCTTGTATAAAGTGATAGCAGTAATAAGCATAGATTAAAAATTGTTTTATTATTTGGCAAAATGGGAAGTTTGAAGTCTAATATGTGAAACATCTGAGTTTTTATTGCTGTTGAATGTTATAGGCCTATGAATTTCATGATTGTAAAATTGTGAACCTCTGAACAGAAGCTGATGGCTGAAGTCCACTGTACTGTCTTCTTCCTGTCAGGGGACTTGCCTCCCAGCATGTTACCACACGTCACAGTTTCACATCAATATATTATTACCATTTTCATTTTAATTGTCTGAGGATGCATGCACCTGTCAGAGAGAAAGAGAGAGAGAGCACAAGCGAAAGACCACCCTCAAATGAGATGTGTACACACCAAAAAGCCTTCTCCATTTTCCTACCATTCAAGATTTTGGTCTCACAAACACACACACCTGGCATGGCTTTGGAGCCTTTGGGACCAGGATTCAAACTGAGGTTGGTCATATGGATCCACATCCCATTGGACAGCACTTTATCCACCACCCTATACCACTGGCCAGCCCTTGTAAATTTTTCAACAGTTACCTTTTCTTAAGATACTTTTCTTATTCTTCAATAACTTAGTGAGTTAATAATCAATGAGTGGACAACCTATGCATGGTTAGTCAGTGTGTTTACAAGGCGAGAAATAATTTTGGAATGGTGATTAAGAATCTTAGTGGTATTGAATTAAGTAGATAATTAATTAGATAATTAAATCTGGGCAAGGAATCCATCCAAATCTTTTCCCAGAATTTCAATCACAGTGACCATTACTAGACATTATGATTATGTTCCACACAGCCTTGTTAGATGCCAAAGGACCATATTCCACAGTAAAGGTTGTACTGGGGGATGGCTCTACACATCGCTGTAGACCTCTGGTGGGAAATCCCTCATTCGAAGAGGATTTCGGTGCTGGAGGCTTTCCCAGGCCAAGCTAGAGAAGGTGTTCTTTTCTATTTAATTCTGTGAATAATCTCTTATATTTCACAAAGCTGGATAGAAGGATGATAGTCCTGTGCTGTAAGAGGCAACTTCACAGCCAGATCATTCTGACTGAGACTGGCCAACCAGGGTTAGGAGACTTAGAACAACCATGCCTCTTAATAGTTTACCATTTTCATACTTGTTATAGTCTGAAAGTGTACCACAAACGCCATGGGCTGGAAACTTAATCCTCACTACAAAGTGCTGGGAGAAGGGGCCCCTTGAGAGATATTCAAGTCTTCAGGAGTCTACCCTCAAGATTTAATTTTGCTGTTATAATTAAAGGGCTTGATGGAGGGAGAACATTTTCTTCCCTACCACCTTCTGCCATGTGAGGACACAGTGTTCCTCTCATTTGGAAGATGTGGCCTTCACCAGGATCAATACTGGTGCCACAATATTTTACTTTCTGCCTCAGACAATTAGAAATAAATTTATGTTCTTATTCAGTTACCCAGTCTGTGATATCCAATAAGACAATATCCAATCTTCCACATTGGCATCAGCAGCTTCAACATCTCCTATGGGCTCAGATCCAAGAAACTAGTGATCTATTCAGAATCACATTTGGCCATGTAAGAGTCATCTCAGAGATACCATTATCCAAACTGATGTCACATGCCAAACGTCAAAGAAACTCTTTCTAAAGTTTCCATTTCCCAAGACTAGCACATCTGTTAACCCCTCATTGCTCAAGTGAGGATTTGGAAAAATTGCATTCTCTCTCTTTTTCTTTCTGTCCTCAAGGTGACAACTAGTCAGATAATGGTCTTTGTACCTGAAAGACCAAAATCTCCATTGTCATCCTCTCCATCCCAGCACCTGTCATCCCTGGGAGGTCCTCCAAAAAGGATGACCTCCCTACATCCCATTGAGCTTCCTTCAATTCTGTTTTCCTTCAAAATTCTACTTATCTTGGGAACCAGCAGTTAGCGTAATGGATCTGTCACTGGACTCCCACGTAGTCGACCGCGGTTCGTGTCCCGGACCCGGTGGCTTAAACCTCACGCCAGGCACATGTGAGTGTGTGCCCAAGATCCCGAGAGGAGAATGGAGGAGAAGGGATTGCGGCGTGACCATCCCCCCTGGGGGGTGATTTCTCGCTTTCTGTCTCTATGTCTCTCTCTGTCTGTCTGGCGAGCGCACGCGCCCTACAGTGAAAATCTCTCCATAAAAAAAAAAAAATTCTACTTATCTTTAGAAGGTACAGACAATGTCTTCTCTCTGACATGACTCTATTGCAACTCTATTGACTCTATTGAATATTTTTCAGATCCTTCTGGGCTTGTTCCCTTGTTACTATTTTTTTTTTTTGAGAGGTTTTTGCTATAGGGCGTGTGCACTCGCCAGACAGGCAGAGAGAGACATAGAGACAGAAAGCAAGAAATCACCCCTTCGGGGGGATGGTCACATCGCAATCCCTTCTCCTCCATTCTCCTCTTGGGATCTTGGGCATGCACGCACACACACCCAGCGTGAGTTTTAAGCCACCAGGTCCAGGACGCAAATCGCGGTCGACTACGTGGGAGTCCAGCAACATAGCCATTACACTAACTGCTGGCTCCCTTCCTTCCCCCCTGGGGGGTGATTTCTTGCTTTCTGTCTCTATGTCTCTCTCTGTCTGTCTGGCGAGTGCACGTGCCCTATAGCAAAAAACCTCAAAAAAAAAAAAAACCAAAAGAAGTACTGAAAGGAGTACTATGTCTACTATTTCAGAAAAACCAAAGAGAGGAAAATAGAACTAAGAGAACAAAACAACCAAGAAAATGGCTATCAAACTTACAGGCAAAGGTCCACAAATATCAATAATAAAATAGAATGTTAATGGATTAAATTCTCACATTAAAAGACACAGACTGGCTGAATGGATTTTGAAAACAGAAGCCTTCTGAATGCTGCCTACAAGAAACACACCTCATGGATAAAGACAAACACTAACTGAAAGTGAGAAGCTGTAAAAAGATATTCCAAGCAAATGGAAATCTTAGAAAAAGGCTGAAGTCACAATAGTGATATCAGGCCAAATAGACTTTAAGAGAGACACTGTAAGTAGAGACAAAGAAGAACACTACATTGTACTAAAAGAGCTAATTCACCAAAAAGATGTAACACTTATTAAAAAAAACTATGCATCCAGCACTGGCACACCATACATGAAAGATAAACTTTGATCAAAAAGAAGAGAGGCTAGGGAACCAGCAGTTAGCGTAATGGCTATGTCGCTGGACTCCCACGTAGTCGACCGCGGTTCATGTCCCAGACCTGGTGGCTTAAAACTCACGTGGGGTGCGTGTGTGTGTGTGCTCAAGATCCCGAGAGGAGAATGGAGGAGAAGGGATTGCGGTGTGACCATCCCCCCTGGGGGGTGATTTCTCGCTTTCTGTCTCTATGTCTCTCCCTGTCTGTCTGGCGAGCGCACGCGCCCTACAGTGAAAATCTCTCCAAAAAAAAAAAAAAAAGAAGAGAGGCTACAACACAATAATCATTGGAGTTGTTTCCTTTGGCAAGGTCACCTAGACAAAAAATAAGCAAAGAGATACAGGATCTAAATGATAACATAAATTGAATGGACTTGACTTCCATCCAACAAAGCACAAATTATACCTTTTTATTCATGCCTGTGTGGAATATTTTCAAATATTGACCATATGATAGGGTACAGAACAAGACTTTACAAGTTCAAATGGATACATTTTATATCCAACATCTTCTCCAGTCATGATGGAATTAAACTTGAACTGCAGAAAAAGTCATCAAAAGTATCCAAATACATGGAAAGTAAACAACTTATTCCTAAATGACTACACAACCACTGAAGAAATTAAGACTGAAATCAAAAGATCCATTAAAACCAATGATAACATGGACATAAGTTATCATCACCTGTGGGACACTGTAAAAGCAGTCATAAGAAGGAAGTTCATAACAATCATTGCCCAGAAAAAAAAAAAAAAGGTGGCAAATGACAACCTAATAACACATCTTAGGGAATTGGAAAAACAACAACAAAATACCACAACAGAAATAAAGATTAGAGCAGAAATATGGATGAGCAGATGAAGTATTTTTTAAGGCACTGGATTTACATGTGGTCAACCATGATTCGAGTCCCAGAACCAGTGGTTTGAAACACACTGGGTGCATGAGTGTGTGTGCCCAAAATACTGAGAGGCAATGGAGGAAAAGGGATTATGGTTTGGCCATCCCTCCAGGTGGTGCATTCTAACTCTAATTCTCTGTCTCTCTGTCTGTCTCTCTCTCTCTCATGAGTAGATGCATCCTTTAGTAAAAAATCTCTTTAAAATAATAGAAATAGAGGAACCAGGAGCAGCAAAAGAGATGATCTGATTGAAAAGGGACCTCATCTCAGAACTCTTGTTGCACTCTCACCACCCATGTGTATCATGGATTGTCTCCTTTTCATGTGACATTCTGTATTGAGCCCCATGTCTTCTCTACAGTGCAAGGAACAGCAGCAATGAGAGAGATGGTCAAAACACAAAGGGAAATCATCTCTCCTTGCCCAGGTCTATACTGAGCTTTTATAGTTTGCTAAAACAGGGAATGTGTACTTCTATTCCATCTTCTAGCTAAATCTCTCAAGCTCTGCCCCAGGTGCTCCTGATCCTCGGGGACTAGAATCAACTCTATAAAATGAGAAAGAAATGTATAACTTATCAGATGACTGAAAGGAGCACAGAGGCACAAGAAAAATGAGAAAAAGAAGTATCTCTCACTCAAGAAAATGGAACAATCTTCCCTTAACCTTAGACAGCACAAAAGAATTCATAGAACTGTCAGAATAAGAATTCAGAACTTTCATAGTATAACAACTGAATGAGATGCAAGAGAAAACAGAAAACCAACTTAAAGAGATGAGAAAGTCCTTCCATGACTTGAAGGAGGATATAGACATCATAAAAAACAATCAAACAGCATTTCTAGAGATGAAGACTCTAATACGGGAAAACAAAACCTCCCTTGAAAGCATTAATAACTGATTAGGCCATGAAGAAGAAAGGATATCTGATATGGAAGACAAAATGTCTGACTTAGATAAAACAAACAAAAGGAATAAAAACAACAAGAATAAAATAGAAAAGAGAGCAGCATGCTTGAGGACAATACTAGATACCACTAAACACATAAATATCCAAATAATAGATATCCCAGAAGTTGATAGTGGCATAGAAGATCTATACTATAAATTACTTGCAGAAAATTTTCCACACCTACAGAAACATTCAGACAAACAAACCCAAGATATAAAAAGGAGTCAAATAGAATCAACCTAAGAAGATCCTGTCCATGGCACATCATAGCCAGATTGTTCAAAATAAAAGACGACAAAAAGAGTATAAAAACAGCAAGAGAGAAATGTCTGCTTACTTACAAATGTTTTCCTTTTAGGCTAACAAGACCTCTCAACAAAGTAACACAGGCAAGGAAAGAATGGGGAGATGTATGCAAAACATTAAAAGCAAAACAATTTCAACCAAGAATGCTATGTCCAGCAAGATTATCCTTCAGAAGTGAAGAAAAAATGGAAATATTCTTAAATAAAAACTGAAAGAATTCAACACTAGACCAGATCTTCAAAACGTCTTGAAAGGAGTACTACATTAAGAAAAATAAAGAGAGACACACAGAAATAGAGAACAAGAAACAATCAAGAAAACAGCTAACAAAATGGCAGGGGTCATTCTAATATATATATTAGCAATATTAGCACTATATTTTTTAAAAGTATTTATTTAACTTCATTCATTCATTTATTCATTTTTATTTGACCAGAGAAGGACAGAGTGAGAGAGGAGAAGTAGGAAAGCAAGCCACCAGGTTTGGTACAGGAACTGCAGTCAGCCATGTGGGAGTCCATCACCACTCACCACACCACCTGCCATCGCCAGCATTGAATGTTAGTGGGTTAGATTTTAAAATCAAAGGGCACAAACTTGCTCTATGGTTTAACAAACAGACAGACACACCAGGATCCTACGACATACTGCCTATAAGAAAAGCGCCTCACACAGAAAGACATGCACACCTGGAATGAGTTTAGCTGGAAAAAGATATCCCATACAAATGGAAAAAAAATGTAAAAAGTTGGAATTGTAATACTGGTATCAGAGAAGACAGACTTTATGGAAACTGTAAGAAGAGGGGAAGAAGGACACTATATAGTACTAGAAAGGGTAATTCATCAAAAAGATATAAATCTATAAATACCAATGCACCCAACACTGAGAGCACTGAAATACATGAGAGAAATTCTGTTAGATCTACGGGGAGAGTTAGACCACAACACAATAATAGTTGGGATTTCAACACTCACTATCTTATCTGAACAGATAACCTGGACAAAATATATCAAATAAAATCCCAATAAGGAAAGAGATACACTTTCAAAGTGATAACATAAATCAAAAGAACTTGATAGACATCTGTATAACTAACCATCTAACCACCACAAAATATACTTTTTCTCACCACCAAATAGAACATTTTCAAATAGTGACCAATTGGTAGGGCACAAAAGAAGCCTAAACATAATCAAAGGTATAAAAACTGTATCTAGCATCTACCTTGACCACAGTGAAATTAAAGTGCAGAAAAAGACCTCACAAATTCACAAATACATAGAAAGTAAACAATCCACTTCTGAATCACTTCACGACCCCTGAAGAAATTAAAACTAAATCAAATTATTCACTGAAACCATAATGATCACATGAGTTTTCATAAGCTGTGGGACACTGCAAAGCAGATATAAGGGAGAAGTGCCCACAAGAAAAAAAAAGTTAAAAAGTGGCAAATACACAGCCTAACAATACATGTCAGGGAACTGGAAGTAATACCAAGGTAAAAGACAATATTAATACATAAATACATAAAATAGAAAATGAACTTCACAAAAAATAAATGAATCAAATGGTGTTTTGAGAAGAGAAACAAAATTTTCACACTATTATCTAGACTAAGAACAGAGAAAAGAACCAGATAAATCTTATCAGCAGTGAAACAGGCAATATTACAACACACATAACAGAAATACAAAAGATCATCAGAGAATAATACAAGTGATTATATACCAACAAATAAGAAAACCTGGATGAGTTGGATAAATATCTGGACACATAATCTACCAAGATTTAATCAGAAAGACAACCTGAGAGGACCAATAACAGGAAATGAGGATGATTCAGTAACAAATAACCTCCCAACCTAGAAAATATCATGTTCAATGACTTCACTGCTGAATTTTACAACACTTAAAGTAGAGTTAACCACCGTTCTATGCAAACTATCTCAAAAGTGATCTTTATGAACCCTGCATCACCTTTGTCCCCCAAACAAATAAGGACATAATAGCAAAAGAAAACTTCGGAGAAATATATCTGATGAATATGTGTGCAAAAATACTCAACAAGGTACTAGCAAATCACATCCAATCATATGTTAAAAAAGATTATACACCACAACCAAGTAGGCTTTATTCCAGGGATTCAAGGATGGTTTGATATACAAAACCATAAACATAATACATGTTAACAGAAACAAATATAGAAACCATATAATTATATCAGGAAATATAGAAAAAAATTGATAAATACAACATCCCTTCATGCTTAGGACTCAGCAAAATCAGTATAGAAGGGACACTTCTTAACAGCATAAAAGCCATGTATGAAAAGAATTATAGCTAACAACACACAAAATCAAACTGGAACACAAGGCTGCCCACTTTATTCCTTTTCAATATAGTACTAGAAGTCCAATCAGAAAAGACAATTAAATAAAAGATAAAGGAAAATATAAAGTGAAACTATTTCTATTTGCAGATGACATGATTGTATACATAGAATACCTGAAAAAAATCCAGAAAAGAAATGCATAAAAGTGATGAATAAATACAGTAAAGTGGCAGCATACAAAATCAACATACAAAAATCTGTAACATCTTTATACAGCAACAAGGAGCAGACTGAGAATTGAAGACAACATTCCCATTGACAATAGCATTAGTAATATAAAATACCTTTAATACGCCTAACCAGAGAAGTCAAAGACCTCTATACAAAAATTACAAAACACTAAAAGAAGACATTGAAAATGACATATGGAACCATCACATAACATAATGATTACATTGCTAGACTTCTACATGGCCAACCACAGTTCAAGTCCTTGACCTGGAGGCTTGAAACTCATTCTGGGTGTGTGTGTGTGTGCCTGTCAAAAATCCTGAGAGCATGGTGGAGAAGGGAGTATGGTGGGCCCATCCCACCCTGGAGGTGATTTTTTGCTTTCTGTCTCTCTGGTGAGCACACATGTCCTAAAGAAAAAATGTCAAATTTTAAAATTAAAAAAAGAAGACACAAACAAAGTGGATAGACATTTCATGTACGTTGATTGGAAGAATTAACATAATCAAAATGTCAGTTCTACCCAAATTGGCCTACAAATTTAATGCAATTTCAATCAAATTACCAGATATATTCTTCACGGAATTAGGACAAAACAATCATAAAACTTGTTTGGGGGGCTGACATGTAGCTTGGTGTTTGGGGCACTGGACTCCCACATGGACTACTGCAGTTTGGAGTCCTAGGTTTGGTGGCTTGCTTTCTCACTTTCCCTTTCTCTTTCTCTCTGTCTTTCTCTGGTCAAATTGAAAAATATTAATAATAAATGGAATTAAATGAACAATTGTTAAAAAAAAAACTTGTCTGGAAGCATAAAGACTCTGTATCACCAAAGCAATACAGTTCACAGTGAATAATTTAGGAGTCATCTTGCTCGCAGATCCCAAAATATATTATACAGCTTTAATAATCAAAAAAGCATGGAACCAGTATAACAAGAGGCATGTAAACCATTTAAAAACAATAAAGAACACAAAAATATCTCCCCTCCCCCCCAAATATACATTCAACTGATTTTTGACACAGGGCATGAGAGAATCCAGTGGGAAAAACAAAATATCTTCAGCAAATGGTGCTGGAAGAACTGGATATCTACCTGAAGAAAAATAAAACTGGGCTCCTATCTCTCAACATTAGCAAATATCAACTCGAAATGGATCAAAGACTTAAACATATAGCTGCAGACTATAAAACTGTTGGTGGAAAACAAAGGGGAATCTCTTGGAGACATTGGAGTAGGGAAAAACTTTAAGACCCTCAAAGCACAGACAGTAATTCTCAAAAGACACAGGGGTACTACAACAGGCTAAAAGGTTCTGCACAGCAAAAGAAATAAAAAGTAAAGAGACAACCATTGGAATGGGAGAATATATTTTTTAATTCTCCCTCCGATAAAGGACTGATAACCAAAATATACAGGTATCACAAGTGGATAACCTGAAAAAAAAAAGTTTAATTAAAAGTTGGGTAAAGGAGCTGAACAGACAACTTTCCAAGGAAGATAAATTAATAGCTAAAAAGTATATAAAAGAATGCTCAACATCTCTTATCCCAAGGAGTTGCAAATTAAAACCACAATGAGATACTACAGTCAGAATGGCTAAGATTAAAAAACCAAACCAAAACAGCAACAAAAAAATCCTGCTGA
>NW_006159778.1:342542-346184 GCF_000334495.1 Tupaia belangeri chinensis | reverse complement strand
TGCTGAAAAGGCTGTGGTGAAAAAGGAACCCTCCTACACTATTGGTAATGTAAATTAATACAGTTGCTGTGCAGAACAATATGAAATTACTCACAATTCTACAAATACAACTACTATATGATTCAGCAATTCCACTCCTGAGTTTCTACACACAGGATAGGAATACATGCAATTGATAAAATACTTGCACATCCCTGTTTATTGTGATATTATTTACATTTGCTAAGGTATGGAATCAAACCAAATGTCCAAGAACACATGAAAATATTGAAAAATTGTGGCACATGAAACACTACTCAACCATAAAATACACTGAGACTCTGGCATTTGGTTGAAAATAGATTAATATGGAAGATTTAATGCTAAGTAAAGCAAGCCAGACTATGAAGAAAGGCATCTTATGTCTTCACTTAATATAGAAACTGAAAAGTTTGGAGGTATAAAACCATGAGAAGCAACTGGATACCAGAGACAGTATAAGAGAAAGACAAAAAGTGGGGTAGCGGAAGAATTTAGGGGGGAAAATTTCAACAGAGAAACAGATAGAAAATTACCTGTTATCTGTTGATGACAATATGTATTTATGGTAATTTCCTTGACTGGACTAATAGGGTATTTATGTTGGGAAAATTAATTATTTGAGAGGTTTTTGCTATAGAGCATGTGCACTTGCCAGAAAGACAGAGAGAGACAGAGAGACAGAAAGCAAGAAATCACTCCTCAGGGGGGGGATGGCCATGCCACAATCCTTTCTCCTCCTTTCTCCTCTCAGAATCTTGGGCATGCACGCACATATGCCCGGCAGCTGTATGAGAACTTGTTATTCCAAATACTATCACAAAATACCCCTACTTCCTCCCCTATCCCAAAATGTACCACCTCCCCCTCAGGCCAGAGTTCACTGGCATTCTCATATAGGAGTTTTCCTTACTGAATCCCAGACACCCCATTAATTACTAAAAAATATCCTATCATACTTATTACAGAAGTGGCTGATATTGCTGCCAACTGTCAAATTTCTGATTCCTTTGGTTGATTTTGATGCATGAGGGACACACAGCCATTGGGCAGACATCAGCACTACATCAGTCTCTCTAGGCTGCCCCCACCTCAGAATATGTAAGAATAGTGGGTAAATCGGAACATCAGTGACTTGTCCCTCCTGCCACACCAGCTGCTCTAAGAAATTAATATGAGTCTCACTATCAATAAAAGATAAAAGGTGATACAGCTTACAGTGGAAAATAGTAAGGGTGGACACAATGTGCTGGAGGAATCTAAACCAGAAGCTGAGCAAACTAACCCTGTATGGACATTTTACCACCTTTCTGGAAATCTGGAGTTTAAGAAAAAGAGATCAATATAATGTGGTAAGGAGCTCTGCCTGTTACTAGATAGAAGAAAAACAGGCAGGAACATTAATGAAATAGTGGCCTGGTTTTTTCTGTGTCATGATGCTTTAGGGCTTGTGGCAGTTTCTGTGGGGGGAGGAGCTGCAGTTTTTCTATTGTAATGCACCAGGTTCCAAGGCAGCTGAGTGGTTGAGAAAGAGTATAAAGCCTCTGCATTGCTAAGCCAGAGACCAAACTGGAGAAGGCTTGGAGGAAAGCTGGAGTTCTCCTCCAACTGCTTGATTCTGAGAGTCCTATTCAACTCCTGTCCTGCTGGTCTGCTGACCCACCCACACACTGAACTGTCTCTGATCCTCCTCCCCAACTCTAGTACTTTATCTCACTCCGATTCTTTTCCCTAGTACCTTTCTCCACTTCTTTCCAGGTGCCCAATATGCCCCTTCTTGCCCTGCCCCACCCCTTTCCTTCCCCTGTAAGACACCTTCCCTTCCCTTTTCCATCCCCACCCCACCCAGCACCCTCTGAACCCCTAGTCCTCCCACAATTCTTCCTTTGCAACCTCTGGACGTCTACAGAGGATAAAGACATGATGTTGAATCTGCTCTTGTGTGTCTTCCTGTTAGTACATCCCTGTTATTTCAATGTGAATGTGAGTAACACTGGGCCTGAACAGGCTAAGGCTCCTTTGCATTGGGCTCTTTCACTCTGTGGTTCTCATAACAATGCTGTGGGGGCTCGTGGGTGGTATCTCAGCCCTCCTTTCTGGCCAAGGTGAGGTCTTCGTGTAGCTCTCCTGACCAGACCACAGAGGTCTAGTCTCAAGTGTCCACATCAATTTTAGCTTGGCCCCAACACATCAAGATTGACAGGATGGAAAATAACAAGTTTAGAGCATAATAAAAGAAAGATTTTTAAATATAATAAAAGCCATTGAATCGAATGCTTTAGCAATGGGAATTACTTAACTATTATGCTCATTGGTTTACTGTTGTAGACATCTTATTAGAAACTGTAGATATTTCATATTAGTATGTTTTCACACAAGATTTAGTTTTCTTTCTCGCTCTTGTAGAAAAATCCTCAAGAAAATAAAGATAAGAGTTTAGCTTTTTTTATATTTGAAGTCCAAGTATTTCATGTGGATCCTAATCCAAGTGGTAGTATCTAGTAAATATCAGCATATATGTTATGAAAATGAGATAGGTTGGTGGGTTCTTAACTGTGGACAGTTTTACTCTTCCTGGTTGAGGTCTAAATGACAACATGGAGGGAATTGCTATCTATTGAGGTAAGAGGTCAGACCAAGAAAGTTTTGGGGAACAAGGAGAAGAAGATCAGTTTAGTTTTGCAGAGAAGTGGTCAGGAATCAATGGTGAAGAGAGTCTGTATTTCAGAGGGAAAACTTTGGCCTGACCTCCTCTTGAGAATGGAAAGATGATTAATTCATACCAGAGGCTATCAAAAAGCTTAAGGCTTAGAAAGTACCTAGATGATGCCAGGCAAAATGTGTGACATAATGGAGGTTTATACTATCTGTTATGAGTCTTACATCTAGAGAATCATTAATACCAGGGGAGAATGAGTAGAGATGAACTTGATTCAAAATGGGGGTGGTGCATTCTGAATGTTCTTCATAGACTGTGATGATTCAGGATGCTGTCTCGTGATAGCCAGGGTGGCTGCCTGGCACAGAGTAGGTCCACAGATGCTGGGGTGTGTCCCAGTAACTGCAGCAATGTTGGTGGTCAGAAGATTGACCTGAGGCAGCAGAGCTCTGATTATGGGCAAGCAGAAAAGTAGTTTAGACTCCAGTAGATGAGAGATTCCACACCTGGCAGAGGGGTCTAGAATTATGAGCTCTGATTGAAGACATTTTCTGGTGCTACTTACCTGTGAGATGGTGCTTCTTGCATGTTGTTTACCTTTATGGTGGTGGCATTTTCTTCTTGGGGATTAAGAAAAGCTTGGAGAGATTGTAAGTTACCCCAATTTAAAAAAAATATATATAAAAAAAAAAAAAATAGGATGTGTTTTAACACCAGAGAGTAAGAAAAAGGAAGAAAGCAACCCCCTATGTGTCTTGCTAATACTCATTTCCCCCTCCTTTAGGGATTGTGGGCATAGACACACTGAGGCCTGCGTGTTTTTCAAGATACTAGGCCAGGGATTCAAAGCACAGTGGGCCATATGGTGTTTGTATCCCTTCATTACTAGTCTACAGAGCCAGCCCTAGATTGTCCTTGAGGGACTGAGTGATAAAGCTAAGGTTGTACCTAAGTTATATAGTTCA
>NW_006159778.1:337606-342367 GCF_000334495.1 Tupaia belangeri chinensis | reverse complement strand
TTTTTTGGTAGGAGCCTATTTATTTGCTTTGATAATTGAATGACAAAAATATAAGTAGATAAGATGCTTGATTTTTTTTTGTTTCATTTCTTCTCATGATACAGCTATGTAATATGCTCAATTTTCTAAGAATGACACCTTCTGTTAATTGGAGAGTAATGAGGTGAAGATTGTATGTCCTCATTTTGAAATCACTTTACATAGGAAAAGCATTATAATGGAAATCTCATTATTATATGACTTTTAGATTGGAATTGCCACTAGCTAAAACTTTCTTCTAATTCAGAATAGCAAAATGAAAAAGTAATTTGTGTTCATAGTGTCAAATAATGTGTGACTGCTACAAATGCTTAGGGTTACTTCAATTTTATTTAGTTTTCTCAATAAACTTTGTATTATTTTCCTCTCCTTTTAGCTAATTTAAAGGAAGTATCTGAGAGGATTAATAATGAGAAGAAGGAAAACAAAGAACTTATAGAAAATATGTCCGTTTGGAAAGAGAAGATATCATTTTTTTTCCCTTAAACTTTTTAAATGTTTTCATGTTGAATTTCTTTTACCTCTGCTAGTTCAATTTTTATGGTACCTGTATCTCTTCATTTTATCTGGTGTCCTTATTTCATATGTTCTTTAAACCACCCACATTTATAGCAGTCCTCACATGTGGAAAACTACTTATTTTTGTATGTAGAAGGTCACATCCTTGAAAATTGCCTTTGTAAGCACTTAAGTTTATCTTCTGAATTCTAATTCTTATATATTTATGTAGATCTATGAATTCAAAACATTGCTTCAAGAAAATATGCATCTCTGATGAAGCACTTATATTTAAGATACTTCCTCCAACCACATACATTTTTTAGAAAGGAGGCAGTGAACATTATATTCTGAAAATAGAAATAAAAGAAATGAGTAAATGTTTCTGATTCCATATGGTTTGTTGAAGGACAACATCCTAAGATTTAAAGAAACTATGGAAACTGTGAATGACATTCAAAGTATACATTCTAGATTGCAAAGTGAGTGTTGGAAATGTAAAGACTCAGGGCTTAGAGTTTCGCTGCTCCATTTTATTCTAGTTTGCCTTCTGAGCCTTTATGTCTATGTGTGATCTGAGCTCTTCAGTTTCTCTTGTTGACGATAGTCAACATCAGGGAGTTTGAGGGCCAATCCTCCTCTCAAAGTGTATTGGGCAACTGATGTACTAATAGCAAAAGGACTTTTAATATTTAAGGGACTAGGAAGTATATTTCATTTTTTAAAATTGGGTGATGATCACACTATTCAACACTGCCCTCCAATACCTAGACAAACCGAAAAAAAAAAAAAGTGAGAGATGAGTGACAGTGGGTAGCCAAGTTGAATAGTCTGTACCCCTCTTAATATGGAACTGATGATTTTCAATGTGAACTGTAGGTTACTGTTTTCTATAAGTATTCCACTAAGTAAGC
This sequence comes from Tupaia belangeri chinensis, assembly GCF_000334495.1. Taxonomy (NCBI): domain Eukaryota; kingdom Metazoa; phylum Chordata; class Mammalia; order Scandentia; family Tupaiidae; genus Tupaia; species Tupaia belangeri. The sequence goes on along the minus strand of NW_006159778.1, from coordinate 340,916 downwards.
CATTTCTCTTAGTTTTTATCTTAAAGTTTTTTTTGTTTTCACTATTGGCAGAGGGCATGTGTGCTAGATAGAGAGAGAGAAATAAAAAAGCACCCCCCAGTGGGGCAGAGTTGAGCCACAGTCTTTACCACCCCAATTTCTCTATCCCGTTAGGATATACACACTCACACACACACACACACACACACACACACACACACACACACACCAACATGTTTTTCAAGCCCCTGGGCATATGATTTGAACTGTATCGGCCATAGGCATTCCCGCCTCAGATACATAGCACTTAAACCACTGGGTCCTGCCTTGAACTAGTTCCACCTTCTTTTCTTTCCCCTTATTACCCAGTCATCTATCCTCTTATACCATAAGCAAGAAAGTTATAGATGTCAGGAAATATTGATACCTCATGGTTTTGCCTTGTTTCTCATCTTCATAGGAAAAGAAAACACTTGCACAAAAATTGAAAGTTATTTCCATCATTTCCTCAGGATTTTCATGATTTCTATTGTACATCTCAGCTTTGTTAATCTCTGCTGAACGTCATACAAGCTTTTAAACTGTATTCATGTAGAGACTGTGCACAGGATAGACAGTGAGAAAGAGAAAGACAGAGAAAGACAGAGAAAGAGTAAGGAGCACTTTTCACACTGCCTGGTGATGCTGTAATCACCTTCTTTCTTTACTTTACACTATCAGGTTTTGGGCCTTTGTGAGAGTGCCTGGCATGTTTCAGGCAGAGCAGGTCAGGGAATCGAGTGTGGTCACTGTGTGGGATGCATTTTCTCTTGAGCAGTGAATTCTGCTGCATTTCAGAGGTGGCACATACACTCTTACATGTAATTTATTGAAGTACATAAAAGACACTGGTGCCGGCATTGCTAGCTTCTACAACAGGATGCCCTCTGGCTTTTTTTTTTATATTGTGATTTAGGCTTTCATCATATGCCATATCTCAAAAGATTAAAATTACATGATATGAATGGGAAATTTTTGTGCTTAGAATTGAGTTTTAGTGAGAATATTTTGTTTTGGTTTCCTATCACTCTTAATGGATTCTGCCCAAGAAGTGAAAATGAGGTCTGTGAAACAGCAGACCTGGAAGGAAACTGCTCCACTGAAGACCAAGAAGCAATGGGTTCCAAAAAGTTACTTCCATTGATGATGGAAAGCACAGACCAGGTATTTAACACTTGCTTCACTTGCTTTAAAATGATTTAAACTTTTTGTTTGTTTGTTTGTTTTTTACTATTTAATTTGCTAGATACTTGTGCTTACTGGAGAGACTAAGAGGGAGAGAAAAAAAGAGGGAAAATGATAATGTGCCCAGACCCCTTGGGAAGTGGCTGTGCAGCTATCCCTTCTCCTTTGTCTCTTCTTTCTGAATTCTGTGTCACGCATGCATGACCACACTGGATATACTTTCCAAGTCACTGGGTCTGGGACTCAAATCATACAGGAGTCCATGTGGGATCCAGCTGCCTTAACCACCACTAGCCACCAGCTGAAGCTCTTTTAGTCTTAATTGTGCTGTAATAGAATTAACTAAATTATGTGGTAACACAAAATGTACTCTCCTAATGATTTTCTAGTGTTCAATTTAGTACTGTTAAGTACATCCACATTGTCATACAATAATTTATTATTAAAAGTCTTTTGTCTAATCTGTTTTACAGTCAGGGACTATAAATGACCAGCTCAGCTATTCAAAACCAAGAGCTGTGAGTTCCACTGTTCATAACCTGGAAGGTATGTTGTTTTCTGGGAAGGAACTCTCATACCATGCAAATGAGTTTTCACTCAGAAAGTGAAAAGTGGTTTCCTGTTGTCAAGATTCTCCCGTTCTTCCCCTCACTCCATCCAAACCCTCAGATTCCCCAAAGAAAATGTTTTTTTCCTTTACAGAAAGGAAAAAGGGCCAACAAGTCACCTATTATACACTGAGGTCTGAGAGAGCAGCAACACATGTGGAATTCAGATCTTGGAATTTCAGACAGTCCTCATGGAGTCTACCAACAAGCAAGGAAGGCTGCGTTTGAGTAAGATCTTCATGTGTTCACTGATACAAATGCCTCTGTACGAATACATATGCTGAACATTGCTCCTCCTCCGACATCTTTTAGAATCATGCAGGAAATGTTTGTGCCAAATTCTGTTAGTATTGTGCTCATCCTTCCTTTCTTGAATTCTGTAATCTTCATTTTTCTTTCTCTGCTAAGTGTCATACAGTCTTTTCTTGTTTATTCATGTAGAGAATGTGCACAGGACAGAGTGAGAATGAGTAAAAAGCACCTTTTACAGTGTCTAGTGATGCCATAATCACCTTCTTCCATTCCTTCACACTATCAGGTTTTGGGCATTTGTGAGAGCACCTGGCATATTTCAGGCAGACCAGGTCAGGGAATTGACTGTGGTTACAGTATGGGATCCATATTCTCTTTAATTTATTTGTAATTTATTAAAGTACATAAAAAACACTGGTGTTGGCATTGCTAGCTTCTACATCTGGATGCCCTCTGGGACTCAGGTTTTCATTCTATTCCATTGTATTTTCCTGCTGTGCTCAGATCATTATCTCTTCAGCCTCAGAAATTGAATGGACAGGATTTAAAGAAAAATGGAGTCCAAATATGATGTTACCTTGCTGCAGAAAAGACAGGACCTTGGCAGTACTGGATCCCCTTAATCCAGTCACCAGTTGAGATTCTTGACTTCAGGCTCAGTTCCTATGAAGTATAGTGGGTTTCCTGTCCACTTTGTTCCTAGTGTGAAACTCTCTGAGTCCCAACCAAAGTCAGTGAATTTAACTATGGGTCACTTTGATTGGCAGACCTCGAACTCCACTTGTTTTGCGTTGTTTTCCCCTAAGCCCACACATGTGCAAACACCACTCAACTTCTTTAAAACTCCAGAGTTTCTGCACAAAATTTGTACATAAAATTACAGAAAATTTACCCAAATTCCAAGCTGGACTGAGTCACAAATTTTAGTATTTGATGTATTCAGTCATATGTTCCATCTGCTTTTCCACTATTTCTGTCTGTTCTCAGGGGAGATCAGTGACTTCAGACCTATACTGGTCCCTCTTCAATAGCAATAGTCTTCTTCATTGTCCCTCAAATCTCAGGTTTTGTGTTACTTCTTCCTAAGCCCCAGGCAGGGTTTTTCTTTTTCTTTTTCTTTTTCTTCTCTTTTCTTTTCTTTCCTTTCCTTTCCTTTCCTTTTCTTTTCTTTTCTTTTTTCTTTTCTTTTCTTTTCTTTTTCTTTCTTTCTTTCTTTCTTTCTTTCTTTCTTTCTTTCTTTCTTTCTT
>NW_006159778.1:335783-337525 GCF_000334495.1 Tupaia belangeri chinensis | reverse complement strand
CCCGGGGGGGATAGTCATGTTGCAATCCCTTCTCCTCCATTCTCCTTTCGGGATCTTGGGCACACACACACATGCACTCGGCGTGAGTTTTAAGCCACCAGGTCCGGGACGCAAACCACGGTCGACTACGTGGGAGTCCAGAAACATAGCCATTATGCTAACTGCTGGTTCCCTAGGCAGGGTTTTCTATGTCCTCACTGGCTTTGTGTGAGCATTGAACTGTAAGCTATTTTAGGATAGAAATGGTGCCTACTCCCTTCTGTGTCCTCAGCACCTCAACAAACACCCAAACCCTGAGAGCCAGTTAAGAAAGTATTGGCTAAAGGATTGCCTTAGTGGCCAGAAACAAATACATCAACATCCCTGTGCAGTGTTTTTGTCCCTGCTTTCTAGAGAATTTTTATTTTACACATAATATATAGAAATAAAGTCATAACGTTGAGAATCTTTTGAATCAAAACCATGTAGAAAGTCCTTTGAGATTAACAGCAAATAGAACTTTTCAGGCCATCACCCTTTTCTGCCATCACTTTCAATGGAGTCAGTGTTGTTAATGTTGATGAACACCAAGCTTGATGGTATTCCAGCTGAAATGTGGTGGCAGGAGCTGACATCCTAGTTATGGAACAGTTTGAATCTATTTTTATTCTTCTATTATTTTTTAAAGTTTTGACCCAAGCTCTGTATACTCACCAGGGAAAGACACAGTAAAAAAGACAGGGAACAAGAAATTACCCACCATGGGACAGGGTCATGTTGCAACCCCTTCTCCATTGATCATGCCTGCTGGAATTGTGGGAATGCACACACCACACACACACATCCAAAGTGATTTTTACATTATCAAGTCTGAGTAATGAACCATTCAGTCAGTTATGTCAGACCTAAAAACCTTAACCACAGTACAACTAGCTGACCCTGGATTATTTTTATTTTTATTTTTTTATTTTATTTTTTTCTCTTTAAATTTATTTATTTTTTCATTAATTCAGTATATATCATTACAGCATACAGATGAATTTTCCATCCAAATTACACTGTGTATTGGCTCAATCAAGCACATCAACATACATGTTATCAGCAAATAATTTTCCAATTCTTATGTCTTGTATACTTTGTTTTGCCATCCTTGATTCCCTATCCCTCACCCTCTGCTATGTCCCACCCTCCCACATTGTCTCTGGTATTCATGGTTGCTTTCTATGCCTTTCTCCCCCATTTAATTGATTTGCTAATGAACTTAATTAGTCTAAATATATCCAATAGCTAGCACAGCTGATATATACCTGTGCATGAACCCAAGTCTGACTTTAGGCATAAACCTCAGTGAGTAGAATGAACATACTGTAAAGTAGTACCTAGCTGGGTTCTATATACCTTACTGCAGTCATCAAATATGCATTTTTTTAAATTTCGACACAAACAGTTTTACTGTTTTTTTTTTCCTCCTGCAACTTTTTTTTTTTTAATTACTTAACATTCATTCCCTGAGCATCACCACAACATACTAAACATGGTTTCCCATCTAGAATAAACTGGATAGTGGCTTAATCATGCATGTTATCATCAATAATATTCCATTTCTACTTTCATATATATGTATATGTATATATATGTTTTTTACCCCATGTTTGACCCTCTGCTCTTTCCCACTCTCTTATTACACTATCTCTGCTATATATAGTTGTCTTCAATTCCTTTTCCCCCCAACATTTTGTTGATCACACAATATCATAAGTAAT
>NW_006159778.1:325200-334950 GCF_000334495.1 Tupaia belangeri chinensis | reverse complement strand
CTAGTCTGCTTTTAATAGTTTCAAGGGAGATTTTGACTTCCTGTATTATAGCCTTCATCTCTAACACTTCCATCTGATTCTTTTGTAAAGTATGAAATTCCTTTTTTAGATCTTGCATGAATTTCCTCACCTCCTGGAACTTGACAACTTCTTTCTCCTTCCTCTTCAGCAGTTCATTGCCTCTCTTCTCTTCTATCTCTATTACTTTTGCCATTATGAATGTTCTGAACTCTTTATCAGACATTTCCATGAATTCCATTAAACTGTGTGTAGATAAAGAAGAGTTACCCTTTTCCCTTGGAGGAGAGGTATTTTCCTGCTTTCCCATATTTCTTGTGGTCCTGCAACAATTTCTAGTCATCTGGTTGATGTTCAGTTTTTTCCCAAACTTGGAAGTTAAATCTGAGTGTTGAGGAGTGTGCAGAAATGGAAACAGAAAGAGAGAAACAACAACAACAACAGCAAAGAACAAACAAGAAACAGAAAAAGAAAAGAAAAAATGAAGATAAAAACTTTTCAATAAAACTAAAAAAACTAATATTTAAAAAGATTTCAATAAAAAACTAAAAATTGGAAAACTGCACGGTGTGCAAGCGTGCCACACAAAATTCTAAAAATCAAATATTAAAAAAAAGAGGAGACAGAGACAGAGGTAGAGTGAGACAAGGACAGGTACAGAGACAGGAGGTCTGGAAGGGGTCTTCCTACCACGCGAGTTTTGTGTGCTGGAGGCCGAATTATCAGTGGGAAGTCTTGATTTCTATTTCCCCAAAATGGCTAAATTTCAGAATTCATGAGGCTGTGTCTTCAAGAAGGCCTATTCCCTTTGCCTCTCCATGTGAGTTTTGTATGCTGGAGGCTGAATTATCAGTGGGAAGTCTTGATTTCTGTTTCCCCAAAATGGCTAGTTTGCAGAATCCATGAGGCTGTGTCTTCAAGAAGGCCTCTTCCCTTTGCCTCTGACCCTGGATTAATTTTAAATTCAGTAGCTATTGCCAGCATTGAGATTCATCTACTCCCTCAATGGGGATCTTTGAAGGAGGTGGCAGGAGTTCCATCTTGAATTGTAGAAATGTCCAGGAGTCAAGTGCAGGGTTAATGACACCATATCTTAACAGGACCTTTGTAGGGGTGACTGTGCGAGGCACCATCCTTTACAGAGAGCAGCTCTATCTGTGGCTGGAGGCAGACAAACCCTCATTTCTTGCCCCACTTTGATGTGTGTAGTTGTGAGGAGCTCGGTTACCCTGCTTTCCCACATTGAACTAAAATGAGCTTTTACTGTCTCAACAAAGAGTCTGACCAATAAAAAACACTAATACTTTTCACAATGCTTTTAGCTTTGCTTACTTACATAGTAGTGAACAAAGCACAGAGCCATGAAGAGAAACTTGGGATTGCCAAACATCTGCCTGTAGGCCAGAGGCTGATTTTCTTAATCTCTCCATGGGAGCCTTTGATTCTCCCCTCTGACAGTATTGATCATTCTGTGCATTTTCAGGGAATGTTGGGAATGGCCTTGAGACTGCTAGGAGGTAGGAAAGGCAGAATTTCACATGAGCTCCTGGATAATGTATGTTTCTTTTTATTTTTAGAAATCTGTTAATGAAAGATCATGAGCAGATGGAAAAGGAAAAGGAATTACTGATGGCACAGGCATACCTGAAGTTTGAAGAAATACAGAAATTAAAGTGAGTTCAGATACTGAAAAACCAGTCTTCAAGGAAACCTGTGTTAGATTTTTTTGGTTTTAATCTTTGGATAATGTCTAGACCTTATAAACACATAAATATAAACAAATAATCAGAAGTGATAGACAGATAGATAGGAGATATAGATACACGCACACCCACACACACACACACACACACACATGGTGGAGGGGGAATAACAGAAGAATAAGCAAAGTACAAATGACTAAATAATTTTAAAGACTATTAATTTCCTGTGGGCATGGGGAAAATTGTCATAAGTCTCAAGAAAACAATTTGATTTAAGGTAAATCACATCCACAAAAATTATTGTGTTGCTTTTATAAAACCACATGTTAAGCCCTGTGACATATGGGAATGTACAACTTTATGATAAAAGATAGTCGATGGAGGAGAAACAAGAAATATTGAGATGTGCCAGGAAATTATGTCAATTGAGGACTCTGTGGGATTTCATAATGGATAAGGAAACTACACAGCAATAGTTTTGATCCTACTGTACTCTTATTCATGTGAAATCGGCTTTCCATTTGGGATAAATTATGTAAGAATACAGTTCTGAGGATTATGTGAACATGGGAGGATTATTTGAAAACTATACTCAATATTGTGCTTTGTGTCTGATGAAAGCAATTCTAAACCACAGAAAAAGAATTGCAGAGATGCAAGATGAAATGCAGAGAAAAGAGACCTCCTTCCAAAAGCAGGTAAACTGCATTCTGCCGATAATTGCTGAATACTCCAGCACCAGCTACTGACTTTAATGGACTGTAGAAGGCCTAAACATACAGTGTTTGGCATGTTTTCTTTTTCATAAGGCCATTTACAAGAGAAAGGCTCAAGACAACTGGGTAAGATTCCTTTCTTTTCTTCTTTCTGTGCATGGTTGATCATGACTGGTATGTGAACATGTTTTTCTTCTGCAGCTCAGGGCTCATGTTGGGGAGAGGGCAGAAGCCAAACAAATCAACAAAGCCAACTTCTTGAACAGAAGGTAAAACACTGGGACATTTATTTTGACAGCTTATTCATGAACTTCTTCAGAGAGAGAGAGAGAGAGAAATGGAAAAAGAATAAGATGGACAGAGAGTATGAGACAGATTTTTACACAGGGTCTTCTTGCTTCTCTATCTACCCCCAGACTGAACCTGCCAGAAATATAGACATATGCTTGTGCATCTGAGAAGATCTTAGGGTGTGAATTTGGAAACTTCCTTTTGGCTTTACCATTTAATAGCATTACATCACCACTTTCCTCATCTACTGGACCAAGGTGGACATTTTTAATGGTGTTCTTGATGATTTAAGATGAAGCTGTTGAGGATGAGTAAAGGACTTATATTTCCAATTTTTATCATGCCCATTCTTTATCTACAAGGTGGCCAATAATGCAAAGTCAGAGGATACCACAGGAACCCAGGCTGCAAAACCCAATGTTGGATGGATCTGGCATGGACATACCTCCATGGGGAGGTAGAAGCATGCTGAAGAGGGGGCAGCTCATATCCTGGTGCAAAATGTGTATTGTTCCTGGGTTGACTGTGATATTGTTGACCTGAGGTTCCCCAGCCTGATGACTCTTTGTCCCAGTCCTCTGTGAGTGGTGGCACTCAGGTTCATCCACTGACTGTGGACTCCAGAAACTCCACCTCTCAGTTACTTTCCACTGAAGAATGTGCCTGGAAGGAAAATGGGTGAGCTCTTCTCTTCCACTGTGAGTCAGGGGTCAAGGGTTCCTATTATCTTATTTTTAACTTGAGGAAAATGATTGGGTCATTGGGAATGTTGGAAGGTATTTTTCAATGTTTCTTTATGCAAAAATGTGTCATGTCTTTTCCGGTGACCCAATACACTAAATTTTTCCATAACTTCATTTAGCTACAATAATATTTAGCCCTATCTTGTACAAAGCACTATGTGTTTTCCATTACTCTCATTACTAGTCTCTTTAAGTCCATTTCTGCTCATATATATTTATATAATCCCTGATCATGGCAGGCAGATTATATAGAAGCCAATATCGAAATAATTCATTCTGGCTGAAAGAAAATTCCTGGTGCTATTCGTGGCATGGGTTTATTGACATTCTTCTTAGCCAACTGATTTTTATTTCTCATTTTTTCCTTTGCTAAAGTTGTAATTTCTCCTGTGTTCACTTTTGTTTGTGATTATTAACTAGTTTGAGCCCTGATCTATCTACTGTTGGTTGCTTTTTTTGAAAACCCCTGCACTATGTTCTATGATGTCTTTTTGAAGGTCAGGGCATGGACTTCCCATTGTCTCAGGGGTCACTTGAGGGCTCCGATTAACCCTCTGCCTCTGGTAGGAGATCTGAGTTTGAGAAGAGTTAGACAGAGGGCGTGAAGGGTTTGTAATCCGTGTGCACAAAACATGCAAGTCAGACTAAACCCCTGTCCTTCTTTGGCTTTAGCAGACACTGGAGGCTGTGCAGTGTGCATGAAGAACAGCAGCTCAATGCCTCCTGAGGACCAGGACAAGGGAAAGGTCAAGGCTGACTTCATATTCCTTGTAAGGATTTCTGGAAAATTTGTCTTTTCTGTGGCCTCTAGTGTACCCTCATTCGTGGTGTGTCCTCTGGTAATTTAGCATGTCTTTACTTGTCAAAGTGCAAAATAATCTTCTACAAGAGTCTTTAGACTTATCATTCAAAGCTGTGATTGATGGTGGAGCCTGAAGAAGCCGTACTTGTTTAAAAGCTGAGGACTGCAGATTCACCTCTGCCCCCTCAGCGAGGAGCATCTGCTTTGTCAGCCAGTGAAGCAGCAGGCCAAGAAGGGCTCTAAGATGAGCTGGTGTGGACTCCTGCTCTGCCTCCTGCCAGCTATGTGACTCTGAGCAAACTCTCTAGTTCCCCTGAGGTCTCTGTTCTCTTCCATTTAGAGCAGATATTCTGTTAGGTGTGTTTAGGTCTGATGTAGCTTGTAGAGTTCTGAGAATCAGAGAGAAGACATGGAAGTCCTGGGGAAAGCTCTCCTATTGGTGGCTTTTACTATATGTGAAGTGACTGGATTTTTTTTTTCTTTTTATTCCTCTGTTCCTAGTCTGAGTCAGATAAGATTCTGGGGCAGTAGTGAGGGAGACATGGGGCTGGCATGTACATAGATGACCCTCTGTCTGCTCTATACCTTAATGTCTTACTTTAGCATACTTCCTCTTAAATCATTAAACGTGTCATTAACTAGGATTTCTTTTATCATCAGTTTTTTTTTAAATCACATAATGCAAAATTTACAACCCCTCTTTTTGCGTGTTCACTAACTCTACAAAATATATATAGCAGTATAATGTAAATGCATTTCAAGATGTAAAATGTTATGTTACCCCAGAAAGTGACCTCATCCTCTTCCCAGTCGAACCCTTCTCTCATCTTAAGTAAAAAATTATCTATTCTAGGGAACCAGCAGTTAGCGTAATGGCTATGTCGCTGGACTCCCACGTAGTCGACCGCGGTTCGTGTCCCGGACCTGGTGACTTAAAACTCACGCCGGGCCCGTGTGCGTGCGTGCCCAAGATCCCGAGAGGAGAATGGAGGAGAAGGGATTGCGGCATGACCATACCCCCTGGGGGGTGATTTCTCGCTTTCTGTCTCTATGTCTCTCTCTGTCTGTCTGGCGAGCGCACGCACCCTACAGTGAAAATCTCTCAAAAAATAAATTAATCTATTCTAGAATTTCATGAACATAGATGCGTGCATGCCCTGTGCACTTTTTGGTGTCTCCCTTATTCTGCTCAGCACAATGTTTCTGACATTATTCATGTTGTTAGATGAATCAGTATTTCAGTACTTTACATTTCTGACTCCGAACATTGATGATGTCCTACATGTCCAATAATTATTATAGCTCTGCTTAATTCACTGTCTTAAAGAAAACATTTAGAGTGAATCTGTTGGATTCTGTTGGGTTTATAGGAACATACAGTTAATTCCAGAGTACTCCATGTAGGGCTGATTTCCAAATCAGTCTGATGTTGAAGTGGTAGTCTTTGTCTTTATTTATATAAGATTCTAGAAGAAATTAATCCCAAGAATCTTAGAGAAATGCCACACTATTTATGCCATCAGTATTATTTCCACCGTTTTTTTCTTTTTTTTAGAAGGGGGAGAGGTTTTTGTTATAGGGCACATGTGTTCAGCAAAAAGACAGAGAGAGACAGAGAGAAAGAAAGCAAGAAATCACCCCCCAGAGTGGATGGCCATGCTGCAATCCTTTCTCCTTCATTCTCCTCTTGCGATCTTGGGCATGCACACACATTTGCCTGGCATGAGTTTAAGTTACTGGGTCTGGAACTTGAAACATGGTAGACTACATAGCAGTTCAGCAACATAGCCATTATGCCAACTGCTTTTCCCTTATCTCCACCTTTTATCTCAGCAGTGAAATTTAATTTTTTCTAAACAATGTCATATATCTACTGTATTTTTTTCTTATGCTGATCCCTAAATGATAAAAAAAGTTTATAATCCATACCATCAGTGGCATCATGGTTCAGGTGGCTGAATTCCACCTGGACAACTTGCAGTTTGAGTCTCAGACCTGGATAATTGAGAAACACTCCAGATCCATTGCTTGCATGCCCAAAATACCAAAGGAGAAATTCAGAAGAAGGGACTGTGGAGTGACTGTCCCACATGAGGGAATGCTTTCTCACCTTTCTTCACTCTCTCAGGAAAGAAGATACACACTCTACAAAATAAAAAAAAAAAAAATCACCTAATTCAAGACAAAAGGATAGAAACAGGAGGAGATAGGGCCAGTGGTGAACTCATAATCATGCTCTCCTTGAAGATAATACCCACAATTACAATATGTAACAATCAGCTATAGAAGAAAGCATGAGACTGTTCTTCCTTGAAGCAGTGAAATCTACTGGGGATTTGAGGGCCAAGGATTATCCCTGAGAGACTGGTGTAGGATTTCTTTTTTTATTTTTTTTAAGTTTTTATTTTTTTTTTTAAGAATTATTTAATTTTACTTATTTATCTTGACCAGAGAAGGACAGAGCAAGAGCAAGAGAGAAAGTCAGAAAGTAAGCCACCAAGTCCAGAACTCAAACCGCAGTCTGCCATGTGGGAAGCCATTGCCCTTGTCTACCATGCCACCAGCTGACCCCATGCTATAGGATTTCTAAGGATGATTCTTTCTAATTGATGTATTTTAAATGTCTTCTAGGCATCTCATTATTTCAAATATTATTGTTTCAGCAGATGCATCTTCTGTGTGATGATTTTCATCTTGGTCCTGATTGCTTTGGAATTTTTTGGAAGCCTGTCATCATTGCTGCCTACTTGGGCATTTCTGCAATTGTCATATTCATCTGGAGAGTTATCCTTCCTGTGAGTACACCAACGTGTCATATGTTATATTTGTAATCACACTAAGATGGGATGGTATAGTCACTGGTCCTTTTAATTTCAGTATGTACTATAAATGTCTCCCATAAGCACAACTTTCACTGAATATTCCACTAATTATCACAATTCCTATTTTCATTATCATTTAGACTAAAATATTTTAAATTCTAATGGAATAAAAAAAACTTACATACTGCAAAAGTGAACTTGAATGTGCATTGTTTAATCTCCAAATAGTTCCTATCTTTCGAAATATTTCATTACTGATTTTGACTTTAAGTCCATGGCGGCCTAAGAGCAAACTATACCACTTCTGGGAAGAGTGAATATTTTATGAAAGACCCAATTCTCCTTGTTCATCTCTTATCATATTATCCTCCTTCACTTGTTATTAAGCTATAATCACTAGGTAGATTGTTGTTGTTGTTGTTATTATTATTATTATTATTATTATCTGGCTAATGTTATATAGAACAAACATTTACATGACATATCAATTAAGAATTAGGTTAACTTTGGCCTTTATTTTTTCCTTCTCTAATGCTCCTCTCACTATGGAGATCAGAGTTGCTGACTTCTATTATTTGTCTTGTATAAAGAACCTCCTTTACACTTCTTGTCAGACAGGCTTACTGGAGACAGTATCACTTGATTTCTGTCTTTCTCTGAAAGTCTTTATTGCTTCTAAACTTGCGCAAGATAGAATTCTAGGTTGACGGTTCTGTGCATTTAACATTTTGTCATTCCACTTTTTTCTTAATACCAAGACTTCTGAAGAGAAGTTTCATGTTATCTTATTTTTTTTTATTCTTGGCAAAGTGTTTCCACCTCTCTGGTATCTTCTAGGACTTTTCTTTGTCTTTCACATTCTGGTCTTTGAATATTATATTACTAGGTGTTGAGTTTGTGATATTTATTCTCCTCCACTCTTCATGGGATTGTTTTTTAATCCTCAATTTTGTAAAGTTTCCAGTTATTATTGCTATAAATATATCTTGTTTCTTTTTTTGCCATTTTCATTAGGTGTTATTTATACCTTTTATAATTGTCCCACTGGCCTTGGGTATTGTGTTGTTTTTTTTAAATTTGCAAGAAGGCACTGGCCCTTGCTGGAGAGGGAAAAAGAGACAGATGGAAAATGAGAAAGCACTTGTCATGGCTGATTGTTGGGCAAAAGTCATCTGACAAAAAACTGATTTTATAATTACATATTGACTATCTCATGTAATTTATTGAATATTGTGAATGCTGGGAGTATGATTTCTTCTGAAAGTTTATCACATTTGCACTATCATAAAATAAAAAGTGTATTAAGTGGAATAACCCTAACTTGGGAACCATCTGTACATACATACCTTGGGTAAAGTTTAATGTATAAAATAGACATAAGAAGAATTGAGCAGCAATAACTGACAATAAAAGAGAATAATTATAACATATGATGATGAATGATATATGAAAGTGGTTCTTCCTGCTCAAACTGTCTTACTGTATTATCCTTATGTATTTTTTTTTTATTGCAGTAGGTGACAAATCATATGAACAAAACAACAGGAAAGGTATGTGGGAGGGGGATGAGTGTATGAAACAGTTTACGAACCACTGGTCTCCCCATTTACCCCTGTCTGCAGGTGGGGTGACATGAGGCCAGGAAGTTCATTGTTTCCTGAGCAAGCTCCAAAAGTCAAGGAATATCCTTGATTTTCTGTTGGCATTTTCTTTTAAAAACATTCTTTTAAATGGATTTTTGATGCTGTCATGGTAGTCTGATATGTTGGCAAGACTCTGTTGTCTAGGTAGGATGTAATCATTGAATTTCATTGATGTGAATGTAAAAAGCTGCCTTTTACATTTAATGCAATGTTTTCATCTTTATTAAGAGCTAACATATGACTCTTTTTTCTATTTTTCTTTTGTAAAATGTGCCTTGTGTCCTCTACCCTATGCAAAGTCTTGAAATTAAAGTGAATTATTTCTTTTTAAAAAAATTACTAAATAAAAAATAAAAATAAATAAATAAATAATTTTTGGGCCAACCAGTGGCATGGTGGTTGTCACTGAATTCCCACATGGCTGTTCATGTTTCTAATCCCAGACCTGGTGGCTTAAAAATCACACTGTGTGTCTGTGTGTGTGTGCGTGTGTGTATGCCCAAGTCTCAGGAGGAGAAGGAATTATATGGCCATCCTCTATCTGGTAAGTACAAATAGCCTATGACAAAAATAAAATAAAATAACAACAAAAAAGGATTTCTTAAAAATGTGTTAAAGGGAGACCAGCAGATGGCATAATGGCTACATCTCTCCATGCCCATGTGGTCAATCGGGGTTTGAGTCCCAAACCTGGTAGCTTAAACTCACACCAGGCACATGTATGTGTGTGCACAAGATTCCAAGAGGAGAATGGAGGAGAAGAGATTGCAATGAAGCATTCCCCCAAGGGGGGTGATTTCTTGCTTTCTGTCTCTTTGTCTCTATTTGTCTTTCTGGCGAGTACACATGCCCTATAGCAAATTCTTCCCAAAAAGAAAAAAGGAAAGGAAAGGAAAGGAAAGGAAAGGAAAGGAAAGGAAAGGAAAGGAAAGGAAAGGAAAGGAAAGGAAAGGAAAGGAAAGGAAAGGAAAGGAAAGGAAAGGAAAGGAAAGGAAAGGAAAGGAAAGGAAAG
>NW_006159778.1:310259-325179 GCF_000334495.1 Tupaia belangeri chinensis | reverse complement strand
TGGACTCTCATGTAGTCGACCATGGTTTGAGTCCCAGACCCGGTTGCTTAAACTCATGCCAGGCACGTGTTCATGTATGCCAAAGATCCTGAGAGGAGAATGGAGGAGAAGGGATTGCAGTGTGGCAATCCCCCCCGGGAGGTGATTTCTCACTTTCTGTCTCTCTGTCTCTCTCAGACTTTCTGGCAAGTGCACACACCCTATAGCAAAAGACTCTCCCAAAAAGAAAAAATGTATTATATAAACACTCAAAAACATCTTATTTGTAGTAGCCCATACCTATATATGCCATAAAATTTAATCATCTCTCAATGGAAATAAAGTGAACAAGCCACTATCTTTGACTTTTACCTTGTATGTTGATCTGAGATCAATCTAAGAATTTAAGACCACAGGTTTTAATGGCTGCTTTCTTTTGCACTCATTGTCCAGGAAAGCCCCAAGTCCCAATCTGCAGAAAGTACATTAAAACAACAAAGTCAATGATGCAAATATTTTTTATTTATGCTACCACCATTTTTAAATAAAATATCACAAGATGATACAAAATAGAACAGTAAGATTCAATCGCTTTGCTAATAACAATCATTCACTTTTTAGTGAGTTTTCTAAAAAGTCATGATGCATTTTTATATCGAAAAACACATCATGACTTCACCACAATACAATATTATTTACTGTGTATAGGATAAAGAAATCAAGTTGCAGGACCAGCAGATGTCACAATGGTTATGTTGCTGGACTCTCACATAGTTTACTGCGGTTTGAGTCCCAGACTCGGTGGTTTAAACCTCACAACAAGTGCATGCACATGTGTACCCAAAACCCGAAGAGAAAACTGGAGAAGGGATTTCGGCATGGCCATCTCCATGGTGGGTGGGGGAGGGTAATATCTCACTTTCTATCACTCTGTTTCTCTTTGTCTTTCCAGAGAGCACATGCTCCCTATAGAAAAAAAAAAAAAAAAAAAAAACTCTCTTAGAAAAAAAGACCCTGCTGATGAAGAAGTTAAAAGTGATTTTGAAACATCCAATAAAACTCTAATGATTTCAGAAAATAGAAAAAGATATCAATTAAAAGGCCTCGACTGGTTCTGTGACTGAGAGTTTAGTTGCTGTACATAATTAGTAGAATCCCACATGGCCAACTGCAGATGGAATCCTGGCCCAGGGGCTTCAAAACACTTCACGGTTAGTGTGTGCATGCCTGGGAGCCTGACAGGATGGAGGAAAGGAACAAAAAGGATTGTGGCATGAACAGGCCCCATAGGGAAGGGATGCTTTCACTGTCTCTGGTGCACACATGCACCCTCTGGTATTAATTTTTTTTTTTTCTCATGGGCCAGCAGGTAGTTAAGGGCACCGGACTCCCACATGGCTGGCCATGGTTTGAGTCCTGAGACTGGCAACTTGCTTTCACACTTTCTCGCTCTCTCTCTCTTTTGCATGTGTGCATGCACCTGCACTTGTGCATGTGCTCTCTCCTCCGAGCAAATTGAAAATAAATAAATAAAGTTAATAATTCTTTAAAAAAGTTTTTCCAAGACCCATATTCCATATAATATAGGAGAATATTAATGTTCCTGAGAAACCAAATGTGTTTTGGGAATTTAAAATGAAAACTGACCATTAGTATTATTTTATTGACTACTATTAATAGCAATGCTGTATCAGGGTTAGACAAAACATCTACTTTAAATGACCCATTTGTTTTCTTGTTATATACATTAGTAAATGTCAAAGCATAAAATCAGAGGTTGTAGCCCAATGAGACACTTTATTTGAGACTCTAGAAAAATAGCATGATAAGAGTTTTCACTAACTCATCTTTACCTGGACTGAGATTAAAGAGGAGCACAAAGAATGATTCCTAAAGTTAAGACATAACATTGTCAAATATCCTAAAATGATCATTTAAATTATGAATGAATTTACTTTTCTTAGTTCCATAATGGTGATGCTACCCACTGTTGATGGACAGACATAATTTATTTCTTACCTGACCAGGAAACAAATGCACATAATTTTACTTCAGAAGTAGAAGGCTCTGAAATACCAGTACCAAAAGTAATTTTACTTTCTTGCTGAATCCTTTGAATCTATTTATAGAACTGAGATACGCATATCTTCATAGGGGCTTCTTCATCAACTGAGCCTGAAGAGGAAGTCACAAAGCCTGAACTCAAAAATCAAATTCCATTATTATCAAGCAAGCATTAAGCATTTGGGTTAGGCACTATGGGGAGATGTAATAAAAGCAGTTCTCACTCACAAAATATCTATTTAGTGAAAAGATACTAAAGCACGTGAGAGAGAAATAATAAATATGATCACAACTTACTGAGGTAGGAAAATTATGTTGATAAGTCTAAAACTCACATAGGAATATAATAATTATATCTAGAATGAAAGAAGACCAATTCAAGTCACTTTATTTCCATAATATAAATGTGATAATTCATTTTTTAAACACAATTTTTTCTAACTTTTTAAAGACCCAAAATGGACTGTGGAGGAGGCATCTCTAATACACAATACATCTAATTCTAAATAGTACATGACCCTTATTAACTATCTTGAAACTAATTTCTGAATTGAAAAATTTTCATCATACCTGCTTTATTCTTGTCAGTTCCATGTAAAATTCACAAAGACTTGGATGTTTGAGAATGAAATTCAGACTTAATCTCTCCAGTTGATGTGCAATAAAGTTCAACTAAATGAAAAACTCAACTGCCACTTGAATATATCCTTTTTAATTAATGCTGCATTCATCATAAATCAAACTTACTATCTCCATAACATCATTATTAAAGAGTTTCAGCAAGAGCATATTATAATGGGACCAGCAGTTGGGGTAAAGGTTACATAACTCCCACGTGGTCAAACCTGGATTGAGTCCCGGGACTCAGTGGTTTCAGACTCATGTTGGGCCTGTATGTGTGTGTGCGTGCTTGTCCAACATCCCAGTTGGAGAATGGAGGACAGGTGATTTTGGCATTGGCTATCACCCATGGGGGATGATTTCTTACATTCCCTCTCACTGTCTCTGTCTCTCTCTCTCTCTCTCTCTGAGAGCACACACAAACTAAGGCTAAAACCTCTACAGAAACAAAACAAAACAAAAACATATTATTACAAAATGACTAAACAGTGACATAAAGGTTGTAATACACTTATGCCAAAGAATAAATCAAGTGACTCAAGGTGTGCATACAGGTACTTAAAAAAATAATATACTCCCATAATAAAATATAAAGAATATAGAAGCTGAAATGTACATCTTTTTTGCAGAGATATATAGTTTTGTTTGTATACCACTGTGGTTTTGTACATAATCCTGAAGTGGTTTTTAAATATAAAAACATTTAGATATTTGGAATTTTGTTATTTTTCTACTCAACACATTTTACATAAAATTCACAGACCATCATGTTTTTAAAAACTGTTGACTGATTTCTCTCTACAATTTGAAAGCGACTCATGTAGTGCTAGCTTTGGCCATTGGAAGTGCAGACTTATTTCCTGGGTAAAGTGGTGATCCCCATCATTCTAGCATGTCAACTCAAAATGGCATTAATCAAACAATCATCTGCTCTGCCAAAGGTCAGTGTATTCTTATACTTTACCAGTACTAAAAAATGCAAGGGCTTAAAGAGCTTGGAGATTCACATCACTCACTGGATTTGTTTCTTTCTAGATTCCCATTTGCTGGAGCAACTGACTTTCTCCTAATCAATCCAAGCTACCTAGAAATGTAAAACAACCCAGTGTAATCAAGGAAGGCAGTCAAAGTATGGCTCGAATAGGTTACCAAACTAATGGTATTAGGTGAAACTCTTGTTATTAAAATATTGTAATTGAAGGGAAATTAAACTCAAGCACAAGACCGGGATTCTTTTACTAATTCCCACCACTTTTTTGATTATTGTCTTCTGTGGTCATTTTATGTGCATGGACTTTAAGATCTATTCTTGCAAATTGGGCTAATTTTATCTGTTCCTCTTGTTTTACAGTAACATTGAATAACTCGGATGATTATATATGTGAAGAATCACTTCAAAGATTAAACCATTTTTTGGCTTTGGATTTTCTAAGACCTTGCAATATGTACACAGCACAGTGCTAGGAGATAAGAATGCAGGGCAGGCAAATGGTATATATAGTGATTGATTGTTTTTTTTAAAGGATAACAATATTAATCTAAGAAATTATGAAAAGCTCTTTGATGATGATGATGTGGCTAGTAATGTCTTTTTCTTGACTGATATGCATGGTATTCACACTGGAAAAAGAAGTGTGATACACTTTAAAGATATATATGATTCTATGTAAGATAAAAAAGATTATGATACTAATAAATAAAGTTAAATAACAAAAAGAAAGGAATGCAGGACAGGGTCCAGTCTTCTTGGAACTTAAACAAAAAATAGATAAAGGGGCCAGCAGATGGCTCATTGGTTGTGTTGCTGGACCCCTTCACGGACTACTGAGCTTCAAATCCAGGACCTGTTGTCTTGAAACTCATGCCTAGTCCGTGTGTGTGTGTGTGTGTTTGTGTGCAAGCGTGCACAAGATTCCTGGAGGAGAATGGAGAAGACATTGCAGCTATTCCCATGGGGAGTGATTTGTCACTTTCCTTCTCAGTGTCTCTGTCTCTCTGGAGAGCACAGGTGCCCTACAATAGAAACCTGTTAAAATATCTAGAAATGTCAGCAAGTAAAACTATGACAAATGATACCTAAAGCTGGACTCCAGAGAAATGGAGGCACTTGCTGAGGTCTTAAGCACCTTGGACAGAAAAGACTTTGATGAGTAGGTAGTTAACTAGGCAGACCCTAGGTGTTGTAGTTTTTGTTTATAAGAGGTGTGAGGATTTGAGAACAATAGGAGCTAGCATTTATTGATCAATTACTGGGGTGACCTCATTAAATCTCTCAACAACTGTACTTTTGCCAATACGCTTTGGTTGTCAGTCAACCCAGGGTTGTTCTACTCATACGCCCATATTAAGGCCATGTCTGCATCAAGAATTCAAAAATGTGCACAGCACTTCCGGGAATCAGGGTGCAGGCCATAATGATTCACCATGAATGAAATGGATCACTAAGGGGTGGCCGGATGAACAGCCTGATGGCGCAGGAGGGCTGTCTGAGACCTCAGACCTATCCGCCAGCCATCTCCAGGTCCAGGAATTCCATGAGGACTGTGATTCTCAGATACTGGTTCAAGGCTGCCCAGGCGAGAATCCTGGCTTCCGTGTCTGGGGCTCCTTCCCTTGTGCACAGGGCGGCTTGAGGCTTGAGCCCCGGAGCAGGCAGAGGCCTTCCAGCTGTAAGGGTCCAGAGATTGGTCTAACTAATGGAGACACAGAAAAGACGATGACAATGCAACTGCAAGAGGCTTTTATTCGTTTTCCAGCTAGCTGGAGTCCAAGTTTCTGCCCTTTGCAGCGGGCCTTAACAAGGACCCCCTGCCTAAGAGAAAGGGATCTTTTATAGTTCAGGATGTTCCCTAAAATGTAACACACACAAAGGAAGGGGGGTATGAGAAGCGAGAGTCCAGCCTGTTCAGGTCTAGATAAGGGCTCTCAGCTAGGGGTTTGGATGACCTTGCCTTGGAGGTGTTGGGCCCTCCCGTTTTTCCACTTATCTGAGTTTCCAGACTCCTGGTTCCCATCCTTGAGGCCCTAACAAAGTGGGCTTTGTCCTTGAAGACTTAAAAGGGTAGCAATTAAGCTAATTTGCCCCAGCATTCCCTAACATGGCAGTGATTATGCTAACTTGACCTAACACAGCTAGGAGGGCACAGGTGGAGGTGGGACAGCAGGGCTGTGAGCTCACAGGCTGCCTCTGCAGCCCAACCCTTCTGCTGATGCACGTGGGGCCACGGCTGATCCCACAGGAATCCCCCAGGAGTCCGTGCCACCGCTTGGTCGCCATTCCAGCCCCTCCCGCTATTCCAGGCTCAACCGCCACTTCCAGTCCCAGCGGGAGGCGGCCAAGGTACCCAGGGCTCTGACCCGCTCATCTCCAGCATTCCTGAGTTCCCCGGTGGGCCGGTGGAGACCAAGGTGGAGACGCCCCTGATACTCCCCGCCCCTCCACGTCGTTGGGCGGGTCTCTGACGTCACAAGCTGGGTGTGACCCGGTCCCAGGGCGGACCCAGGGACAGTGCAGGCTGTGCTCGCCACTCCTCCACAGGACACCGCCTGCCCGGAGTCTGGCCTTGGCGCTTCCTCTGCCCCAGCGGCCTCGCTGAGCCCTGCAGGGAGAGCACCGGGAGGTGTCCCTAGAAAGCAGGAAGAGAGGCAAACCCTGAACTAGCTGGTCCCAGCGACCGGGGAGGTGAAAGTCCATAGAGATCTCAGGGGGAGGCAGCCCCAGGACAGGGTGAGGCACGGGGAGCCCGAGCAGCGGCCCCGGGACCCAGGCATTCGCCCCAGCCTCCTGGGTCGGGCTGCCCATCTGACCAGCTCTGGAACCTGCTCTAGTGACTCTAAGGTGGCTATGAGGATGAAACACCACTGATCCCGAAGGCACTGTGGCCCTTCAGAGCCAGGCTAGTGTCTGCACACCACCTCAGGAAGGCTGTGTGAAGGCCAGGAACTGTCCCAGGTTCTGAGATGTTCCAGTGCACAGAGCTCAGTTCTCTGCCCCTCCCCCCCTCCCCCGTGCCCCTGCATTCCAGTAGGGGGGCAGTAAGGCTGGTCATCCTTGTCATTCATTGAGCGCTCAGTAGATGTCATCCCTTCAGCCATTCTTCAGATTTTTGGTGTCTGCCTCTTGCTGTAAGTCAGATGTTCCTTGAGGTGGTAAGGATTAAGAATCATTGAATAAACAGGGATAGAAGATATACAGTAAATATGGTAAATAAGGTGCATGGTATGTTAGAAGGGGGTTAGTGCTATGACAATTGGTAAAATAAGACTCATTCTTTTTCCCGTTAGATTGGGAAAAATATTTTAAAGGCTAATGTAAGATGTGCAAGGAAATCAACAGTCTCATCATTTTATTTTGAAATAATCTTGAAATTTGCAAGAACGGTACAAAATTACACCCACCCATCACTTTGAAAAAAAGTTGCAAGAACAGTGCTCTATTCCCACCCTCATTCAACATATTTCAGTGTATATATTCATTTTTGTAATCATTTCTTTAATCACTGTGGAGCACATGCATGTGCATGGAGAGAAAGAAATTAGCACACTCCATGGGGTCTGCTCACACTTAGATACACTTCCTCTAGTCCTGCAGCCCTTGGCATCTCTGACCCTTGAGCTCTTCTCCAGCACATGCAAGTGGCCTGTGTGTTCCAGGCTGACCAAACTGAGATTCTAACCACAGTTGCCATTTCAAGAGGACATTCTTAATAAAGAATTCAGTGAAGAAGATAACATAGTCTCAATAGAATACTACAGGTTACAAATATTTTCTGTCAAAAAGAAAAAAAACTAAATACAATAGTTTCCCCATTATCTGCAGAGTAACCTTTTTTAAGAACCTCCAGGGTAAACTGGGGATAGCACCCAATTCTGTACATGCTAAATCTTTCTGTATAGATGTGTTCCACAACTTGTGATGGGCTTATGTCCCCTAAAACCCACCATATTGAAAATAACATAATTGGAAATAATTTAATATACTTAACCTACCAAACGTCATAACCTAGCCTATGGAAAATATGGCTTGGAATGCTTACTTTCGCATATAGTTGTAGAAAACCATTCAACACAGAATGTATTTCATAATTAAGTGTAGACTATCTCATATATTTTATTGAATACTATACTAAATGGGAAAAATGGAATTCTAGAAATACTGTTTTGTGTGTGTGTGTGTGTGTGTGAGAGAGAGAGAGCATATTGCTTTTGCACTATTATAAAGTCAAAAATTTATTAAGTAGAATCATTCTAAGTTGGGGACTATATAGACATACCTATCAATGATCAAGTTTAATTTGTAAATTAGGCACAAAAAGAGATCAATAATAATGATAATGTTTAAAAATGATAGTACACGATGATAAATTATACAAATATTGTCCCTTCCTCTCAAAGTATTTTATTTGATCATACTCACATATTTTTGAACTTGGATTCAGTGAAGGTAACAAATCATATTGAACAAAACAAGAGGGGCAGTGCTGGGGGAACAACTATATCAAAAATTTTATGACACATTCGTCTTCCCATTTATCCCTGCCTGCAAGTGGGATGACATGAGTACAGGAAGGTCAGTGTTTCCTGAGCAAGATACAAATTTCAAAGAACACCCTGATTTTCTGTTTACATTTTCCATCATAAAAATTCTTTTAAGTGATTTTCTGATGCTCTCATTATATTCCAAATTCTTGGCAAAATTGTCTCATGGACTCTCTACCTGATCAGCACTTACCACTTACAAAAGAGAAAATTTGTTCTAGGGTGTTGGGAAAATGTTTCTTACGTGGTGGAAAAATGAGAACCTGTCTGGATTTCATTTAGTTGTCTTTCTGTGAAGTGCCCTGGGGATGACTAGTGTTTGAGAAGCACTTTTTACCCATTCTGCAAAAGTTCTCTGTCATTTCTCTTTAATTTTCTCTGACTGACTTTCCCTATATTTCTGGCTTGGCTATCCACAATTTTAGCAGTTTAGTGAATGGACAAGACTGTGTTTGTTTATGTGTTTATCCATGGAGACACCCGACTTTATTCACATTTCAAAGACAGTTTCTGATGATTGAAAGAGGCATATTACTACAAAGATTTTTGTCTTTTATTTTTTGTGGAGCCTTGTAAAACAATGCTTTGTTCTAGCCTTCACTATGAATCTTAGGTTTTCAACAACAACAACAAAAAGAGGTATATTATGAACAGAAAAATTATAAATAATCTGCATTTCTAGGTTGTTTTTCATATAATGGATTATAACCAAAATAAGGGCTTTTTTTTTCTTTATGGTTTTTATCAAAAATGCCTTATATTGTATTTTTACCTAAAGAGAGGGTTCTTTCTAAACTTTTATTTTTAATCCCATGAGTTTATATTGTCAAACTAATTCATTATTATATTTTCAATGGTTACTATTTTGATTATTTTATCATAGGAACTCTAGATATTTCCTAATAATATGTTTTGACATCATTTTTTAAATTTCTTCTTTTAGGTAAAGCATCATGTATATCAAAGTAAGATTTTAGACTTCTGCTTTGTTTCTGCTTTTTCCTTTTTTAAGTTTTGACACAGTGTGTATGCACTCACTGAAAAGAGAGAAGGGGGAAGGCAGCCTCACAGCCATGGTCCCACTAATCTCTTCTCCACCATTTCTCCCTCCTTTCAGGATCTGGAGTATTGATGAATACTAGTCTGGCATCTGACTCATTTCTCAAGATTCTAGGTATAAGACTCAGACCAGACATTAGACCATGTTGTATGTAGCCACTTTAATTCACATGCTACACTCTGGTGCTCCTATACTTTCTTTATCATATGTTCTCAGTACAAGTGTTTGACTTGGGTTCCAATTTAAATAGAAGTAAATATGGTGTCTGGTTATCTCTAGTTGGTTATTTTTATTTATTTGTTTATTTATTTATCACATTATTCACTGTGTATATTTACAGCATACCAAATGAATTTTTCCATCATGAATACACTGCACATCTTGAATATTGTGCTCTTTCTGGTTAAGGTCTACATGACAGCATAGAGGGACTTGTCATCTATTGAGCTAAGAGGCTAACAGGAGTAAGAGCTCAGGAGAGTTGGGAGAGTGGGATGAGTTTAGTTTAACAGAGAAATGCTTACGAGACTATAGGAGACTGAAGTTCAGGAGTATTTTGGCCTGACGTGACTCTTTTTTCTTTTTTTTGGGGGGGGGGTTGCTATAGGGTGCATGCGCTGGCCAGACAGACAGAGAGAGACAGAGAGATGGAAAATGATAAAACACCCCCCAGGGGGGATGGCCATGCCACAATCCCTTCTCCTCCATTCTCCTCTTGGGATCTTGGGCATGCATGCACACACACCTGGCCTGAGTTTAAGCCACTGGGTCTGGGCCTCAAACCACAGTTGACTTTGTGGGAGTCCAGCGACATAGCCATTATGCTAACTGCTGGTCCCGAGCCTGATGTGACTCTTGAGAAAATGTAAAAGTGATTAAGTCACTACGAGAACCTATCAAGTAACTTAAGGCTTAGAAAAGAACCCAAATATTGCAGCACAAACATGGCACATAATGCAGTTTTAAACCATGTGTTAGAAATCTGATGTGTAGAGAGCCATTAATAGCAGTGGAGAATGAATAGAAATTTACTTGATGTAAAATGTGACTAGTTCATTCTGAATGTTCTTCATTGTCAGTGGTGATTCAGTGGTGCTGTCTGATGACAACCAGGGTGGCTACTTGGCACATTGTAGTTCTACAGATGCAAGGGTTTGTTACAGGGATTGCAGCAGTGGTGCTGAGAAGAGTGACCTTAGACAGCAGCACTATTATGATGGACAAATAGAAGATCTGGTCAAGCTCTTGGTCAGATGAAAGACCTTACTATATACATTGTCATCAGCCAATTGTTTTTCATTTTTTTGTTCAATTACTTTTTTTTAAGAGTTTGGGCATTTTTTATCTCTCCTGGGTGCCTTTGATTCTTCCCTCCCACTGTATTTTTCATTCTGTGCATGTGCAGTTTAGGTCATGCCATGGAAAGTCACTTAGAGAAGAAAGGCTATAATTTATATGATCTGAGAAGCCGAAGGTTTTGACCTACTAAATATGCTTTTCTTTCCATTAAAAATCTCTCAATGGTTGCATTTTAAATTGTGCAAACTTTGATACTACAGAAATATTAGAGATTACATAGTAGAACTCTTTTAGCTTATATCTTCCTCATACTTGTAAATAACAAGCTTCAGTAGCACCATATCATTCCTTTTATTTTCTATGTATATATGCACATATATTTTATATATTTTATGTAAGTTTGTGATATGTGTGTATATATATATATATATATATATAAAACACACATATAAAGAGAGAGAGAGGGAGAGAGTACTCTACCAGAAGAAAAAGCAAAATACAAATAATGCTGAGTTAGTGAAAATTTTCTGAGCCCCAGAGTTAGTTTGATTATGCGTACATTTTGTTTACGTAAAAATGTCTGGGGGTATTGAAAACAGTAATAATTCTTATAAATTATGCAATTTCATGTCAGCTAAACCACATACACAAAAATGATTTTGTCACTTTATAAGAACAATTGTCACTGCCTTGTGACATATGGTAAAAACTTAAGTAAAAGAAGAATGGTATTGATGGTCAACGATACCCAACAAAGGAAAAAGTAGAGAAAAATTGAGATGAATAAGGAAATTATATCAGCTGAGAACTCTGCAGGATTCCATAATGGATAAGGAAACTGTTTTTAGCTTCGGTTCTACTATACTCTTTTTCATGAAAACTATGCTTTCAGTGTGTGGATAAAATGTATAAGGATACAGTTGTGAGGATTACAGGAACGTAAAACATTATTTAAAATGATATTCAATGTTGTGCTATGTCTGCTGAAAGTAATTCTAAATCATAGCAAAAGAGTTGGAGAAATTGAAGAAGAAGAGCAGAGAAAAGAGACCACCTTTCTAAACCAGGTAACCTATGTTCTGCTCAACAGTTGCCAAATCCTCGATTCCATCACAGAGATGAGGATAATGGCCCTTAGAAGGTCTAAACATATTGGCTCTAGCAGTTCTAAACATTTGGGTCTAGCAGGCAGCATGGTGGTTAAAAGCACTGGACTCCCACATGGCCCACTGTGATTTGAGTCCCGGACCTGGCAGCTTGGTTTCTTACTCCCCCTCTGTCTCTCTCTGGTCAAATTAAAATAACTAAATAATTAAAGTTAAATAAAATAATTCTTAAAAAAGAGAAATTCTAGACATATTTTGTTCATTGTTTTTAGTTCTGTTTTATTTTCAGAAGGCTTTTCTTTCTTCTGTGCCCAGTTGACCTGACTCCATACAAACATGTTTCTCTTTTCTAACTCAGGTTCATGTTTTGGAGCAGGTAATGGTGAAGAACTCCAGGGAGGCCATATACCTGAAATAGAGGTATGAAACTGGGATATTTATTTTTAAGTGTTTTTTTATTTCTTCAGAAAGAGACAGAGAAGAAAGAGATACACTCCCTAACATGGTTTTGCAACTACCTACCCTCAGACTAAATTGGACAGGACATGGGCATATGTGTGTCTGCTATGTACAGGGAGATCTTAGGGTGTGAACTTGGGACCTTGCTATATGACTTTACCATTGTAAAGAATTGGGTTGCTGCTGTTCCTCTGTAGGTGGCCTGTGATAGATATTTTTAATGTTCTTCTTGATGATTTAAGACATAGCTGTTGAGGACTAGTTAAGAATTTGGTGTTATAATTCATTTTTCACCTTATTTTTAAAAAGTTTTTGCTATAAGGACATGTGCTTACCAGAGAGAGACAAAAGAGAGGGCAGGAATGTGAGAAATTACCCCTCAGGGGGATGGCCATGATGAAATTCCTTCTCTTCCATTTTCTTCATGTGATTTTGGTTCTTTATCAGCAAGGTTGTCAATAATGCAATATCAGGATACCAGGGGAACATGGACTGTAGAACCTAGCACAGGGAGCAACTAGCAT
Organism: Tupaia belangeri chinensis; assembly: GCF_000334495.1. NCBI lineage: Eukaryota > Metazoa > Chordata > Mammalia > Scandentia > Tupaiidae > Tupaia > Tupaia belangeri. Next base: position 312,529 of record NW_006159778.1, on the reverse strand, counting down.
GGTCATCCTTCCACGGAGAGTTATTAATACACTGAGAAGATGGCAACTCAGATTTTTCTGCAAAATTCACACACCCTGTATTTTGTTTCAGAATTGCTGTAATATTATTGACCCCAGTCAGATGGCTCTTTGTGCTGATACTCTGTGAATGTTGTCCTGCCAATTACTGTGGACACCATCACTCCCACTTTTTTTTATTTATTAATTTTTAAAAATATTTATTGTAATTTATGATGGTATCAAATCATTATACATCTATATAGGGGATAGTATTGTTTTTTAAAGTATGTTTATAGTGTGTAGTAACTAAATTGAGGATATGAACATATTCACCATCTTCAACCCTTAACATTACATTGTGTCATTAACATTGGAAATTTGCAACTGATTATTTTACAAATATATATTGGGTATATATGATGTTCTTTACTATGAAATATAGTTCTAAAAAAAACCAAAATGATTAAGAAATCAGACAAGTCTCATAAATTAGTGAGGATAGGTTTTTATTATTTTTTTGAAGAGATTTTTGCTATAGGGCACATGCGCTTGTCAGACAGACAGAGAGAGACAGAGAGATAGAAAGCGAGAAATCACCCCCCAGGGGAGATGGCCACGCTGCAATCCCTTCTCCTCTATTCTCCTCTCGGGATCTTGAGCATGCACGCACACACGCCTTGTGTGAGTTTAAGCCACCGGGTTTAAGCCACCGGGTCCAGGACTCGAACCATGGTCAACTACCTGGGAGTCCAGCAATATAGCCATTATGCTAACTGCTGGTCCCAAGGATAGATTTTTTTTTTTTGGAGAGATTTTTTTCGCTATAGGGCATGTGAGCTCGCCAGACAGACAGAGAGAGACATAGAGACAGAAAGCGAGAAATCACCCCACAGGGGGGATGGTCACTCTGCAATCCCTTCTCCTCCATTCTCCTCTTGGGATCTTGGGCACACACGCACATGTGCCTGGCGTGACTTTTAAGCCGCCGGGTCTCGGATGTGAACCGCCGTCGACTACATGGGAGTCCAGCAACATAGCCATTATGCTAACTGCTGGTTCCCCCATGGATAGATTTTTTAAGAACAGAGAAGGATAGCATGAGCACAAATACAGAGACATGACATTTGTGGGACAAAGAAATGGTTTATTACCTGTTGATGATAACATGTATAGTATTCTCTACTGGACTGTACTGAGAAGTATTTCATGTTAGTTAAATTCTCTTTTCAAGCCAAATGATGTATAGTTATTGAATGTTTAAAAATAATGAGAACAATAATAATAATAATCTGAATAAAATGAAAAGCTATTTGATTATGATGTGGACAGTAATGTCTTTGTCTTGACTGATATGCACAGTAATCATGATGGAAAAACAAATGTTATATATTGTAAACATGTATGTGATTAAATGAATGTAAAACATTAAAAATTAATGAAAACAAAAGAAAAATATCTGTCTCAAAAATCCCTGAATTTTTGGAGGCTTTTTAAATTCCCTTTCCTGTCTTGCATTGTCACAATCTGAACTGTTGCTCACCAGAGAAAGAGAAAATACTCCTCAACAGGGCATGGTCATGCCCTAATTGTTTTCCCTCCATTTGTCCATCCTGACAGGATTTGGGATATGTACTTATGCGCACACACCCAAGATGTTTCCCAAGTTGCCAAGACTAGGATTCAAACTGAGGTGAGCCATCTAGGATCTAGCCCACTATTCCTAGGACTTAACGACTATACGAAGGGGCTAGTACAAAGGTGTAATCACAAAAATGTGATAATCCTTTGTCCAAGCAGGACAGAAGTAAAATAAAACTCTGCATAAAAGATTATCCACCACTGATTTTTTTAAAATTAGTATAAACTCTTTTCTAATTTTAAGAGTTAGAATAAGTTTCCTGCTGTGTTGTAAAAAAAGTTGTAAATACCCAGGGAAACAGAAATATTATACAATAGGAAAAACATTCCCTTATTAGAAACATAATATGTATTATTTTTATATATTTAATCTTTTTTATATATAATAACTATTTTTAACTAACAATGTATATGGAATAAGGATTTTAATTTTTTTTTAATTTATTCATTTTCTACATTAATTCACTATACACCATCACAACACACAAATGAATTTTCCATCCAAAATACACTGTGCATTGGCTCAATCAAGAACATCAATATACATGTTCTCAGCAAATAATTTTCCAATTCTTATGTCCTGCATACCTTGCCTTTTGTTTTGCCATTCTTGATTCCCCATCCCCCACACT
>NW_006159778.1:296138-309170 GCF_000334495.1 Tupaia belangeri chinensis | reverse complement strand
CGCGGGGCGCCCCGGGCCCCCCCCCCCCCGGGGGGGGGGGGGGGGGGGGGCGCGCAGGCACCGCTGCCACGCCATGCAGGGCCCGGGGGCCCTGCGCCGGATTTTAATTTTTTTAAAGTTTTTGCCTTAGGACTCATGTGTTCACAGGAGAGACAGAGAAAAACAGTGAGAGGGAAAGTGAGAAATCATCTCTGGGGGGATAGCAACACCACAATCCCTTCTCCTCTATTCTCCTTTCAGTATTGTGGATGTGCACACACCACGTGAGTTTCAAGCTGCTGGATACCGGACTTGAACCACAGTTGACAACGTGGGAGTCCAGTGCCTTAACTACTAAATAATTATTATAAGTTCAAAATAATAAACTTTATTGATCTCATTTAAATTGTTCCTCAGGCTATTATTTTTCTTTGCCAAAATACATGAAAATTATTTTTTTTCTACTATATTGCATGAAATTTTATCTAGACACATTGAGTAGACAGAAACAGGAAGATATACAAATTACTCAAGCAAGAAGGTTAAGAGGAGAGATCTGGCAATTTTAATCTGCTATGTTAAACAGGTCTTGATGTCCAGTTTCATTGTTTTCATTATTTCATTATTTTCCCCAAATCTATGTAGGCAATTAGCTTCCAACACTTCACATCAAACACATTTTTCTTTTAAGGTGGATGAAAATTCTGTTGAGAAATATTCAGATTATAACCATGCTCAACATAACAAATAAAGGGAAAAAAATGTTCATAAAGTGTTGATAGTATTTGTGATGTTTCCTTGTGAAGAAAAACAGCATGAAAAACAGGTTGCATAGGCACTCATTATCCCTGACTTTCTGTTTAAGATTTTCTAAAGTTAAATCTATTACTTCTACACCTCTGAGTGAGTCTATCATAAATTATCCTACTGTCATATTGAAGCTCCTTTAAAAACACATGCAGGATATAAAACACATGTTATTCAAATTCCTATTCATGTCAAGTGATCTCAATCTATGATACAACACACACACACACACACACACATGCCTGGACATATTATAGTTCATTAGCTCGTTATATTTCATTAGCTCAATAATATAAGTGTGGGGTCTGTGACTAAGTATAACATTTCTTATTTCCACAATTTTATTTATTTATTTTTCTCCTGAATAAAGCTTCTTTCTTACTATAATATATATCCTTAAATACTGCTCACTTTCTTTTCCAAGGTGACATTCCAACAATATCCATTTTATGAAAACATCTTATAAAGTTCCAGAATGGATTTGAAAACCTTAATACTGTATTTTGCTGGCAAAGACTACGTGCTACATTTTAGCTTTTTTATTTTTTAATAGCTTAAAACATTTAATATCTAAATCAATTTGTTAATAGTATTCACAAAATATACTCAATATAGAAACCCACATTTGTATCTTTAAGAAAAATTGTAAATCACATTTTACATCAAACCATAAATTAACCCATGTAAAGAATCTGCAGCAGTCAAAATCATGATGAATTTTAAACAACTTCAGAATAAAATAATAAGTACTTCATACTCCTTAAAAGCTAAAAAATGCTTCAACTTATAAAAATAGTCTGAGGCAACTATTTTTTCTTCTATTCTTTAACATATAGGTTCAACATTATGAACAGCATTCTTAAAACCTTAAGCTTCACGGACTTTCAGACATTCAAATACTATGGTCCCCTTTTCTTTGATATAGTTAATTCAGCTAGGAAAAAAACAAAGCATGGTAGACAACTTAATACATTTTCACCAAATTGAAAGTAGTACCAAAAACTTAAGACTACAGAACTACACATTGTACCTAATATATCATTAAAAATAGAAGACAGTATTTTCCTCAGCCAATAAAACAGCACGTGGTATGCCGTTAGTGCACACCTTTTAATGCATACTGTCATCCATAAATTATTTACAACTTCGACCATGTGAAGAGAACTAGAAGGTAAATTTTCTGCAAACTGGAAAAAAAGCAATACAAAATTTGCAAAAGCCTGTTTTATATTGTGCAAAAGTAAGCCAGTTTTTCTCTTCCAGATACTATATGCAGTGGTATTTTGGACATATTATAGTAGTTCTTGAGAATGTTTTAATGCTGGAGGTAAGTGTACAGGCCTTGATTCTTCATCAAGGAGAACTAGATCTTCTATTTCACTGCTTCTGTATTTCCTTTGACATATTCTTATCACCACCTTTTTTCTTAAGAAATAACTTCAATGCTTCTCTTGATGCAACAGCTTTTGCATTTTCTTTGTTTTTCCACAGCTGGAGCCCAAACACACAGACTTGCACCTCAATTCACAATACTCTCTTGAGAGCTTTTATTTTGAGGAAGATCTGATAGTTCCTTTAGTGGAAAAAAAAAAAAAAAAAAAAAAAGACACATCCAATGTTGCTTTCAGAACCTCAATAACTGCATTTAGGAGCTTTCCATGATTTACATTGGGACTAAAGCCACCAATGGCCACCAACTTCCATGCCACTCTTTTATACAGTCCATTGAAGAAAGGTGGCTTCTGTTTTACATCTTCATTGGTTAACTTGCAACAAGAGAATTTGACATTGACTGTGAAGTACTTTTAGAAGGCAACTGTGAGGTAGTCTGAGAACTACTCTTTAAAGCCAGCGAGGACACACTTGCTAAATTGCTTTTAGGAACCAGAGATCCACTGGTTTGGGAGCTGCTCTTGGATGCTAACAGTGGCACAGCTACCAGAGAAGTGTTTTTGGAAATTAGCAGTGATGTGTTTGTTGAGCAACTGCTCTTGGGAGTTAGTAAGGATTTTCCTGATGAGGAACTGATTTTAGAAACTGATGACACACTTGCCTCTGAACTGGTTTGGAAGTTAACCCACCTGAAACTGTCTCTGAACCAGAAGATAATGGTTTAGAAGATAATGGCAATTCCACTTCCGAGCTTTCTGAGGAGCTCAGAAAGAGCACCTCAATCTCCAAACCGCTCTGAGAAACTGAGACTGAAGAGTCTTCCAAAGCACTCTTCTTAGGTGATCCACTCTGTTGTGTGCAATCAGTGGACTGGGTCATGTGACTATTCACACAAGAGTTCAACAATGAAGAAACAAAGGCTGCTGATTTATCTGGAGCTTCTGACTGAGAAGCTTTTCCAGATTCTGTGGTTGTTATCTGAGTGGAAATGCTGCTGCCGCTTTGGCTGGAAACGGATAGATCTCCATCACCGGCAGAGCGACTCTGACTTGAGATGCCAGAGCTCAGGGTGGAGTTCCCACTACTCTCTAATGCTGAACCATTTTCCTGGTGAGCTGATGGAAGTTCTGTTTGGGCGGAAATTTTCACAAGATCTTGCTCAACTACAGAATTGCTCTTTCTTCCTATGGTTCATTTTTTGAATGATTCCTCTACCCCTTCTTGGCGACCAGTTCATGTCTTGGTGTAGTCACTTTGATGCTTTCAGCCATAGTAAGTACTTTATCCATAACTTGTTGAGGATATCTTTTATTTTCTTTATTTTTTTCACTTTTTTCATTTTAATTTTTTATATAATTTCAATCATACTATTTAGCTTACAAAGTGAACATTTCAGTATGTATGTGAACATTTCTCCCCAGTTCAGTTGATCAGAATATCTTCCACCAATAACACCACACCTCCTCATCCCGTCAATGCTCTCTCTCCGTATCCCTCTTCCAAATGTCCTTCCTTAGGTCCCTCTTCTCCACACACTCCACTTCTGGCACTACCCCCCATCTCTTGTGTTTGTACAGCCTTAGGTCAATCAGTTTCAGTTATAGAGTGCAGACACTCGGTATATATTAAGTGGGGACATACAGTGTCTCTCCTTCATAACCTGGCTTGCTTCACTCAGCAGTAAATCTTCCACTTTTTGTCAAAAGCCAGGGTTTTGTTGTTTTTTTTATGGCTGAATAGTATTCCATAGAGTATATGTGCCACAGTTTTTCAATCTATTCATCCATATGGGGACAATTGGGTTGAGGGTATCTTTTAAACCTCGGTGTTGCATGTCCTTCAGGTGCAAGCTGGCACTCCCAAGAGGAGGCCACGGGTCAGGCCCAGATGGCAGCCCGAGTTGGGGAAAGTAGGCCCCAGGGTACTTCCCGCCCACTGGGGGTGGCCAGGGCGGCCGCAGGTTGGATTCTCAAGGTATGCCCAGAACTTCAGCATTGAGCTTTGCATTCCAACTGCGCTTTGTGACACTGCCATGCTCCCACGTTATGGAGTCCCAGGGGCTTGGTGCCAGCAGGGCACAACCCTCTAGGCCTGTGACCCAGGAGCCTTGAGCCACCATTCTGCTGCAAGATCCAGTTTTATATTTTTGAATCCTCAGAAGACACATGTACTTGCCAGAGAGAGAGAGAGAGAGATAGAGAGAGAGAACACTTTGAGTATGGTCATGCTGCACCCCTTTTTCCTCCACTTCTCAATCCTGCCTTGATTTGGGGCTTGCGTACACTTATACCTAATGTTTTTCATCAGACTGGGATTCAATCCACAGCAGCTATAGTGATCCAGCTTTCAATGCACAGTGCTTAGCAAATCACTTCAGTATAGGCCCAACAGACTATATCTTATCTTTGCCAGTTTTAATTTATAATAAAATTTATATCCTTATTGAGATCTCAGGCCATTTCCGAAATCTTGTAAGAAAATGGGATAGCATTCATGTTGAGTTACACAAGGTATCCCACATGGTAAGTATGTCATCTATTAATCTTCACAATCAGACTATGCATTAATTCAAATTATCCTTGTTTTATAGATGAAATATTAATGATAAGAGATATTGTTAATCTTTTTCAGTAAGTGGAGATAGAATCGTTTAGTATCTTGAAATTAAATTCATTTCTGTTCCATTGAATACTGTTAATTCAAAAAATATCTTAACTCACTCTTCATGAACACACTTTATTTCAGGGATAGAGTCCACTATTATAACCCACTCCATTAGAAAAGACTTCAGTGTCCATTATCTTGCTGACTGCTTCCTTGACATCTTTAATTCTCAGACTGCATATCAGGAGATTCAACATGGAGATTACCACTGTGTAAAACACTGAGGCCCCTGTGTGTCTAGAGTTTTTAGAGTTGGAGACAGAGTAGAGGAAGTGGATGATGCCATAGAAGATGGCAATTGCAGTCTGTGGGAGGTAAAGGTGGAGAGGGCTTTGTGGTGTCTGCTGGATGAATGCATCTTGAGGATGGTAACAACAATGAACACATAAGACTTCAAAATGATGAGCAATGTGCTGACTTCATTAAAGGTGGCAAACATGAAAAGGAACAACTGGTTGAGGAAAGTATCAGAGTAAGAGAGGGAGAGCAGTGAGGAGAACTCACAGAAGTGATTGATTATGTTGAATCCATGAAAAGACCGTTTTAAAGCAGAGCACGTCAGAATCAAGAAACATGCTACTCCCTTGCATACGATCCAGCCATCAGCATGCACAGTTTCTGGGACATGGCAACTGTGTAGAGCAGAGGGTTGCAAATGGCCACAAAGCGCATTGTAGTCCATCACTGCCAATAATAAGGATTTGGTCTCCACAAAAGTACAAAAGAAAAAGAACTGGATTACACATCCTAATGAAATAATTCTGTCTTCAACAGAAAGGTTCACCAGTGTCTTGGGAGCAATGATGGAAGAATAGCAGAAATCTACAAAGGAGAAGTGACTGAGAAAAAAGTACATGGGAGTGTGTAGTTTGGGGGTAATTTTGATGATTACAATCATTCCAATATTCCCTACCACGGTGATACTGTAAATGGCCAGAAAAATCAGAAAGAGTGGAATTTGTAGTTCTGGGTAGTCTGAAAAACCCAGGAAGGTAAATGTGGCTCCACTCTTATTTCTATCTGTAAGTAACTTGGTTTCTCTTGTCAGAATCTGAAAGTTCTGAAAACAAAAATGTTAAGGCAAGTGAGTAAATAGAAGCTTGACAGACTACTTACCAAGTCTAGAATATACCCTTGAAAGGATCTTAACGCACAACTTTCTGCCCTACCTTCCCAAACCTGAGATCCAAACCTGGACCTCCCATGTGGCTCCAGCATCACCAAGAACCCTATCACTTGCACCACCTTGACTGGGCTACCTTATGGCCTTTTAAACTAGAGGTTTCCCCTGTCTGAAATCTTCCTCTTAAGTTTTTACTCGAAATTTTGTGACATTATGTTTGTTGAATATATAGCAAGTTCCTAGATCAGTAAATAGCACAAAGTAAATAGTAATATTTATCAAATGATAAATATGACCGTCCTTGTAACTGGGACTAGAACCAAATGTATCAGGACTATGGGAAACTGGAGTACAGGGAAGATATAGTTCACATACACACATACCAAATATTTTTACAAGATATGATTATTTGGAACCAGCAGTTAGCGTAATGGCTATGTCGCTGGACTCCCATGTAATCGACCGCGGTTCACATCCCGGACCCGGTGGCTTAAAACTCATGCCGGGCACGTGTGTGTGCATGCCCAAGATCCCAAGAGGAGAATGGAGGAGAAGGGATTGCGGCATGACCATCCCCTCTGGGGGGGTGATTTCTCGCTTTCTGTCTCTATGTCTCTCTCTCTGTCTGTCTGGCGAGCGTACGCGCCTTATAGCGAAAACCTCTCAAAAAAAAAAAAGATATGATTATTTGAAGTAAATGTATCAATTATATAAATGACAATTATCATTTATCAATGAAAATAAAATTAAATTAGGCCATTAAAACAAAACCAAACAAATGTTTAGTCTACTAGATTTTCTGTTTCTAGTCAAGTACATTACAATATAAATACTAAATTTCAAAATCGAATACAGCAGGGTGAAATTACTTGCAAATGAAAATCAACATATCAAATATTCTCCTTAAAAAATCTTAAAAGTAGCTTAACCAAATTTAATTATATTCATTCACTAAGCAGATATCTTTGCATACCATTTATATCTCATGCCATGTTTTCAAGATGAGAATAATATAGAAATAAGTCACATAAAACTTCTCTCTCAAAAGATGTATGTTTCTGTGACCAGCAGTTGGTTTAGTTGGTTTAATGGCTATGATGCTGGACTCCCATGTAGTCAACCACAATTCGAGTCTTGGACCTGGTGGCTTAAACTAGAGAATAGAGAAGAAGGGATTGTAGCATGGCCATCCATCCTGGGGAGTAATTTCTCACTTTTTGTCTCTCTGTGTCTCTCTGTCTTTCTGGTGAGCACACAAGCCCTATAGCAAAAACCTCTCTAATATATATATATATATTTCTAAAATAATAAGCAACATAATTGAACTAATCAGAATTAAAATAGCACTCCATGATCATTGTTTTCTGCTACAGGAACTACAAGATAGTTATTCGTGTAATTAATATATGTAATTATTTATTTATACATCTATTCATTAAATAAGTACATGTAACATGCTTATCCTGATTTGGTGCTATTTTAGATATTGGGAATAGAAGAAAGGATGTCCCTTTGTTTGTCAAATTTATATTTAAAGGAGAATGCAAAACAAACAAATAAATATATATTAATCTTTCAGTAAAAATAAGTGCTATTAAAGATATAATTCAAGGCCTACAGATGGTGTGGTGGTTGTGAACTTGTATTCCCACATATCCAACCCTGGTTTAAGTGCCTAATCTGGTGGCTTGTTTCTCATTTTCTCTCTCTCTAGTCAAATTAAAAAATAAGAATAAGTAAACTTAAATAAAATATTTCTTTTCAAAAAGATATAACTAGAGGAGTCATTTTAGGTTCTGATGTGAGGCAGTGCCATCGGGAGGTGCTATTTGAGCAAGGCCCATTGTGAGGTGAAAAACAAGAGTTCTGCAAATAACTAGAACGAGAGTGTTGAGTTCAGGATAAAGGGTGGAGAAAATTAAATCATTTTGAGCGTTTAGAAGATTCCTTTATATATTTATATTATAATCTTATTCAATACCCAATTCATGTTTAATTTTCTGCAGTTGTCTCAATGACATCATTTCCAGTTAGTTTGAGTCAATAGTCAAGTGAACTTGACTGTTGTAACTAATTTACTTTATAGATTGTAGCTCTTTTATATATCTCAGAAAATATACACTATGTGGTAATGTTCTACACTTTCTAATCCCTTTACTAAAGATTAACAGATATTGCAGTAAGATACTATTTATGCAGAAAGAAAAAGAAAGAAACCTGTCTGGGTATATCTATGTATAGCCTTTTTAGCTGTGTTAAAAGATTATGCCAGGGACCAGCAATTAGCATAATGACTATGTCGCTGGACTCCCATGTAGTCGACTGTGGTTCGTGTCCCAGACCCGGTGGCTTAAAACTCACGCCGGGCACGTCTGTGTGCATGCCCAAGATCCCCAGAGGAGAATGGAGGAGAGGGGATTGCAGCATGGCCATCGCCCCTGGGGGGTGATTACTCGCTTTCTGTCTCTCTGTCTCTCTCTGTCTGGTGAGCGCAACATGTCCTGTAGTGAAGACCTCTCAAAAAAAAAAAAAAAAAGATTATGCCAAGTCAGCAGGTGGCACGGAGGTTAAAGAGCAGTATCCCAATGACCAACTGCACAGTTCAAGTCCCAGACCCAGTGGTTTGAAAAACACACTGAATATGTGTATGTGCATACCCAAGATCCTGAGAAGAGAATGAGAGGAAAGGATTGTGGGGTGGACATCCCCTCTGAAGGGTGATTTCTCACTTTCTTTCTGTCTCTAGTGCATCCATGTGCAGAAACATTTTAGCCTGATATAGTCCCGCTTGTCTATTTTAGGGATTATTGCCTGTGCCTTAGGAGTCTTTGCCTACTCCAATGTCTCCCAGAGTTTCCCCAGCATTTTCCACCAGTAGTTTTATTGTTTGAGGTCTTAGGTTCAGATCTTTGATCCACTTTGAGTTAGTGAAAAATGGGGGTTCAGTTTCATCTTTCGGTAAGTGGATACCCAGTTTTTCCAGCACCATTTACTAAAGAGGTTTTCCTTTTCCCAATGGTTTGACTGATGCCCTTTGTCAAAGATCAGTTGGCTGTAAGCTTTGGGAATTATTTCTGGGGTGTCTATTCTATTCCATTAGTCCACATGTCTGTTTTTATGCCAATACCATGCTGTTTTGATGACCACAGCTTTATAGTATATCTTGGGATCAGGAAGTGATATACCTCCTACTCCATTCTTCTTGCACAGGATTGCTTTTGCGATACAAGGTCTTTTATGATTCCAGACAAATTCTATGATTGCCTTTTCTAGATCTGTGAAGAATATTTCTGGTATTTTGATTGGAATTGCATTAAACGTAGATTAATTTGGGTAGAATTGCCATTTTGATAATGTTAATTCTTCAATTCAGGAGCATGGGATGTCCTTCCACTTTTTTATATCCCTGTCAATATCTTTTATTAGCTTTTCATAGTTTTCTTTATAAAGGTCTTTGACTTTCTTAGTTAGGTTTATCCCTAGGTATCTTATACATCTTGTGGCTACAGTGAAAGGGATTCCTTTCTTCAGCTTTACTTCATTCAACTTATTGTTTATATATAGAGATGTTATAGATCTTTGGATATTGATTTTGTATCCTGCCACCTTACTGTATTCATGTATTACTTCAAGAAGTTTTTCATGGAGACCTTTGGGCCTTCTAAGTATACCATCATGTCATCTGTGAATAAAGATATTTTCAACTCTTCTTTGCTTATTTGAATGCCTTTTATATTGTTCTCTTCTCTGATTTCTTTAGCTAAGACTTTCAGTACTATATTTAAGAGCAGGGGAGAGAGTGGGCAGCCTTGCCTAGTACCTATTTTTGGTGAAAAAGCTTTCAGTTTTTCCCCATTCATTATAATGTTAGCTGTAGGTTTTTCATAGATGGCTTTTATTGTGTTCAGAAATGACCTTTATATACCAATCTTACTGAGGGTCTTAATCATAAAAGGATGTTGTATTTTATCAAATGCTTTCTCCGCATCAATTGAAATGATCATATGGTTTTTATCTTTCTGTTAATGTGGTGTATTACATTTATTGTCTTGCGTATATTGAACCACCCTTGCATCCCTGGTATAAAGCCTACCTGGTCGTGATGAATAATCATTTTTTTTTTTTACATTTTTTAATACATTCAATCACATTTTTTATCTTACAAGGTGATCATTTCAATATGTGAACATTTCTCCCCAGTCCAGTTGATCAAAATATAACAATACTACCTCCCTGTTTCAACAATGCTGTCTCTGTATCCTACCTCCAGATATTTTTCCCCAGGCCCCACTCATCCACACACACCACATCTTGCATTCACACCCATCTCTTGTGTTTGTACATCCTTTAGCCCGTCACCTTCAGTTATAGAGTGCGGACACTCGGTATATATTAAGTGGGGACATAGGTGTTTCTCCTTCATATCAGGCTTGCTTCACTCAGCAGTAAATCTTCCATATTTTCCCACTTTCTGTCAAAACCCATGGTTTTGTTCTTTTTCATGGCAGAATAGTATTCCATAGAATATATGTGCCACATTTTTTTCAATCTTTTCATCCGTACGGGGGCATTTGGGTTGGTTCCTTGTCTTAGCAATCATAAAAAGTGCCGCAATAAACATTGATGTGCAAGCACTTTTCCAGTAAAGAATTCTTCTGTCCTTTGGGTAGATGCCAAGGAATGGAATTGCTGGATCATATGATAGTTCTATTTGTAGACTTTTGAGGAATCTCCAAATTGTTCTCCACAGTGGTTGGACTAATTTACATTGCCACCAGCAGTGTAAGAGAGTTCCCCTTTCCCCACACCATCCAGCCCTAAACATGCAGTTTATTAATCAGAGCAGCTGCTTTATGTTTTTTCCTAGGAATGAATAAAACCCAAATATAGGTGATTCATCTGAGTACCACCCTTGTATGTGTGTGTCCATAAGTAAGTAGGTGAAGCTTCCTGTTTCATCTCTAAAATAAGAATTATAATGTTTGTTTCCTTCAGTGGAAGGTCTTAAGGCATAATTACTGTGTATAAAAAACAAGTGTGTAAATCTATTTTTTACTGGATATATGTATAAAGATATGCATTATTTCACTCCTAAGAATAATCGACTGTGCTTTAGGGGTCTTATGTAAGAAGTCTTTCCCTATCCCAATGTCTCCCAGAGTTTCCCCAGTGTTTTCTAGAAGCAGTTTAATAGTTTGTGGTCTTAGATTTAGATCCTTGATCCACCTTGACTTCATTTTTGTCAAATGTGAGAGGTAGGGGTTCAGATTCATCTTTCTACAGGTGGAAATCTAGTTTTTCCAGTACCATTTTCTGAAGAAGTTTTTCTTTTCCCACTGGATTGACTGGTACTGCTTGTCAAAAATCTGTTGACTGAGTGATTTGGAATTTATTCCTGTGGATTCAATTCTGTTACATTGGTCAACATGCCTGTTCCTGTGCCTGCACCATGCTGTTTTGATTACTACAGCTTTGTAGTATATTTTTGGGTCAGGGAGTGAGATGCTGCCCACTCAACTCTTCTTGTGTAGAACTGCTTTGGCAATACAGGGTCTTTTATTATTCCAGACGAATTTTATGATTGTCTTTTCTAGATCTGTGAAGAATGCATCTGGTACTTTGGCATTGTATTGAATAGGTAGATTAATTTGGGTAGAATTGCCATTTTGGTTATATTAATTCTTCCAATCCAGAAACATGGGATGTCCTTCCACTTTTTTGTGTCATTTTCAATTTATTTTTTAAGCTTCTCATAGTTTTTCTTGTGAATGTCTTTAACTTCATTGGTTAGATTTATCCCTAAGGATCTTATACTTTTGGTGGTTATGGTAAATGGAATAACATTTTTTCAGTTCTATCTCCGATTGTCTGTTGTTTGTATATAGAAATTCTATAGAGTTCTGTATATTAATTTTGTATCCTGCAAATTTACTCAATTTGTGCATTACTTCCAGAAATTTTTTCATGAAAATCATTGGGTCTTCTATGTACACAATCATGACATCTGTGAATAGAGAGAGATCACCTCTCCTTTTCCTATTTGGATACCCTTTATTTTTTCTTCTTTTCTGTTTGCATTGGCAAAGACTACCAGAATTATGTTGAAAAGGAGTGGAGAAAATGGACATCCTTGTCTTGTACCAGTTTTTAGTGGGAAAGCTTTCAGCATTTCTCCATTCAGGATGATATTCACAATGGGTTTTTCATAGATGAGTTTTATTGCATTGAGAAATGACTCTTGTATGCTGATTTTGCTGAGAGTCTTGATCATAAAGGGATGTTGTATTTTATCAAATGCTTTTTCTGCATCAATCAATATGACCATATAATTTTTGTCTTTTTTCCTGTTAATATGGTGTATTACATTTATGGTTTTGTGTATGTTGAACCAACCTTGCATTCCTGGAATGAAGCCCACCTGTTCATGATGTATAATATTTTTTATAAGTTTTTGGATACGGTTTGCTAGTATCTTGTTGAGAATCTTTGCATCTATATTCATCAGAGATATGGGTCTATAGTTTTCCTTCCTTGTCCTGTCCTTATCTGTTTTGAGGATAAGGGTGATAGAGGCTTCATAGAATGAATTAGGGAGAGATTCACCCTTTTGGATCTTTAGAGATAACTTGAGCAGAATGGGAGTTGACTCTTCTTTGAAAGTTTTATAGAACTCAGAGCTGAACCATCAGGGTCAGACCTTTTCTTTGTTGGAAGGTTATTTATTACTGATTCAATCTCCTGACTTTCTATATCCTCCTGGCTCAATCTTGGTAGATTATATGTGTACAGGAATTTGTGCATCTCATCCAGATTGTCTTGTTTCTTGGCATATAGTTGTTCATAGTATCCTCTGATGATGTTTTGTATTTCTACTTTGTCTGTTTTTATATTTCCTGCTTCATTGCAGATTTGGTTCACTCGGTTCCTTTCTCTCTTCTTAGTAAGTCTCATTAGTGGTGTATCAATTTTGTTTATCTTTTCAAAGAACCAGCTTTTACTTTCATTTATTTTCTGTATAGTTCACTTATTTTCTATTTCATTTATTTCTGCTCAGATCTTTATTATTT
>NW_006159778.1:282814-295610 GCF_000334495.1 Tupaia belangeri chinensis | reverse complement strand
TTGATCTATTGATCCTTTTACTACAATATAGTGTCCTTCTTTTGTCTCTTTGAACAGTTTTTGTTTAAAAGGCTATTTTGTCAGAAATTAGTATCATGACTCTAGCTCAGTTTTCATTCCCATTTGCATGGAAAACCTTTTTCCAACCCTTCACTTTTTGTCTATGTATGACTTTATCGATGAAGTGGGTTTCCTGTAGGCCACAGATAGAGGGTCTCTGTTTTTTTTATCCATTCGGCCAGTCTGTGTCTCTTGATTGGAGAATTTAATCCATTCACATCCAATGTTACTATCGATGAACTGGATCTGTCCCAACGTTTAAGTTGGCCATTGTCACAGCAGCCTTTTGTTCCTTTGTTTCTGTCTGTTAGCTCTTTAGTTTTCCTAGAACAGTACTTTCTTCAGAGTTTCTTGAAGAGCTGGTCTGGTGCTGGCAAATCCTTACAGGTCTTGTTTGTCTGAGAAGATTTGAATCTTTTTTCCCATATGAAGGATAATCTTTCAGGATATTATAATCTTGGTTGGAATAGTTTCTCTCTTAACACTTTCAATACATCTTCCCATTCTTTCCTTGCTTGCATCGTTTCCATTGACAGGTCCAGTGTTAGCCTGATGAGATGACCTTTGTATGTCACTTCTCATATCTCTCATGGCAGTTTTAGTATAATGTCTTTATCTGTGATCTTGGATAGTCTGGCTAAGATGTGCCTTGGGGAAGATCTTCTGGGGTTGATTCTAACTTGGGTACTTTGTATTTCCTGGGTCTTGATTCTAGAATGTCTCTCTAGACTTGGGAACTTTTCTTCCAGGATTTCATGTAATAGATTTTCCATGCCATTATTAGTTTCTTCACCTTCTGGAATGCCAATTATTCTGACCTTTGCGCATCTTATGGAATCTAGTATTTCCTGTATATTATCCTCATTTTTTGTTGTTGTTGTTGTTGTTGTTGTTGTTATTTTTCTCTATCTTTTTGGTAGTTCTTTCTAGGTCAGAAGTTTTATCTTCTACATCAGAGATTCGATCTTCAGCATGATCTAATCGACTTTTAATACTTTCAAGGGAGTTTTTGATTTCCTCTATTCCAGACTTTATCTCTAATAGCTCCATCTGGTCTTTCTCAGAGTTTCCATTTCTTCTTTCATATCTTGGAATGACTTTCTCATCCCCTGTAGTTCGTTGTCTCTTTTCTGTTTCAACTCGAAGAATTTGCTCTCCATGAATGTTTGAAATTCTTTGACATTTTGGTAACATCATCCATTAGCATGAATGATGGAGGGGAGTTACTCTGTACCTAGATATATTTCCTAGTTTATTCATACCGAAGGTTCTTCTACTTTTAGCCACTGGCAGATGTACTAACTTTTAAGTACCAGTTAGACAAATGTTTAACTGGCTAGGAATGTGTTTATCTTTTGATGGGAATTGACGTCTGCTGAAATCTCTGTTCTGTTGATTTTAGTAATGTGGTCTCACATTACTATAGTAATGTTACACTAATTGTTGGAGACCTCAACACTGCACTATCCCCTCAGGACAGATCATCTAGACAAAAACTAGATAAAGAGATAAAGGATCTGAATGATACCATAACTGAAATGGACTTAACAGATATCTACAGAACTTTCCATCCAAAAACCATGAGATACACTTTTTTCTTGCCCCCACATGGAACCTTCTCGAAGACTGACCACATCATAGGGCACAAAGCAATATAGTATATTACTAAAGATACTATAGTCAGGTGTCTGAAGAGCAGAATCTCCTTTTTCACAGCTGGTTCCATGTAAGGGAGGAACAAATATAATTTTATATGACTAGAAAATTTCAGATCTCTGATTCTAGACTTAGCTAGTCCCTATGGGAAAATGTAAGGAGAAGAGAAGATAATATAAGTGAAAATAAAGGAGGACATAGGGGAATAAAGAAAAAGTCATGCACTGCACATTATCATGGAGCACAATTTCACCAGGTGCTTTCAGATGTACTAGGCTACTGGCTGCTACAGCCAAAGGGGCAGTCTGTGGAGAGAGAGAGAGAGGAAGAAATTTACAAAAGAATGGGGGACAGTAAAGAAGAAAAATATGAAGGAACTTTCTACCTCCCTACATATCAGGGTGGATCCTGGTCTGGGGGGTCTGGATGGGAGTGGGTAGGGGCAGTGTTGCCCCCTTGCTGGCCAGGTGCCTTCAGATGTACCAGGCTGCTGGCTGCTACAGCCAAAGGGGCCCCAGCATGAGTTTTAAGCCACCAGGTCCGGGACGCTAACCACAGTTGACTACATGGGAGTCCAGTGACATAACCATTATGCTAACTGCTGGTCGCAAAAATGTTTTATGTCTTTCTAAAACACAAACTTTCATATATATGTATGAATATATGTATGAGTTAAAGACAATCACTCTATAT
This sequence comes from Tupaia belangeri chinensis, assembly GCF_000334495.1. NCBI lineage: Eukaryota > Metazoa > Chordata > Mammalia > Scandentia > Tupaiidae > Tupaia > Tupaia belangeri. The sequence continues at coordinate 293,201 of NW_006159778.1, read as the reverse complement.
ATTCTGAAGCTACCATTAATTGCCAGTCTTTATTATACTTCAGTGTACTGCACATTCAAGGAGATTATAGATTAAGAAACCATTTACATTTCTGTAGATATCATATTCTTTTTCTTTTGTCATTTTGTATACCATTCAGCCTTCAACATTTCTTGTACTAAGTATATCAAAGCACTAACCATAATCTCAGTCAATTAAGTAAGACAAGTGATTTACAAACCAATCACATTTTTCCTACCTATTGTTTTCATATCTGAAAAGCAGGTCTTACCTGGACTCAGAAACTCAGAAGAGGGACACACACACACATATGTGTGTGTGTATGTATGTATATATAGGTGCTAGATTTTAAATATATGTGTGTGTGTGTGTGTGTGTGTGTGTGTATATATATATATTTAAAATCTAGCACCTACAATTTTTTGTTCATTATATTTATGCCTATGAGACAAAGCATAAATATAATCAGGAACATTTATCCTAACTTTGCCATGTAGGAACTTGCAGTAAAATGGTTTTGGATAAAGTGGTTAAATAAGAGAATGGAAAAAAAATAATGGATAGTTCCAGTCAAATATGAAATAAAATAAGCAGGTCACTTGGTAATATTAGTGAGCAGTTCATAAATGGAAAGTAAAGCTAATCATAGCCATTCCTGACTGGCTAATTGACTGGCTCTGTGGCCTCTTGATTAAGGCAACCAGATCTCACATGACTGATTACAAAGTCTGAATCTGGATGTAATGGCAAAAGAAGACATTAGGTACAGGTGTGTGCATATCCCAAATCCTGAAAGGACAGATGAGTCAAAAGAATTGCAGTATGATTAATCATTCCCCACCAAAGGTGCTTTCTCTCATCATAATCTTTAGTGAGTGCATGTACACTCTAGCAAAACAAATATTCTACATGATATCAACAAGATGAAAAGTGGTGGAAAAAAGAATAATAAAACAGTTTTTAAGGACAAATTTTGCTCAGAGGTGGAGAGAAATAAAGACCTCGCTTCAAAGTAGCTCATAATGTACATAATGATTACTGATTTTCTTTTCTGCTCAGACTCCTGAATCTGTGTGTAGCCAGAGCTCTGATCATGGATTCCAGAAAATTTACCAACGAGGAAGACCTGATTCCTGCTTTATTTGTGTCTCTTGTACAGAGAGAGGCATTTCAAGTCAAACAGGTATGAAAGAATGATACATCAACTTATCAAAAGTTAATTTTCCTTTCTTGGGACCAGCAGTTAGTGTAATGTCTATTTTGCTGGACTCCCACATAGTTGACCATGGTTCGAGTCCCAGACCCGGTGGCTTAAAACTCACGCCGGGCACGTGTGCATGCATGCCCAAGACCACAAGAGGAAAACGAAGGAAAAGGGATTGCAGAGTGGCCATCTCCCCTGGGGGGTGATTTTTTTGCTTTCTGATTCTCTGTCTCTCTCTGTCTGGTGAGCACATGTGCCCTATGGCAAAAACTTCTCCAAATATATATCTATATATATATATATATATATATACCTTTTCCTTTCTCAATAAAAAGAAAAAGAAATGATATTGTGATATTGGAAGTGGAATGTAGAGCACCATTTTTCTCAAATTACATGCTCATTCATAACTTCAATATACTTACAGACACAATTACTGTCCTATTATGTATCAGTCCATTTCTGGTTTTGCTCATCTTATTAGGTTCAATTGTTAAACTGATTTAAATGGACACTTTGATTTGCAATCCAGGGCTGGGTAAGACAGTGTCAGTCTTAGATTTCATACTAGATTATTATAAAGTCTACCCATAAAGTGGAAAATGTGTAATAATCAAGGCTTTCTGTGGATTCCTAAAAGCCTTGAAATTGACAGTTTTAAATCCAGATGACAAGCACAATGGAAGTATATTAAATTATTATAAAATAATGTATTCCTTTTTAACAAAAACTATGCAATGTATTAATGACACAAAACTTATCAGTATCTGAAACTTACACTTTGAAATATTATAAAATAATAAGGAAAAAACACATCTAAAAATGAAAGATGCAACATTCTAATAAATTTCACAATATGACACCTCTAAATATAGATATTATACAAGATATAAATTCAATAAATTATATATAAAAATGTGGTATTGGTAGATATGAAATGTGGAATGATCATTAAATCACATTTCAATTTTCTAACATGTAAAGAATAGTTATTAACTATGACTTGAGTTCTTCCACAATTATTGTGTAATTTCAGTCCTCATAACACTATGAACAATTTAGGTTTAATCACTAACTATTATATATAGATATGGGGCCAGCAAGGTGGCATGGTGGTTAAGGCAGCTGGATCCCACATGGCCAACAGTGTTGTTCAAAATCAGACTGGCAGCTTAAAGAACAGGCCAAGAATGTGTACACATGTGCTCAGGGTCTCAGGGGAGATGGAAGAGAAGGAATATTGGCATGGTCATACTCCCTGGGGCAATTGCTCACTTTCCCAGTCTTTGTACTTCTTATAGCAAAACTTTATTAAAAACAAAAATAAGTACATGTGTTTGGGTGATAAGCCATGAAAAAAATTACTCTTGGCTCTAATAAAAGATTTTCAACATCAAGTAAGTATATAAAACAACAAATAAAAATAAGGGAAGATAGAGCATAAGACTCAGAATAAAATTTATGTATGTTTGTGTGAACCAAGCCTGTCTCAGATAGAAACCAGGAGCATCTGTTGACTCAAGAAATAGAAAAGGGTATTTAAAGAAAAAAATGTGATGATCCTTCTTTAGCTTTGTATTGCTTCAGTATTAGTTTAAGAAATAAAAAACTTTTGGTCCAACAGATGGTGTGGTGGTTCAGGCACTGGATTTCCACATGGCTAAATGTACTTTGAGTTCCAGATGCCTGTGTGTCTAAAATCTCAAGAGGAGAATGGATTGTGGTGTAGCCATTCCCCTGGGAGTTATTTCTCACTTTCCCTCTCTTTTTGTCTGTGATGAGTGCACACACTCTATGGCAAAATCATAAAATAAATAAATAAGAACTTTAAGATTGGAGAAATCAAATTGCCACCTATTTCTGTAAATAAAATGTAATCAAAACACTTACATACCAATTAATTTGCACATGCTCTATGACAGCTTTCATGCTTTCTCCAATAGAGGTGAGCAATGGGAATGGAGACCCTATAAGTAGGTCTGTGCAGAGTTATAAGTATTTTTACTTATCACTTATGAACAAGATTAATAAGTCATACATATAGATATAAACTGAAAATTCAAAAATTAAACTCATCCTTCTATAATTAAAATAGAAACTTTGCAAACTATAAATATGTGATAGCAATAAAATTCCAATCAAAATTCTAATGTTAATTTATTTAATCAATGAATTTTCAACATTTACATGGAAAATATACAAGAATATTGACCACAGGGGAGAAAAACACAATGAGAAAAGTCTTGTATTACTCGGTTATGGGTTAGATATGAAAAATAAATAAGGTAGTGATAGAAGATAAAATATCTCAGTAGAAATAGGTAATATTTTTCTGAATACAAATAATAAAACCATTCATTTCTATCATGCTAAAGATATGATTATAAATCATCAGAATAAAAAGCCTATCATGAGAATAACCCAGGAGAAAGTAAAAAAGAGATATGGAATGAATTCTCACCATTGGTAACATCATTGAGCCACAGGATGGTCCAACCAGGATCCTCACATGCTAAGATCCTATTTGAAAAGTTTGAAGTGATCTGCAACTCAACGAATTCTTCCAGGGTCAATGCAGAACCTTAATTTAGTGCATTTTGGTTCACATCAGTGCCTGGGTCTGCTGTGCATATCACATCAGTATCTGGACCCACTCTACAGAACACTTTTCTGAGTGGGGGGCATGTTTTAGAAATAAACATAAAAATAAACACAAAGACATGCAAGTATAAAAAGGTGAGGATTGGGTGGGCCTGACTTCTCTGATGGAGAATGCCATGACCAAGAACCAGTCTCAGGTTTATTATTATATAGGGCAGAAAATAAGGAAAGATAAAATGGAATGCAAAGCCAGTTGTCTTCAGATGTTAATTTGCTGATGATGTGAGGACAACTGGCACCATGTAATTTCTCTGATCCTTTGGGGCTGATTCTGATAAACACATGTAACTTCCTTTATGCTAATTCTGTTCCATAGTATCAATAACAGCATGGAGCTAATGTGTTCACATGTTTATTTCTTTTATTGCCATGTAAATGACAACTCATAGACCCATGCTTCCACATGTTTCTGAAGGTCACCCCGTTTACTCAGAATGGCCACTCTCCACACACTAGGGAATATCTGTACTCAAATGACACAATAGTGATTATTTCTTTAACATGAAATGAATTAAGAATCTGTGAAACTGAGATGCTCATTCTTTCCTTTTCTGCCAGATACAGAACAGTGTATCCAATGCTTAGTTCAAGAATATTCAAACAGCAAGAGAACTCAATGTCTCCCCAAGTCTGTGAAATTTCTAGATTTTAAAGATTCTTTGGGGATAGCCATGACCGGTATGCCTCTGTGTTTCTCTGTGGTCACAGCTGTGATTTGGGGTGTCTTTGTGAAGCACCAAAGCACTCCTATAGTCAGGGCCAATAACCAGGTTCTAACTTTCTCTGCTCTTCGTTGGCCATCCTAACACAGCCATCTGCATCCTCCAACAAGTCACATTTGCCTTTGTGTTCACTGTGGCAGTTTCCACTGTTTTGGCCAAAACCATTACTGTGATTCTGGCATTCAAGGCTATGAAGCCTGGAAGAACCATGAGGTGCTTCCTGCTATCAGGAGCTTCCAACTCTGTCATTCTCATTTGCTCCCTGATACAAGTGATTATTTGTGGGATCTGGCTGGGAACTTCTCCCCCTTACATTGACATAGACTTACAATCTGAGCCCAGAAACTTCATTGTCATGTGCAACAAGGACTCAGTCATTGCCTTCTACTGTGTCCTGGGATACCTGGGCATCTTGGCTCTGGGGAGTTTCACTGTGTCTTTCCTGGCCAGGAACCTGCCTGACACATTCAATGAGGCCAAATTCCTCACATTCAGCATGCTGATGTTCTGCAGTGTCTGGATCACATTCTTCCCTCTCTACCACAGCACCAAGGGGAAGTTCATGGTGGCTGTGGAGGTCTTCTCTATCTTGGCCTCCAGTGCAGGACTCCTAGGCTGCATCTTTGCTCCCAAGTGCTACATTATTCTGATAAGACCTGATAAGAACTCCTGGAAAGCATTAAAAAACAGAAGAGGTCTCAGAGAAAATAGGCATTCTAAGATATTATCTCTCAAGCCTGCATCACATCTTTCGGGTTTTGATCTAAAAATGTACCTAAAAATGTTACAAGGTAACTGAAAATGATTTATGTATTTATTTTTGGAGAGGTTTCTGCTATAGGATGTGTCCCAGAACACTTAGTACATTCTCATTATAGGTTGTTCTTGGCTTGTTAACCACATCACACCATGCAACTTCCTTTCACCAGAGGGCACAAAGTGTAAACATACAGGGTACTTAAACCTCCAAATGTGTGAGGGGAGAGGTGTGCTACTCAGGAGCTGAACTCCAGGTGGGACTCACCAGGTGTGGTCCACTAGGGCTTCTGTTGCCATCCTCAGGACCACTGTGCACCAAGTTCTGTGAGCCACATGGGCCACTGCTGATGATGTGGATGCTGAAGGAAGATTGCAGACCCTGTCAGGACTCCATGTTCCCCACTTCCCCCGTAAAGTTATGGCTGCATGGGGCTGTCAGGGTCACTGGGACACTGAAATGCAGGGCTGAAGCACATGGGCTCCTGAGCCAGAAAGTCCCCCACTACACACTGTCCCCTGTCCCCTTTGTGGCTCCTGGAAGGTGAATCTGAGCCTTATTGCTAGTGCAGCCATTAGGGTCTGGGCTCCTCTCTGCTTGGCACTCATGTGCCTTACCCTACTGAGGGCCTCAGGCTCTTCAAAAGCAGGAGTAACTCACAAGGCCCATGAACTATGTTTTTCCTCAGAGGCTAAGCATGTTTAGGTCAGCTAGTATGGTGCTCCACCAGGGGTCTTTTGTAATGAGCTATTGTCTACTCTGGGTAGTGGGTTAGGCCAGTGACCTGAATGTGCAAGGGAAGTGAGGAAGGGTGGGGAGGAAGAATTTCAGGCTGCAGAATGCCTGCTGGCTCCAGAGACTCACTGAGTGGTTCAGGTGTTCCATTCCAGCTTAGGTTTCTGGTCTGATTGCCAAGCCTGTAGCTCTCTGCACCCCGGAAGACTCTGCCTCCTCAGGGGTACTTCTCAGCCCATCCTTGGCTGCCATGGTGACTCATGGAGGAGTCTCATCTGTCTAAAATATTTTAATATGTTTCTAAGCAAAATGTTTGCTGTATTTCAACATTCTAGTATATAGTTTCCAGCTTTGTCTCAGATATTTGTGATAGTAAGACATATGAATTAGTATTTAAATAAAAAATTACAGTACATATAAAGCTATTTTGCTTAGCAAATATAACCACATGATTTGACTAAAAAATAAATAAAAAAAATAAAACTTTGGAATAATTCCAATAAAAAGCACTACAATTTTCTAAGTACAGTTGAGGAAAAAGAAAGTTATTTAAATTCATTAGATTAATAATAGACCCAGCCTCAGTGGCACAGGTCTGTGCCCAGATTGAAAGTCTCTGGGTTTGCATTCAGTGTTGACCTGACTGGCTGCAGGGCGGGTGGAAGACTGCCACAAGATAACTCTTTGAAGGGTGCCTGTCTTTCTTTGCCATTAAAAAATATATATATATATATATATATACATATATAAAAATATATAAAATAAATATAATTTTGAGAGAGATTTCTGCTATTGGTTGCATGTTCTTGCCGGAAAGAGACAGCTAGAACGTGCAAAATACTGCCCACAATAGGGATGGCCATATCGTCTACTCCATTCTCCTCTAGGGATTTTGCCCACACATGCACATGCTACTAGAGTGAGTTGAAGCTACTGGAACTGGGATTCAAATGGCAATTGGCTGCATGGCAGCCAAGTAGTGTAACCATTAAACTATCTGCTGGTCAAAAAAATAGTAAATACAGTTTAGAAAAAGCAATCAGCAACAAATAGGTACAGATGTGTAATGATTTTTGTAGCCTAGTTGCTGCTGGGGGAATCTATTCATCTGTATTAAAATCACAGCTTCACACTATGTACTCTGCAGCTGTATTCTTTATCAAAAGCATTCTCCTATTGGCCACATATTTCCAGAATTTCCTTAGGGCATATTATTCATTTTTAATAATTGATGCATATGTATTAAACATATTTATGAGGATCAGTGTGCTATTTCAATACATAAATACAATATACAATGATCATGAGTTTAATTGTCATATACACACCTCAAACATTTATACATTTTGTTGAAAACATTAAAAATTCATTTTTATCAGACCAGCAGTTGGCATAATGGCTATGTCACTGGACTCCCATGTAGTTGACTGTGGTTCAAGCCCCAGACGCGGTGGCTCAAATTTATGTCAGGTGTGTGTGTGCATGACCAAGATCCTGAGAGGAGAATGGAGGAGAAGATATTGCAGCGTGGCCATTCCCCCTTGGGGGATGATTTTCTGCTTTCTGTCTCTCAGTTTCTCTCTTTCTTTCCAGTAAACTGAGCACACATGCCCTATAGTAAAAACCTCTCCAAAATTTTTTTAAAAATTTTTTTAGATAAATGATGAAATATTGTTAATTATATTTATCCTAGTATGCAATGGAATATTCAGACATGTTGCTCTAATTTAAACATCCTTTTATACCTTTAACCTACCTTGCCTTATATTTTCCTCTTCTCTATATTCCCATTTCTTTCTAATTGCGAGCTGACTCACTATTTCTACTAGATACTCTCTAGCCTCCACATATTAGTATAGATGTTAATAGTCTTTCTGTGCCTGGCTTCAGAGTTGTAGAGAAAATAATTCTGAAATTTGAATAAATCCACAAAAGATAATGAGTGGCTAAAATAATATTAGAAAAAAAACACCAAGCATAAAACATAACAAATAAAAGCTGGAGGAATTATACTACCAGTCTTTAAATACATTACTAAGCTATATTAATGGAAGAAGTATTTAAATGGTGAAAATATAACAACAGCAAACTGAGAGAAAGACCAATTTAATAGAATAGGAAAGATAAAATGAATCAATATATTAACACTCAGTTAATTTTTATCAATTGTGCCTAGAACATACATTGGGGAAAGAAAAATATCTTTTGTAAATGTTGCTGGGGATTCTAAGCATCCCCATGAGAGAGAACAGATCACACACTTAGATTTAAGACACAAAACAGAACTACTAGAAGGAAACAGGAACAAAATGTTTAGATATTGTCCTGAGTATTGATTTGTTGTGTAAATCAGAAACAACAAAAGTAAAAAAATAAAAAACCTTTGGTTATATCAAACAAAAATAATTTTTCACATCAAATAAAATAATCAACCTACTGAAGAAGGTAAAAATGTTTCAATCTATTCATCTGATGAGGGATTACTATTCAGAGAGTAAAAGAATTTCAAAAAACCAACAACAAAAGTAAAACAAAAACAACAACATCAACAAATAATTTGATGACAAAATTAGGGACATGGACAGACATTTCTCAAAGAATACATGCAAACATCCAAGTATGCGAAAAAATACTCAACATTACTAATTACCAACAAGACATAAATCAAAGCTACAATGAGGTTTTAATTTTCCCAGATTAGAATGGCCATTTTCTTTTCTTTTTTCAATAACCTGAAGCTTAATCTGCCAAATATGCAAGATGAATTCGGAAAGAATGTTTTGCCTGGGTGCTACACAGTAAGCAGAGGTTTTTTTTTTTTTTTTTTTTTTAAATGTGCAGTCAGTAGAGTTAAGAATGGGCCCTTAACCCTGGCCAGAAAGGTGGGAATGGGATAGGGAATAAGAGGAGCAGAGGAACTTCAGTAGAAAGATGTCAGCATCTGCCTTGAATTTAGCTTGATCTAAGAGGGGGCCGAAAAAAAAGAAAAAAAGTGACAGAGTAGCACTGGACATACGCAGTCTGAGCCTAAGCAGCCTGAGCACGTGCACTGCCCAGACAAACTGGGAGCCTTTATTTATAATGCAAAGCAACACTACAGATGCCTATTTTGTGACATTCCATAGATAAGTTGATGTTTCACAGACAATAGAAAGCAGATAAAGAATCTATAAGGGTTTAAGCATAGTGGGCCAGGCATATCTCCTGGTTACATTCATATCAAAGAGAAATCTAAAAAACAAATCTTAACTATGGAAAAGAACCCTATATGGAGGTGAGGGGAAGATTCTTTCTTTCTTGAAAAATCAAAGGGCTGTTGATAAGTCTATAGACTCTTACAGAGGCAGAGCAGGGGTTGGACTTTGCCAACTGGGGTATCTTCCCTGAATTCCATTAGACGTATCTGTGGAGGGCCCCTGAAAAATTCCACCCTTTGCCTGTAGTAAGGATCAATGAAAGGACAAGTTGAAAGGTTTTGCTTTAGCTTAAAGGTAGAGGTGATGTTTGCTCAAAGCAGCTTCCCATGTCCTCAGGGCTTTTCTCCAAACATGTTTCTACATTTCCCCCTTTTTGTTTTAAAGCCAACGTGACCTGGGTTTCCTTGGGAGGAGGTAGACCTCAGGAGATACACACAGGCATTAGTTGAATATCACAAGTAAGTAGAATATCACAAAATATAATAATTCCTCCAAGAAATAGTTGTTTCAATCAAGTGAAATTCAGCCCCCCAGTTACCCTCTCAAACAAATCCCAATTGTTACCTTGTTTGATCTTCTAAGTCATTAAGTTGTTTAGCTTTGTCCTCTACCTGACCACTATTGTCAGTTGAATTAAAACAACACATATTTTTTACTTTGTCACTGCCTTGATTATGAAACAGCAAAAGGTAATCATTGGCAGCTTGGTTGGCAAGGATAGCATGCCATTGTTCCTTTTGTTCCACGTTTAGCAAAGCTGCAGCAGTAAAGGAAATATTTAACCCTTTCACTACAAAACAACCCAAATGTCATAAATTGATTTAATTAAACATAGGAAAAAAATATACCCTGCCACTGATGCGCCTATAAGTCCCTTTTCAGTGGTGTAGAGGAGATTCACTGAATTTACACAATCCAGTTAACATTAGCCCTCTTTTAGTTCTATACTTGCAAATCATCTTCTTAGCAGGTAACACTGTGGCTTTGTGACTAAGGCAGCATAAGGTGTTATGAGCTAGATTAGCTGGAATAGAGTTAAATGTGTAGGCTCCACATGTGAAAAACCAGCCTACAGGCAACTGTACAAAATCAATAGCATAAGTAACATTTT
>NW_006159778.1:249374-282770 GCF_000334495.1 Tupaia belangeri chinensis | reverse complement strand
CCTGGTGAAAAGTGTAGACATTAGAATACACAATTTTGTACTGGTGATTTTAAAGATGCAGATCCCCATTTATACATAGCTTTGTTGAAAATGTTCTTGTTAATATTTTGGAAAATATTCAATTTTCAAATCTCTTCAAGGGGTTTACATACTGGTTATAAACACAACTCTAATATACATTGAACATGTTTACTAGGTTGGAGAAAAAAGTTAGTCAAATTTAACTCTTGAGCCAATTTTATCCACATATATTTTTGTTAATTTTTATTATTGTTTTATTTGGCTTAACTTATTTATTTCTTCTCATTTGACGAGAGGGGAACATGAGAGAGAGAGAGAGAAAGAGAGAGAGAGAGAGAAAGTGAAAAAGCAAGCCTCCAGTTCAGGGACTTGAACCACGGTCAACCATGTGGGAGTCGAGCTCCTTTAGCCACCATGCCACCAGCTGGCCCCTTTATCCACATATTATATACAACACATTGATGTAATTCACCTTGCAAAGTTTCACAATTCGCAAGTGCTAAAGGTTGAATTAACATTGATAAACATACAATTATGGCATAATATAGTGTCATTGAGTCTGTTTGGCATACATAGCAGTGAAGAAGTTCTCGTAAGTTGGTTCTTTATCTTGTTTCTTTAGCATCTCTTGAGCATCATTTGCTAATGCTTTGATGTTACCCCAGTGTCAGACCCGCCAACGGTGAATAGTTCCTGAGTTGGGGGGCAAGGATTAAAGAAAAGACAAGAAGACAGGATAGAAATGGGAGGACAGCCAGTAAATACCAGTCACACACGAGTTAAGTTTATTGCTCTCTTTTATACAGAAACATTAGACTTCCTTAACGTGGGACTCAAAAGTCCTTGCTGAGTTTATCAGATTGTTGTAACAATACTTGGAACATTCAGCACATAACAGTTCAGACACCCAAGGTTAGGTCCAGACAATAACCTTGGTCTCTATCTAGTGGTCACGTCCTGCACGTTCCTCAAGTCTCCTTCTTGGCTCCCCACATCTCCCCCTTTTTTGTTTATTTAAAAAAAAAAATCCACCACTTCTGACGGGCAGTGGGCTGTCCTTGTCTTAGTTTATCCCTGGTAACATTTTCCCTTACCCATCATAGGGTAATGCATATTTGTATTCACCCCCAGTCTTAGGTTGAGAAACATCCCAAGGAATTTTCCTATCGTTGACTACCAGCCTCTGCTTCTAATGCCTTGTATTGAAGTTTTAATCGATGGATCTCAGGGAAAACTCCAAGAAAGGAGCATCCAATTATTTGCACAAGGCAGGGGGCACAACACAGCAACATAAGACCAATACCTGCTGCCATACCAGCAGGCCTTAACCACTGTTGCCAAGAGGTCCAGTGTGGTAGGAGACCATACAGTTGTTGCAGTAATTTATTTGCCTCTTGTGCTGCATTAAAGGGAGAGGAACATGCCTTCTCTATCTCTAAGATCTCTCAATGAAGTGTAACAATGTCCATTGTTTCATTGGCTCTGTGTCAGACACCTTGTAAATGTTTTTTTGACCTTTTCCCAATCATGTTGGCTTTCATTATAGATTTTAGGAGTAACACGAATCCATTGATACAATGCCTGACATCGGACAGAAGAACGCACATGTAACCCATCTACCCAGATTCCCAGATGTACAACAGTATAATGAAGGGCATCCAATTTTTGTTGGATTTTTTTCATCAATAGTTTCTTGAGTATGTAAAGCTATGGAAATATTTTTGGACATATTACCTACAAAACCAGCTGTTTGTACTGTCTGTGTTAAAACTATGGCAGAAGTGACTGCAGTCACCAAAATGCATATAAATGCAATAATTCCTGTTATTATGAGTCCTACACCCTGCTTGTGACGTGCTAAGGCATGTTCTAATTCTCGCAAAACTTGCAATCCCTTTTCCTCATACCATTCTTCAGATGCATTTACAGGAAGCATGACAAATGAAGGTTGTTCTACTACAAATACAGAAGAGGTTTCATTGCTAATACAATTAGAAAGTGTACAATTAGAACAAATGACAGTAAATCTGTTAGTCCATGTGTCCAGTAGATTTCTTCTTCAATGAGTGTCACCATCTTCAGGCAGATCCATAGGCACAACATTCTCCTGGTCTTTTGGGGTGCCCATAAAAAACACCAAGCATTCTGGAAGCCAGTGAGCTCCATCATTGTCCTGTGAAAAAACACAGACATGTCCTTGACCCCATATCAACACAGGGTCAGGCCCATTCCATGATCTCGTTAAAGGATCTTTCCAAATAACTGCGGTATAATGAGACTGTGTTTTGGAATGCCAAAATCGTTCAGCTGCACAAGATCCTGATTTATCCATATTTAAGAAATTAAGTATGAATAAGGCATGTTTTAAATAATTATCTGGTGTCAGGAGATACAACTTTCCCTTTTTCATTTTATGTAAAACAGATTTTAAAGTACCATGAGCTCTTTCTGCAATACCTTGACCTTGGGGATTATAAGGAATGCCAGCCTTGTGGGAAATATGAAACCGTGCACAGAAGCAGGCAAAGCCATTAATAGTATATCCACTGCCATTATCAGTTTTAATGCAATGAGGCAATCCCAAAACAGAGAAGGCCTCCAGGCAATGGGCCACATGTTTTGTAGCTTCTCCAGTACGAGTTAAAGCAAAAATAAATCCTGAGAAAGTATCTATTGTCACAGGAATATATTTTAACTTACCAAATTCAGGATAATGAGTAACATCCATTTGCCACAAATGATTTGGAAGTAGGCCTCGAGGGTTTAACCTATAATGAGGAACAGGAAGGAATTCTGGGCAGGTAGAACAGCTTTTAACTATTTGTCTAGTGGTTTCCCAAGAAATGCCAAATTGTTTTCGTAAGCTGACACTATTTTGATGATGCAATGCATGAGCCTGTTCAGCTTGTTGTAAGCGAGTGAGTGTGATTAAGTGGGTGCCTCTATTGGCGAGGGCATTGCCCCTAGAAAGTGGACCTGGTAAGTTGGTGTGTGCTCAAAGATGTCCAATGAAACAAGGAAGAGTTCTTTGTTGAATACATTGTTGTAAGTTGGAAAGAAGATATTGTTTAGTGGATAATGTGGGATCAAGAAAGGCATCAGTCTCAAGGGACTGGGTAGCTAGAAAAATATAATGACTGTCAGTATGTAAATTGAAAGATGTTTGGGACCAGCAGTTAGCGTAATGGCTATGTCGCTGTACTCCCATGTAGTCGACCGCGGTTTTTCGCATCCCGGACACGGTGGCTTAAAACTCACGCCGGGCGCGTGTACGTGCATGCCCAAGATCCCAAGAGGAGAATGGAGGAGAAAGGATTGCGGCGTGACCATCCCCCCTGGGGGGGTGATTTCTCACTTTTTGTCTCTATGTCTCTTTCTGTCTATCTGGTGAATGCACGTGCCCTATAGCGAAAACCCCTCCAAAAAAAAAAAAAAAAAGATGTTAGAGGAAAGAGTTGAAATACAGTTATGACCAATTGTAATTCCACCACTTGTGCTGAGTTGGGGGGAAAATGAAGAAAGGTAGTGTGATTATCAATTACATAGGCAGCACGTCCAAATGAAGAACTATCAGTGAAAATAACAAGTGCATTTTTTATGGGAGTTGTTTGAAGAGTTGCGGGAAATATAAAAGCATGTGACTGTGCAAAATGGAGCAAACAATGGTTAGGAAGATGATGAACAATTTGTCCTGCAAAATGTGCCAAAGCAATTACTCATGAGTCACATGACTGAAGCAGCCAGTCCAATTATTGGGCAGTTTAAGGGATTCCAAGATATTGTGGTTCTTGACCAAAACATCTTTTAGATTCTTTTCTAAGTAGGAAAAGAAGAGAAGCAACTGCATCATAATATGGGGTTAAAACTCTGGCAGGAGACACAGGCAGATGCACCCAAAGCAGGTGACCATCCTGCCTAAGAACAGCTGTGGGAGAATGCTTAGTTTGAAGGACATAGCCAGTCCAAGGCCGGGCATAATCGAGATACTCGACTTGTTGTTTCTGAATAGCACTTTCTACTTTATACAGAACAACTCATGCTTCAGGAGACAGCTGTCTAGGGGAGGTAGGGTCTGGGTCACCTTTTAAACAATCAAAAAGAGGTTTCAAATCATGCGTGGTAAAGCTTAATTGGGAACGAAGTCAATTAATATCTCTTAACAGTTTTTGAAAATCGTTTAGAGTGCAGAGATCATCTTTTCTAATATGAATTATTTTGGGTAGAGGGTGTAACCCAGATACTGATAAGGTGAAATCCATTGAAGCTTTTCTGGGGCTATGTGTAAGCCTCTTTCTTCTAAAGCCTTTTGTACTTGTGCATATACTGAAAGTACAGCACCCTCGTTATGGCTAGCAATCAAAATATTGTCCATATAATGAATGATATATGTTTCAGAGGCAGCTCGCTGTACCTTTTCTAAGGCAGCTGCAACAAATTTTTGACATAAAGTAGGAATATTGGCCATCCCTTGAGGCAATACTTTTAATTGATACTGCTTCATAGGTTCTTTAAAGTTAGTCTGAGGAGTGCTAAAAGCAAATCATTTACAATCATCATGGTGAAGTGGAATAGTATAAAAACAATCTTTAAGATCAATTATAATTTTAAAGGTATCTCTGGTAATGGCACATGACTTAGGTAAACCTGGTTGCAAGCCTCCCATGATTTCCATAGTCTCATTGACCTTTCATAGGTCTTTTAAGAGCCTCCATTTTCCTGATTTCTTTTTTACTACAAAGATGGGTGAATTCCATGGCGAAGTAGATTTAGTTATATTTCCTAAAGCAAGCTGTTACTGTACTAACTGCTCGAATGCCACAATTTTTTCTGTACTAAGTGGCCACTGATCCACCCGCACAAGACAGTCAGATTTCCATACTATGGGATCTGCATGGGGTACAGGTTGGTCAGTGGCCTCCATCAAAAATACCCCAATTTAGCATACGGAGGCCATTTTTGTGGACTTAGAGGTTGTAGAGAACCTTGATTTTGAATTCCTAGACCTTGATTTGGGAGTAAGCCTTGTGACAACAATTGATTTGTGACAGTCAGATTAGGACTATACAAGTATGCTGCCATGTTAGCCATGACATCTCTACCCCACAAATTCACAGGCAACCCTGGGACTACATATGGGTAGAATGTTCCTTGATGCCCTTCATTATCCACCCAAGTTAATTCATCTGAACTTTGTTCAGGATTTTGGGTCTGGCCGATGCCTTTCTATTGAGACAAAGTAGATGCTTTTGGCCAACTAGGCTGTAATGACAGAAACATCAGCACCAGTGTCTAAAAGGCTCAAAATTGTCACCCATCAATCTATAAATTTAATACAGGTCTATCTTCACTTATTTCCTAAATCCAGTATGCATCTGAGGAGCCAAATTCCTCAGCACTGAAAATAGCTCTCTTTGATTTATTAGCTGTGTTCATTACAGGAATTAACAGAATCTGAGCAATACACTGACCAGGTTGAAGGACTGAAATTTGGTAAGGAGATGACGTCATAATTTTTATTTCTCCTGTAAAATCCGAATCTATAACCCCTGGGGCAATAATAAGTCCCTGCATTAATGAGCTACTTCTTCCTAAAACCAAACCAACAGATCCAGGAGGTAAAGGACCATAGACCCCCGTAGGTAAGGCCTGAACTCCCATTTCTGGTGTCAGTACTGTGTAGGTGGAGGAACCGAGGTCCAATCCTATGCTACCTGGGGAGGCCTGCATGAGATCTTGTATGAACTGTTTATCTGTGTTAGAATGACTTGATTGTTTGTTTGGGTCTGAATGGCCCCATAACATTGTTGAGGGGCCTGGGGCTGGCCTCTTTTCCCATTTCCCGACTGGGGTACTATAGGATTTCCTAAATTGTCCCTTTTTGACCAAAATTGATAAGCCCAATGTTTTCCCCTCTTACAATTTGGGCATAAGTCTGGCTCTCTCTGGGGTCTCTGCCTTGTAAATGGACATTGTTTTGCCTGGTGACCCATATTACCACAATTATAACAGCTGCCAAGAGGTTCCTTGACTCTGTTCCTAGGTCCCTTAGCCTGTTGGTACAGGATTTCCTTAACTGCTTTACCCTGCAAAGCTGCGGCCATAGCTACCCCTTGGGTGTACGATGGACCAATGTCTACACACAATCTAATGTAATCGGACAGGCCACCTTTCTTTCTAGAAGGACAGATAGCTGCTTGGCAGGCTGAACTAGCATTTTAATAAGCGAGTTGTTTTACCAACAAAAGTCCTGCTTCACTTTCTCTTAACAGTCTCCCTGTGGTCTGTAGTAAAAGGGCTACAAAATCCTGAAAAGGCCCCTCTGGTCTTTGTCTGATCTTAGATAAGTCCTCTGTCTGTTTTCTGGCAGAGGGTAGCTTATTCCATGCTCTCCTAGCCATGGCACTTACTTGTGCATACATGGCTATGTTAAAATTAAGCTGTTGATTAACATCCATATATTGTCCCTCTCTGACCAACATTTCAAAAGTAATGGGCATATTTTGAGTATGATTTAACTCTGCTGTAGCCTGGCAATGTTCTGTAAATTCAGTTTTCCATAACAAATAATCCTCACCTGAGAGGCAGGCTTTAGCTATACCTTTCCAGTCCCCAGGAGGAAGAACATCAGTAGCCATGGCTTCCAACATTGCATGTGTGAATGGAGCAGTTGGACCATACTGAGTACAAGCCATTTTCAATTCTTTCAATTGCTTAAATGGAATGAGTATATGAACTTGCACCAAATTTCCTTGTTGATTTCTCTGCTCTATAACAGGATACAAGAAGAAAAACCCTGAAATCTTCCCCTTCCTTAAGAACATGTTGTAGAGATAATTGAAGAAGGGATGAGGAGGCTAAATCTTTTTGAACCATTGCCGCTAAAAGGGGATCTTTAGAAAACACCTGGGGGGGGGGTGTCCAGCGGGTCCAATCCTGCAGGCATAGTTGGAGTGGGGAGATGAAGCTTACTAGTCCAGGTAGCCTGATCTTTATGAATTTTTAGATGAAGCCATTGGATTTTATCTAAGACTTGTCTCATTTCTACCTGTAACTGTGATAATTCAGTTGAGACAGGTACAGATGTTTTTTTCTGGGTAACAGCTATAGTAGAGTGTCTTGCAACATTGTATTGAGCTGCATTTTTTTCCTATTTGTTCCAATTCCTCTGGGGAGAGTTCCTCATCCTCCATACCTGGGGGTGGAGGAAAATCTCCTATTAGCCTCTTCTGTAAGGGGGGACAGAGGGAGAAATTCCAACAGCCGGGGGAGAATCTTTATCCGCAGTGAAAAGAATCCTCTCTTGCTCATGGCAAAAATCCAGAACATCTCTAATCAAAGCCCATAAACTGAAAGCAACCAGAGGCACCTTTTCTGGGCCATGGGCATCGTAATAATCTTGGAGCTTTTGCCCCCACCTTTTTCCAGGTATCTATGTGAACTGAACCTTCCTCAGGAAACCAAGGGCAAACTTCTTCAATAAATTCTAAAAATTTTGAGAGCTGCTGCTGCCCTACTCACAAGCCTCGTGCACTCAGCATTTCTTTACGCATATGTACAAAGAGCTGGTGACTATTGCCCTGTCCCATAATTACTCCCGTAATACTCACCACAATACTTCCACTTTTAAGACGAACGCGTTCTCCATTTACTCTTTGTGGTGTCCTTCACCGGTATGCCCAGTGCTCAGGTCCCTGTTCGGGTGCCACTTTGTCCACCAATGGCAAACAGTTCCTGAGTTGGGGGGCGAGGATTAAAGAAAAGACAAGAAGACAGGATAGAAATGGGAGGACTGCCTGTCAGTACTGGTCAGCCATGAGTTAAGTTTATTGCTCTCTTTTATACAGAAACATTTGGCTTCCTTAACGTGGAACTCAAAAGTCCTTGCTGAGTTTATCAGGTTGTTGTAACAATACTTAGAACATTCAGCACATAACAGTTCAGACACCCAAGTTTAGGTCCAGACAATAACCTTGATCTCTCTCTAGTGGTCACATCCTACACGTTCTTCACGTCTCCTTCTTGGCTCTCCACATCTTCCCCTTTTTTGTTTATTAAATGATCTGCCACTTCTGATGAGTGCTAGGCTGTGCCTGTCTTAGGTTGCCGCTGGTAACATTTTTTCTTACCCGTCATCTGGTAATGCATATTTGCATGCACCCCCCTGTCTTAGGTTGAGAAACATCCCAAGTATTTTACTCGTCATTGATTACCAGCCTTTGCATCTAATGCATTGGCTTGAAGTTTTAACTGATGGATTTCGGAGCGAACTCCAAGAAACGAACATCTGGGTATTTTCACAAGGCAGGGGGGCACAACACAGACAACACAAGACCCATACCTGCTGCCATAACAGCAGGCAATAACCACTGCTGCCAAGAGGTCCAATGTTGTAGGAGACCATACGGTTGTTGTAGCAATTTATTTGCCTTCTATGCTGCATTAAAGGGAGAGGAACATGCCTTCTCTATCTCCAAGATCTCTTGATGGAATGTAAAAATGTCCATTGTTTCATTGGCCCCACGCCAGACACCTTGTAAATGTTTTTTGACCTTTTCCTAATCATGTTAGCTTTAATTATAGATTTTTGGGGTGACACAAATCCACTGATACACCTCATGACTTCAGACAGAAGAACACACATGTAACCCATATACCTGGTTTCCCAGATGTACAACAGTATAATGAAGGGCATCCAATTTTTGTTGGATTTTTTTCATCAATAGTTTCTTGAGTATGTAAAGCTATGGAAATATTTATGGATGCATTATCTACAAAACCAGCTGTTTGTACTGTCTGTGTTAAAACTATGGCAGAGGTGACTGAAGTCATGAAAATGAATATAAATGCAATAATTCCTGTTATTATGAGCCCTACCCCCCACTTATGATGTGCTAGGGCACGTTCTAATTCTTGCAAAACTTGCAATCCCCTTTCCTCATACCATTCTTCAGATACATTTATAGGAAGCATAACAAATGAAGGTTGTTCTACTACAAGAACAGAAGAGCTTCCATTACTAATACAATTAAAAAGTGTACAATTAGAACAATTGACAGTAAATTTGTTAGTGTTTCCTTCCCTAAGTATTTGTACAGCCCCTTGGAGGAAAAGGTAAGGTGGATGGACACAAGCAGCCGCTATTCTTTATAATGACCCAAGTCCCCTTATCTGAGTGTCTCCTTGTTAGAAAATAGGCATAAAATCTCCCATGGCTGCTGCAATTTTCCATAAATATCTTTGATGTATTCCAAGGCTTGAGACCCACACACCCACTACTAAGCCATTGCAGGAGTACAAATTCGAGGGCCCCTCCCAGTCTAAGATGTACGTGTCTGAGCAGTTTTGAATTTGATATTTTAAGGGTGTTTCATTACAGCATTCTTTCCATAGTAAAGTCCGGTTGTTCAAGTGACCTTCTTTGGCACAAGGGGTAAGAGACTGAGGTTGTGTGGCATTAAAAGAGTTGTTTTCTGGTAGAGGAGCCATCATGCATACCGTCTGATTCCCTCCAAGAATATTTCTCTGTTCCACAAGAACGCACCCCGGTAATTTACTTATGAAAAAACAAATTGGCATTCCTTCACTTTGTCCAGTATAATTAAACCCCAACCAACTTTGGATATCACTCTGACCCACATATGGATGTCCCAGAAATCATGTGTGATTAACTGATATGGGAATGTGATGGTGTTCCCATAACATGATGGGGTGCAGGAGTGGTAGATTAGGTACATACACCCAGTAGATTTCTGCCTCAATGAGTGTCACCATCTTCAGGCAGATCCATAGACAGCATTCTCCTGGTCTTTCGGGGTGTCCATAAACTGCACCAAGCATTCTGGAAGCAAGCAAGCTCCATCATTGTCCTGTGAAAAAAACACAAACATGTCCTCAACCCCATATCAAGACAGGGTTGGGCCCATTCCATGATCCCATTAAAGGATCTTTCCAAATAACTGTGGTATAATGAGATTGTGTTTTGGAATGCCAAAATCGTTCAGCTGCACTAGATCCTTGTTTATCCACATTTAAGAAGTTAAGTATGAATACCGCATGTTTTAAATAATTATGTGGTGTCAGGGGATACAAGTCCCACTTTTTAATTTTATGTAAAGCAGCATTTAAAGTACCATGAGCTCTTTCTACAATACCTTGACCTTGGGGATTATAAGGAATGCCAGTCTTGTGGGAAATATGAAACTGTGCACAAAAGCAGGCAAAGCCATTAATAGTATATCCACTGCCATTATCAGTTTTAATGCAATGAGGCAATCCCAAAACAGAGAAGGCCTCCAGGCAATGGGCCACAACATGTTTTGTAGCTTCTCCAGTACAAGCTGAAGCAAAAATAAATCCAGAGAAAGCATCTATTGACACATGAATATATTTTAGTTTACCAAATTCAGGATAATGAGTAACATTCATTTGCCACAAATGATTTGGAAGAAGGCCTCGAGGGTTTAACCCATAATGAGGAACAGGAAGGAATTCTGGGCAGGTAGAACAGTTTTTAACTATTTGTCTAGCAGCTTCCTGAGAAATGCAGAATTGTTTTCATAAACTGGAACTATTTTGATGATGTAATGCATGCACCTGTTCAGCTTGTTGTAAGCGAGTGAGTGTGATTAAGCGGGTGCCTCTGTTGGTGAGGGCATTGCCCCTAGAAAGTGGACCTGGTAAGTTGGTGTGTGCTCAAAGATGTCCAATGAAACAAGGAAGAGTTCTTTGTCGAGTACATTGTTGTAGGTTGGAAATAAGATGTTGTTTAGTGGATAATGTGGGATCAAGAAAGGCAACAGTCTCAAGGAACTGGGTAGCTTGAAAAATATGACTGTCAGTATATAAATTGAGAGATGTTTGAGGAAAGAGTTGAAATACAGTTATGACCAATTGTAATTCCATCACTTGCGCAGAGGTGGGGGGAAAGTGAAGAAAGGTAGTGTGATTATCAGTTACATAGGTGGCATGCCCAGGTGAAGAACTGTATGTCCAATGAAACAAGAAAGAGTTCTTTGTCAAATACATTGTTGTAGGTCAGAAAGATGTTGTATAATGGATAATATGGGATCAAAAACAGCAACAGTCTCAAGGGACTGGGCAGCTTGAAAAAAATGATTGTCAGTAGATAAATTGAAAGATATTTGAGGAAAAAGTTGAAATACAGTTATTACCACTTGTAATTCCACCACTTTTGCTGAGGTGGGGGGAAAATGAAATCTCCAAAAAAAAGAAAAAAAAAAGAACCTTCAATGAAAACAAGTGCATTTTGAATGGGGGTTGTTTGCAAAATTATGGGAAATATAAAAGCATGTGACTGTACAAAGTGGAGCAAACGATGGATAGGAAGATGATGGACAATTTGTCCTGCAAAATGTGCCAAAACAAGTGCCCATGAGTCACAAGTTTGAAGCAGCCAGTCCAGTTGCTGAGCAATGAAAGAGATTCCAAGATATTGTGGCTCTCGACCAAAATATCTTTTAGATTCTTTTTGAAGTAGGAAAAGAAGAGAAGCAACTGCACCATAATATGGGGTTAAAACTCTGGCAGGAGACACAGGCAGATGCACCCAAAGCAGGGGACCATCCTGCAAAGAACAGCTGTGGGAGAATGCTTAATATGAAGGACATAGCCAGTCCAAGGCTGGGCATAATCGAGATACTCGACTTGTTGTGTCTGAATAGCACATTCTACTTATTAAAGAGTGACTCATGCTTCAGGAGACAGCTGTCTAAGGGAGGTATGGTCTGGGTCACCTTTTAAACAATCAAAAAGAGGTTTCAAATCATGGGTGGTAAGGCCTAATTGGGGACAAAGCCAATTATTATCTCCTAACAGTTTTTTTTTTTTTTAAGAGGTTTTCACTGTAGGATGTGTGTGCTCGCCAGACAGACAGAGAGAAACAGAGAGACAGAAAGCGAGAAATCACCCCGCAGGGAGGATGGCCATGCCACAATCCCTTCTCCTCCATTCTCCTCTTGGGATCTTGGGCACGCACGCACCTGAGCCAGGTGTGAGTTTTAAGCCACCGGGTTCGGGATGCAAACTGCGGTTGACTACATGGGAGTCCAGCGACATAGCCATTACACTAACTGCTGGTCCCTCTCCTAACCGTTTTTGAAAATCATTTAGAGTGCAGAGATCATCTTTTCTAATATGAATTTTTTCGGGGAAAATGACTTGAGGGTAGAGGGTGTAACCCAGATACTGATAAGGTGAAATCCACTGAAGCTTTTCAGGGGCTATGTGTCAGCCTCTTTTGTCTAAAATCTTTTGTACTTGTGCATATACTGAAAGTACAACACTCTCATTATGGTTGACAATCAAAATATCAGCCATATATTGTTCCTCTCTGGCCAACATTTCAAAAGTAATGGGCATATTTTGAGTACAATTTAACTCTGCTGTAGCCTGGCAATGTTCTGTAAATTCAGTTTTCCAAATAATCCTCACCTGAGAGGCAGGCTTTAGCTATACCTTTCCAGTCCCCAGGAGGAAGAACATCAGTAGCCATGGCTTCCAACATTGCTTGCATGAATGGAGCAGTTAGGCCATACTGAGCACAAGCCATTTTCAATTCTTTCAATTGCTTAAATGGAATGGGTGTATGAACTCGCACCAAATTTCCTTGTCGATCTCTCTGGTCTATAATGGGATACAAGGAAAAACCCCTGAAATCTTCCCCTTCCTTAAGAGCATGCTGTAAAGATAATTGAAGAGGGGATAAGGAGGTTAAATCTTTTTGAGCCTTTGCCACTAAAGGGGGATCTTTAGAAAACACCTGGGGAGGCCCAACAGGTCCAATCCTGTAAGCATAGTTGGACTGGGGAGATGAACCCTACTAGTCCAGGTAGCCTGATCTTTACGAGCTTTGAGATGAAGCCATTGCATTTTATCTAAGATTTGCCTCATTTCTACCTGTAACTGTGATAATTCAGTTGAGACAGGTACAGATGTCTTTTCCTGGGTAACAGCTACAGTAGGGTGTCTCGCAACATCATATTGAGCTGCGTCTTGTTCAATTGGTTCCAATTCCTCTGGGGAGAGTTCCTCATCTTCCATCTCTGGGGGTGGAGGAAAATCTATTAACCTCTCCTGCAAGGGAGGAACAGAGGGAAAAATTCCAACAGCTGGGGAGAGTCTTTATCTGTGATGGGAAGAATCCTCTCTCACTCATGGCAAAAATCCAAAACCTCTCTAATTAAAGCCCATAAACCAAAAGCATCCACAGGTACCTTTTCTGGGCCATGGGCATCATAATAATCTTGGACCTTCTGCCCCACCTTTTTCCAGGTATCTATGTGAACTGTACCTTCCTCAGGAAACCAAGGGCAAACTTCTTCAATAAATTCTAAAAATTTTGATAGCTGCTGCTGCCCTACCCGCAAGCCTCACACACTTAGCATTTCTTTAAGCATATGTACAAAGAGCTGGCGACTATTGCCCTGCCCCATAATTAATCCCATAATACTCACGGCAACACTTCCACTTTTAAGACGAACGCATTCTCTGTTTACTCTTTGTGGTGTCCTTCACCGGTATCCGCAGTACTCAGATCCCTGTTCGGGCACACTCTGTTGGACCCACCAATGGTGAACAGTTCCTGAATTGGGGGGTGAAGATTAAAGAAAAGACAAGAAGACAGGATCTACATGGGAGGACTGCCAGTCAATACTGATCAGCCACGAGTTAAGTTAATTGCTGTGTTTTATTCAGAAACATTTGGCTTCCTTAATGTGAGACTCAAAAGTCCTTGCTGAGTTTATCAGTTTGTTGTAATAATACTTGGAACATTCTGCACATAACAATTCAGTCACCCAAGGTTAAGTCCAGACAATAACCTTGGTCTCCATCTAGTGATCACGTCCTACACATTCCTCATGTCTCCTTGGCTCCCCACAGAAGACTCTGTTTTGCTGTGCCCTGTGGCCTGGTTCCATTCTGGAATATATTCATGGATTATCAGTGGTACCACTCCTTCACCTATACAAATTCTTTTATTTTTCTCAGATTTTAAAAAATGTATCTAATTTTATTTGTTATTTCTTAAAATTTGCTTTAGGGCATATACACTTCAAAGAAATAGAGAGAGAGATATGAGATAAAAGAGAGAGAGTGAGAAAGAAAACCATCAAATTCAGGTCTCAAATGGCAGTCAGTCACACTCCAACCACCATGCCACCAGCCAGGCCCTGTGCAAATTCTTACTGATTGGATTGCTGAGGTATTTTAGATTTATATGCACCAAGAAACGTATAGTTCCTTTAATGTTATGTTTTCAATGGTCTTATCAATTTACATACCCTGAAAATCTGAATGCTATACTAAATTTTTAAGATAAAATGTATACAGTATTTTCACTGTACAACCATTACAACAAAAACATAAGAATGGGTAGGACACAATATAGTTTGCCTAAATATAAATTTTTGCTCCCAACTTCAGAGGCTCCATCACTTTGAAGAAGGCTTTTCCCTTACTTGCATTTTTTTTCCCCCAAGCTCTCCTTAGGCTCTATGCAAATATATATTTCTCAGACTCTCTGTCAGTTCATCCAAATAACTAAGCTATAATTGAAGTAATCTCTGAATCCAACTTAAGAAGCTTCATGTGTGAATATTTAGTCCTATTGAAGGTGATTTTCTTAGCTGAGAGACAGTCTAGAATCCCCAATTAATCTAGTTTGCTCAGATTCTTGTCTTATATGTCTTTTCTAAATAGGTACATGGACATTGACCTTAGAGTACTTAACTTCTGATCAAGAAATGTCTACACAATCTCAATTAATTTCTCCCTGCTTAACCTTGATTTGTTAATATTCTCCTGGACATTTATTTTGAACAAGGTCTCCCATGCTAGAAATTTGAGCAATATACTCCTATGATGTTCCTGCTAGACAACTTATTATGGTCTGTCTACTGATAATCTATGCACATATAATTGATGTTACTTTGATACTAAATATTTAAATTTAAGGTAAATCAATACAAGGAAGTAGCTTATGGTAGCCTGAAAAGATAACATCAAACAGTATTTCAAACATTTCATGTATGTTTACATTATTTTTTAATTATTTAATTTTATTTATAATTATTATTTTTTTAACTTGGAGCAGGCATTTACCAAAGAAAATCAAAGAGAGAAAGAAGGTGAGAAAGCAAGCTACCAGATCCAGGACTTGAATTGTCGTCAACCGTGGGGAGTCCAGCACCTTAACCACTACATCATCTGGTGGCTCTCTAAGTTTACATTATTGCCAATGGTATATAAATTTTATACCTCATATTAGTAATATGGATAACTATTTTCCTTTATCTTTTATCTTGATTTATCTCCATGAATTATTAAAATTAAAATCCTTTTACAATAATCAGCATGGTATTTTAATTTTCCTTTTATGAATTCTAAAATATTAGTTATGTCATAGAATTCTTTCTTTAAATTTATTATAGTCTTATTTTTGTATCATTTTAATTTAATTTGATTTTTTTCACTGTCTAACTTGATATCTACTGGTATGTCAGAAATTTGCGAGGTATTTTTTCTATGTAAAAATGCATCATGTCTTTTCCAATAACCCAATGGAATACTCAGATCATAGATTAATAACCTTACTTATTTTTTTAGTGACAGAGGTTGTGAGGCAAGCCAGGATATGAAGGAGAGATATTGTATGTCCCCACTTAACATATACCGAATGTCTGCACTCTGTGACTGAAACTGATTGACTAACGGTTGTACAAACACAAGAGATGGGTGTGAATGTCAGATGAGGTGTGTGTGGAGGAGTGGGGCCTAATGAAGGACATTTGGAGAAGCCATACAGAGATAGAGAATTGATGAGATGGGGAGATATGGTGTTATCGGTTGAAGATATTTTGATCAATGAGACTGGAGAGAAATGTTCACATATTGAAATGCTCACATTGTAAGCTAAACAATGTGATTGAATGTATATAAAAAATAAATTAATTAATAAAAAAGTGTTCATTCTACAGATGTAAAAAGAGTATTAGGAGAATTTTATAAACACATATGGATAATACATAAAAAGCCTTTATAATGGAAATGTTTTTCAATGCTATAAATTACCAAAGCTCATTAAAAATAAATATAATAGGGACTTGCAAATGGCATAATGGTTATGTCGTTGGACTTCTATGTAGCCGACTGTGGTAGATATGGCAGCTTAAAACTCACGCCAGGAATGTATGTGTGCATGCCCAAAATCCTGAGAGGAGAATAAAGGAGAAGGAATTACATGTGGCCATCCTCCACGGGATGATTTCTCACTTTCTGTTTTTCTGTCTCTCCCTGTCTCTTTGGTGAGTGCGTGTGCTTGACAGAAAAAAATCTCTTTCTAAAAATAAAAAATAATAATAAATACAATAGTCTCACTAATATTCTATTTCTTAAAAATAAGTAAATTGCATGTGACATGGTGGTTAAGGTGCTGGACTCCCACATGGCCAACAACCATCTGACCCCTGAACCCAGTGACTTGGACATTACACAGGGCACACATATGTGCATTCCCAATATACCAAGAGAAAAATGGAGGAGAAGAGATTGTGGTGTGTTCATCCCCCCTGGGGGATGATTTCTCACTTTCCCTCTGTCTCTCTGGTTAACACACGTGCCTTATGGCAAAGAAAAAAAAACTTTAATAAAAAAGACTTTAGTGTTTAAATATATAGTGGCATATTTGCTGAATTTTATAGTGATGCTATGATTGGCCTCATAATAACACACCAAGGTGTCTTATAAAGTGGTCATACTTTTTCTTTTGGCATTTCCGATTTTATTTTATAATGTCTTATTTACATTTATTCATTGTACATCTTTACAGCATGTACTATGAGTTTTCTCCCCCCTGACTCCCTCCCTCTTGTTCTGCCATTGCCCATCCTCCCTCCTCTCTCCTGTCCCAAAACCATTGCCCGTCACACTCCCACACTGTCTCTAGTATCTAAGGTTGTTCTTTCTTTCTTTTTTTTTTTTTTAATATACCTTCCAATAGTTCAATTTCTGAAATAGAATGCAGACATTTGGTATATATTAAGTGGGGACGAACAATTGGAGGTTCCTCAAAAACCTGCAAATGTATCATTTTAAGACTCCCTACCCTTTGTCTATAAATATGCAAGAACTTAAAGTTTATGGAGTATGCATAATATATATATGTGTGTGTATATGTGTGTGTGTGTGTGTGGTTTGAGAGACATTTTTGCTATAGGACACATGTGCTGACTGGAGAGACAGGAAGAGAAATAAAGACAAATAAAGACAGAAATTGAGAAATCACCCCCCCACCCCCAATACCTTCTCCTCCAGGCTCCTCTCAGGATTAAGGGCATGCACACACAGTCATCCCGTGTGAGTTTTTTTGTTTTTGTTTTTGGCGTTTGGTTTTCTTTAGAGGTTCCTACTAAAGGGCACATGCACTCACCAGACAGAGACAGAGAGACAGAAAGTGAGAAATCACCCCCCCAGAGGGGATGACCACGCCGCAATCCCTTCTCCTCCATTCTCTTCTTGAGATCTTGGGCACACATGCATGTGTGCCTGGCATGAGTTTAAGACACCTTGTCTGGGACTCGAACCACAGTCGACTACACAGGAGTTCAGTGACTTAGCGATTATGCCAACTGCTGGTCCCTTCAGTGTGAGCTTTAAAATACTGGTTCTAGGACTTGAACCAAAGTCAACTATGTGGAAGTCCAGGAAGGTATCCATTACACCATTTGCTGATCTCATGCTTACATTTTTTAAGAAATGTTTTTGAAATCTTCTTGTAAGTTTTGTTTATTTATTATTATTATTATTTAAATTTACCAGAATATACATGCACTCACCAGAGATAGAAAGGAGCAGGAGAAAGCACTTATCCCCACTCTCCCCTAAAGTGGCATGATCATGCAGCAATCCCTTCTCATCCATTTCTCCATCCTTTCAGGATTTTTGTGTTTTTTTTGAGAGATTTTCGCTATAGGGTGCATGCGCTCACCAGACAGACAGAGAGAGACATAGAGACAGAAAGCGAGAAATTACTCCCCAGGGAGGATGGTCACGCCACAATCCCTTCTCCTCCATTCTCTTCTCGGGATCTTGGGCATGCACGCACATGCGCCCGGCGTGAGTGTTAAGCCACTGGGTCCAGGACGCGAACTGCGGTTGACTATGTGGGAGTCCAGCGACATAGCCATTACACTAACTGCTGGTTCCCATCCTTTCAGGATTTTGAACACGCACATACACATACACACAAATCCCAGTATAGTTCTCAAGCCACTAGGGCCATAATTTGAACTGCACAGTTGGTAGTGAGGGATCCAGCTCCCTTATAACATAGGCCATGAGACTGGTTCCACATTGTAGCTTTTTAAAATTTTTTTAAAATTATTATTATTATTATTATTAATTTTCTATAGGGCAGGTGTGCTCAGCAGAGAGAGAAAGAGAGAGAGAGAGAGAGAGAGAGAGAGAGAGAAAGCTGTCAGGTCCCCCAGGACTCAAACTGCAGTCACCCATGTGGGAGTCCAGTGCCTGAACCACCATGCCACCTGCTAGCCCTACCCATTATAGCTTTAATGGTGAGTTCTACCAATCATTAAATGAAAAATTATAGTACTTATTCTACATCAACTCTTCCAAAGACAGAACAGAGGAGAACATACTTGGAGCTATTCTATTGGCCTTGCAATTCTCTGATACATATTATACTATCTTTCCTATACAGTCATTAAAATATTCTGTGTAGAAACTGTGAACACAGAGTTTTTTTGGTTTTGTTTTTAGATTTTTGCCATAGAGTTCATGCACTCATCAGAGGGAGATAGAGGGAAAGTGAGAAATCCCCTCCAGGGAGGATTGCTGTGCTGCAATTTACATGCTTTTTTGTTTTGTTTTGTTTTCTTTTGTTTGTTTGTTTGAGAGGAAAGGGATTGCAGCCTGGCAACCCCTTGTCCTACATTTTCCTCTATGGATTTTGGGGACTCACAAACACACACAGACATCAATGTGATTATCAAGCCACTGGGTCCAGGGCCCAAATCACTGTTGACCATGAGAAAGTATAGCACCTTAACCTCCACACTATCTCCTGACCCCACAGATGGTTTTATTATGACCTTGTGAATAGAGGGAATGTCTTAAAATTTGATTATAGCCCAGTTGTGGGATATAAGAACAATATACAAAAGTTTATTGTATAGTTTGTATTATTAACTTACAGTAGAAATTGCATTTTTAATATTTCATTTATAGTAGCAAGAAAAATGTAAAGTACTTAAGGATCAGGATGACAATATAAGGTCAAGACATTTTACATTGAAAACTAAAACTTTTGCTTATAGAATATAAACACCTTGATAAATAGAAATAAATACTATGTTTATGAACTGGGAAAAACATATTAATAAGATGAGCATTCTCCCTAAATTAATCTCTAGGTTCACATAATTTAAAATAAAATATAAAATTTTTAATGGAATTTTTCAAATCATTTCTAACAGTTACATGGAATTTCAAAGCATGTGCTTTAGTTCCTATAACCTCAAAAAGAACAAGCTTGGAGAATTTTATCTTATTTCAAGCTACCTGTGCTCAAAATGGTTTGGTGTTTTCATAAAGGTACACACAAAAATTTGATTTTCCAAAACATGCTCATATATGATCAAATAGTTTTTAATATAGGTCTGTGGAGAAACAGTTTCTCTTGAATCTTCTTCGTCTTCCATTCCCCAACAGTCTATTGCAGCAATGTTAATCCCTGTCAATAATAACCTGGTAGCCGTTATGATCCTGCAGTTCATTGATTTGATTGATCTTGCCACTCTTCCTTTCACTGGCTATCTCCTTTTTTTTTTTTTTTCTTTTCTTTTTTTTTTTTTTTTTTTTTTTTTTTTGAGGTTTCTGCCTTAGAGCATGTTTGTTGCTGGAGAGAGAGAGAGAGAGAAACAGAGAAAGTGAGACAGAACATGAGAAATCACCCTCCAGGGGTGTGATTTCACTGCACATAGCAATCGCTTCTTCTCCATTCTCCTCCTGGGATCTTGGGCACACATGCACACACACCTGGTGTGAGTTTGAAGCCACAATGTCCAAGACTCAAAATTGATTGGCCATGTGGGAGTCTATCAACCTAACCGCTACACTATCTACTGGCCTCGAACTATTCATTCATAATAATGGTCCATATTTGGACTGAAAATGCCTATTTTGGGTTCTCTTTGTACTTCTTCATCTCAGATTTTCCCAAGACCTAACCTAACAACACTACAGACTATGGTGTTCCCTTGTATTCTTCAGAGAACTGGAAGAGCACAGAGCAGGCTGCTTTGTGAACCTCTGTGTCACTATAGCATTTTGATATCTCCAGAGAAGCAATGCCTGACCCAGGTTAACCCAAAGTGGAAAGTAAATACACAGAGGCACCTAGGACGCAAATGGGGAAAGCAGCTCAGCAACATTTGGCCAGGATCTTTTTAGAAACGTCTTTGGGGATATAATTTTTTGAAGTTTCAAAAACCGATGAATTCTTGCATCATAACAAATTTACAATCTGTTCTTCTAAAACTAATTTTCTTCAGGTGCAAGCATAAAATGATGACTCTTCTGATTTAAAATGTGCAATAGCTTTTGCAAGAATTTCAAAACACTTTTTTTAATGTTTTTTATTCCAAGTTAATGTGAAGATGTTAAATCAGCAATCACTATTTAAAGTCCCAAGACTGCCTTTCTGAGGGATCAAGATCCACTTTTCTTTGCCTTGCTGATGGATCTAGTGAATATTTTAAGTCCATTTCTCTTGCATCCTGCAGAAGTTTCATAACATGTGGAGTTGTTCCAAATATTATCAGAGAATTGATTTGAAATCCTGGTTTGAAACCCTGGTTTGTAATTCTTTACATTTTATTTTGAATTTGATATTGGAGATGAATTGGCAAAGTAAGTATCTGAGAGTGGAATTTCTCCTAATCTACATTTAAAACCATCCTGACAGCCACTTAGACCTGATGGTCAGAGAAATGGTCTGCTGCCTTAAGACTGTGTAGAATCCCACCACCTATGTACTGAGCAGATTACATGCTATTCAGTTTATTCTATATAACTTTAAAGGATATCACTTCTCTTGCAATATTTAATCATTTAAAAAATACTTAGACCACAGTAGGTTTAATAGTCTGTTATGTGTAAGAATTGTTCATTAAGAACAAAAGATAGAGGGACCAGCAGCTAGCATAAGGGCTATGTCGCTTGACTCCCATGTAGTCGACTGCGGTTCAAGTACGGTTCATGTCAGGTGCATGTGTGTGTGTGCCCAAGATCCCAAGAGGAGAATGGAGGAGAAGGGATTGTGCCATGGTCAACCCCCTGAGGGGTGCTTTCTCGCTTTCTGTCTCTCTCTGTCTCTGTCTGTCTGTCTGGCGAGTGCATGCACCCTGTAGCAAAAAACTCTCAAAAAAAGAAAAAAAAGGGGACCAGCAGTTAGCATAATGGCTATGTCGCTGGACTCCCATGTAATCGATCACAGTTCGCATCCCAGACCCACTGGCTTAAAACTCACACCGGGCACGTGTGCGTGTGTGCCCAAGATCCTGAGAGGAGAATGGAGGAGAAGGGATTATGGTATGGCCATCCCCCCTGGGGGGTGATTTCTCACTTTCTGTCTCTCTGTCTCTCTCTGTCTTTCTGGCAAGTGCATGCGCCCTATAGCAAAAACTTCTCCAAAAAAAAAAAAATAGAGAGAGAACAAAAGATAGAGACATTATCAAGTAGATAGTGTATTTTACTATGCCCCATTCTTGTGTTTATATATGGGTATGTGCATGTATATATGTGTGCGTGTGTGTATGTATTTCTTGTTCCTATTAAGAAATAGCCTGGTTAATGATTGTGTATCTTCCCTGGAGAAGAATTTTTTATCTTTTAAAACAACCAACCTCCTAAAATGTAGTATTAGTAGTGTCATCTGGTTCGAGCAAAGTAAGTTGTAGCATGATACATTCTAATATATTAAGAAAAAATTTAAATATTTCATAACTATATTTTAGTACTTCTGGTAGAGCATGTATTATTTTCATATAACACTCCAAAAGGAATGCAAAAGTTTCATTCAGTACTACCCCCCAAAAAATAAAGTATTCATTTGACTGTATTTTATTAGAATGCAGAAAATATCAGCCTAGTAATTAGTGTTAAGGAATGTTTTCAGAGAGCCAATTTATCATCACACTAGCTTACATTTTTTTCACTAACAGATTGTCTAAAGTAATATTGACTTGATCACACATTAAATTTATTTTGTAATATTGACTTGGTTGTATATATATGCATGAAACTTTCATTAGCTGTTAAATTACTCAAAGAAGAAAAGAGAAA
This sequence comes from Tupaia belangeri chinensis, assembly GCF_000334495.1. Classification (NCBI taxonomy): domain Eukaryota; kingdom Metazoa; phylum Chordata; class Mammalia; order Scandentia; family Tupaiidae; genus Tupaia; species Tupaia belangeri. The sequence goes on along the minus strand of NW_006159778.1, from coordinate 260,369 downwards.
AGCAACTATGTGTGCTTGAACTTCATGAAGTTTCTTGAAAATGGAATTAAAGTACAAATTTATTTTGGTACAGAATCATTTCAAAATCCTTTCTAAGTTTTTATGTATTATGTATTTTCCATGAAAATTCGAAGACCCTTCATCTTCAGAACCAAATATGAAACTTGGTTATTTCATAATATCTCATTTATTCCTCACTGTATTTTTGAATATATGATATTATGATATCATGATACATAGAGTAAAATGAGTATTAAAGAAATTAAACAGTTAGCTCAAATATTCCATTCAGTTTGTTTATTCATGTACCTCCACGTTTTCATCCCTTTGTGTTGTCACTATTCTAACCACTTGTTCAGTTGTTGCCTAATGTTATTTATTTTTTTTATTTCATCACTTAGGGATCAGTGTTTTTAAAGGGATTTTCTTACTATCTCTATGGTCAAGATAACACTGTTTGAATGATTAGCTATTCTCACCAGACTTTTCATGTTTCCCTTTTACCTCTGTTATCAGCAATGATCTTTTTCTTAGATCCAGGATGGACTATGCAGAGGTATTGTAGATTAAATAATAATCTAGAAAACAAGTAAGAATCCTGAATTAAGGAATTTGCATTTTGATAAAATAGAAAAAAAGTATTTTAAACTACAGTTTAAAACTAGGCAGTTCTAAATCATATATTTATATCAAACATGCAGTATATTTTTATGTAAATACTAGGAAGACAGATAGGGTGTTCTGGTAGCTCATATTTGCATATTCTTGGCTACAGAAATGAGAAGATATTGAACAGTTCTTTTTGTTGCAGTCTTTCATGAGACCCTACCCCGCTCCTGCTCTGTGCTCAAATGTGGGGTGTAGCACCATCCTGACTGAGAATCAGCATTCCTGGCTCCTCCCATCCACTGCATATTTATTTAGACCTGGAGAAATTACTAGGATTTCCTGATCTGAATATTTTTTGTTTAAAGAACAGAGGTTCATATTAATCAAATAATTGCCACTTTTAAATTATCCAGCCTACTTTTGTAATAAATCTCTTTAAACCAAACTCTTTCAGGTAAATGGTTATATCTGAAACATTAACATTATTCCACCTCAGAAACAAAGAATCTGTGTCGGTGTAATAAGCAGAAGAGACATCAATGAATTTCCCCACACCCAAATGTATTAATATTCTTCAGTTACTGGTAATGTCTAAACCCTCTGTATCTAATAATAATTTTTATTTTGCTACAAAAGTAGAATAGGAAGGTTGAGAGTGATAGGGAGGACAACACAGGAACTAACTGAAAATTATCTTTGATAATGTTAAATTTTTGTATATCAATTAAAATAGATTGATGTCATAGAGTAGAAATCCATTTTTAAATGCTGTATCTGTTACTTATTTGCTATCTAAAATCAACCAAAAATGTTATAGGTACTGATATTGTGAATTACCATAATTGATATTTTCTAAATAACCTGTTACAAAAGTATTCTCTATTTTTTTTTTTAAGAAACCTAGGGGCCCAAATATGACTATCACATCAAATTCAGACTAAGGTACAATATATGCTAGAGAGTTTACAATCCCACTAGGGTCAGATAATTCCTCATCAATAGGTGAAATAGCCTTGAGTGCATTCTCTCTATCCAACATACTCTCTCCATTAGTTAAATAATCTCTTAAGATTGAACAAAATTATAAAAGATGTACATTTATGAATTTTTATTGATTTATACAAAAATACCACTGTTAACTGATCACAAAGTTTGTCTTTTAAAAAAATACTTATTATATTATTATCATTATTATTAATGTTTTAATTTGCTAGGGTACATGTGCTTACTGAAGCAAGACAGAGAGAGAAAGAAAGAGAAAAAGAGAAAGGGAAAATGAGAAAGCAAGCCTCCAGGTCCAGGATTTGGAAAATAATTGGTCATATGGGAGTCCAGAACGCCAACCACCATGCCATCCACTGCTCTCCACAGCCTTAAAATTCCCTTCTACACATCTCCTTTTACTGACATTTGTTTTTCTTGATTGTATATAAAATACATGATATGTCTAGTAAAAGCCATGATATATGCACAATTTAAATGTACTTGGGGAAATTTATAATTACATCTTTTCTTTACTTATTGCCATCTCAAATTTGAATGACAGTATAGTATTCCAAAACTGCCATTAACAGTTAAGATGCAAATAGGATAAATGAATAAATGTTCTGCTTTTTTAAAAAAAAAAAAACTTTAGTCATTAAATAGCATTTAGTCCTTTGCTGTGTAGTTTACATTTTTTTTTTTGAGAGATTTTCACTGTAGGGTGCGTGTGCTCGCCAGACAGACAGAGAGAGACATAGAGACAGAAAGCGAGAAATCACCCCCCAGGGGGGATGGTCACGCCGCAATCCCTTCTCCTCCATTTTCCTCTCGGGATCTTGGGCACGCACGCACACATGCCCGGCGTGAGTTTTAAGCCACCGGGTCCGGGACACGAACCGTGGTCGACTATGTGGGAGTCCAACAACATAGCCATTACGCTAACTGCTGGTTCCCTGTAGTTTACATTTTTTTGCTTTGTAATATAACAATTGCATTGATTTGGCATGACCTTAAGACACGGTTTGCTCACATGGCAAATAAACATATACACTTAGGAACAGCAGTTGGCATAATGGCGATGTTGCAGACTCCCATGTAGTTGACCACTGTTCGAGTCCCAGACCAGGTGGCTTAAACTCTCTTTGGGCACCTATGCGTGAGTGCCCAAGATCCCAAGAGGAGAATGGAGGAGGAGGGGTTGTGGCATGGCCATCTGCCCTGGGGAGTGATTTCTTGGTTTCCATCTCTCTGTCTCTCTGTCTCTCTGGTGAGTGCACACATCTTATAGCAAAAAAAAAGAGAGAAAAAAGAAATGTATACACTGCACAAATTAGAATTCTATAGTCAAGTATCAGTGTTTAAACATATTTATATTTTGTGAAGATTTACTCCCAGATAATCGGGGAATGTGACAAGATTATATTAGAATGAAAGTCATAGTATGTCCCTATGATAAGGCACATACTTTTATAATACATATGAAATGGCGTTTTCTTTTCCTTTGGTCTAAAGTTAATAAAGCCTTAATTCTTAGCAAAACAATACGTTTAATAGTAAGGAAATAATTTTTAGTTTTCAAATAGCATTTAAGTGTTTTCTAACATTATAGGTAATGTTGAATAGAAAACACATTATTCTCATTCTAATATCATTTTCAACAGATTTGCGTAATGACTTAGAATAAAAAATATATAGCTTAATTCTATAAATACATAATAATTGCTATTAATATTCCATACATATTTATTATATTTTATTAATTTTATATTATTGGGATTATACTATTAAATTTTCATTCAAATTTTATGTATTCTTTCTTTCAGGTAATTTACTTTTTTGTCCATGAAACACACCAACTCGAATATATGGAAAGCCAGAGAAACATCTCAGAATTCATCCTTTTAGGACTTTCTTACAATCATAACATACAAATATTTTGCTTTGTACTCTTTTTATTTTGTTATGTTGCTCTCTTGGTAGGAAACCTTCTGATTCTTGTCTCTATTCTATGTAGTCCACTTTTTCACCAACCGATGTATTATTTCCTCCTCCATTTATCTTCTATGGACATCTTCTATACCTCTACTGTTACTCCCAAATTAATTGGTGACTTGCTAGGAGGGACAAAAACCATTTCTTACAGTAATTGCATGTTGCAGGTTTTTACCATGCACTTCTTTGGAAGTATTGAGGTCTTTATTCTAACTGCCATGGCATTTGATCGCTATGTTGCCATCTGCAAACCTCTCCACTACATAATTATCATGAATAAGACAAGGTGCAATCTCCTAATTTTAGCTGCTTGGGCTGGGGGTGCTGTTCATTCATTTCCTCTATTGGCCATAGCAATTCATTTACACTTCTGTGGCCCTAACAAAATTGATCACTATTTTTGTGATATTTTCCCTTTGCTAAATGTTACCTGTACTGATACTTACATCGTTGGTGTCCTCGTGGTTGCCAATTCAGGTATTGTTGCCTTAGTTACATTTGTCGTTCTATTTGTTTCTTATGTCATTATATTATTCACATTAAGAAATCACTCAGCTGAGGGCAGATGCAAAACCCTTTCTACCTGCGGTTCTCATATCACTGTGGTCATCTTATTTTTTGTACCTTCCATATTTATCTACCTTAGACCTCCTATCACTTTCCCTGAGGATAAGGTATTTGCACTTTTTTACACAATCATTGCTCCTATGTTCAATCCCTTAATCTACACTTTGAGAAATACAGAGATGAAAAACACTATGAGAAAAGTTTGGTGTCAGACATTATTTCCAAAAAAAGCACACAGTTAATTTACAGAAGCTTATTTACTTAGCAACTTCATAAAGAAAAGGACTAGGTAAAAACATAAAAGAGAAAAACTGTCTCCTAGATTTTGTACTACTTTGCTAACTTGAATGGAATAAAACAGGGAAATAGGACTTAGAATTTTAAAGTAATAACTAATCAAACACTTAAGTTAGCATAACAAAGTGAGTTGAAAACTTAGCTAATTTTGTGCTGTATTAAGAAAGTGTAGGTAGGGTTATTATATTAACAAATAAAAATAAGAAGCACAAAATACCTCTGAGCCAAACAAATAAAGTAATGTTATATTGAATAGCAGAAATTTTTTAATGATAATTTTTTAAAAACTTTGAAGTTGGGCATCAGACCACACAGTGATACAGTATATGATAGTGGAGAAGTTGAAATCTCTATTAGAAATAGTGTTTTTAAATTTCTGAAAGAGTATTCAAATATACATTCCCTAGCAGATTTCAGAAACAGAAGTCAGTATAGCAGAATCTGTTTTATGTTGTTTCTGGAAGGATTAATTCTCCTGACTTCCCATTGAAAGAAATATTAACAGATAGTGAAGACATAGTGAGAATTAATAATTTGGAATTCTTTTTTTTTTTTGTAGAAACAACTTTATAAATAGATTCTTACACGAGAATCTAAACACAGTCAAGAAAAACATATACAGAGCACCCCAGCCCTTCTCTTTGGCTCTGGGAAAAAAGAACAGAAGAGAGGAAAAATGATTCCTTCTTGTTCTTTTTGTTAGTCTTTTGCCATGGAGCCTGTGCACTCACAGGAAAGAAACATAGAAAGAGAGAGGGAAAGTGAGAAATCACTCCCCACATGGGGGTGACCACATCACAGTCCCTTCTCCTCCCCTGCTCTCTCAGGATTTTGGGTATGCATGCATGCACACACACATGCACATGTGCCTGGCATGATTTTCAGCCCACTGGGTCTGGGACTCAAACCATGGTCAGTCACATGGAAGGCCACCATCTTAACCACCACACCAACTGCTGGCCCCTCCTTATTGTTTTTAATTGTGTCCACCTATGCAGTCAGTTTTTCAAGCAAAATTTCTATTCCTTTGCTAGGATTTTTGTTTCTTTCCAATGTGGGAATCAGGCTTTTCAGTCCAGCTTTGACTTTGTTTGCAACTTCTTGGTCAGGACTCTGGAGAAGGATAGAAAGAATAATGGCACCTCGGTTTACATTCACGTAAGGTTCTTCATACCCACATGTTCTACAAGTATTTTTGCAAAACAACCTTCTCTTCCATTTTCTTCCCTCTTTTTATCTTGTTCTATTAACCACTTCAGTACTAGACGTCCTGCAGGATGTTCTGCAACATGAAGCTCTCCGTCCCTGCCTTTGGGGTGCAGTTCTGCTGCTGCCAAGCTGGCGATGGCGTCCATGGCAGGCTGGACATCCCCGGTGGCAGATCCCAAAATGTCAGCCACCAACACACAGACAGACTTATCTAGCACCATGTCTTGGGCATGTCCTTGCAGGTAGCTTAACAAAGCTGGAGGAATGGATTCTAACAGCTCGCGTCGGCGGATTTCTGTATCTTTCTTACTGTGTGCATTTCCATCCCCTTTCTGTAGAACTTCAAGGATTTCTCGGACTGTGTGTGCAGGATCTCTGGGGCTTAGGAGATATAACAGGACCTTTCTTCCATATTTGTCAGCTACTATGTTAGGTAAAGAACTGATAATTTCTGATATGATTATCTGACTTACAAGCTTAGTATCATCAACACAGTCGAATGCTGCCAGTAAAACCAAATGGGAGTATTGGCCATTAGCCACCTTTTCTACATAAGTCTTCATTGTTTTCACAATTACTTTACTGTCCTTGGGCGTACCATGCCACAGGCAGTGCATGACCACTCTGGCGCCATCATGTGTATGTGCCAGGTATATCACTGCTTCACGGATGGCTTCAATCAGTTCTGATCTGAATTTGGGGGTGCATAAGGTAAAGTTCAAGAATACTTGATGCACCAATGAGTGCTTAATCACAGCTTTCTTCTGGGCCATTGGAGTTAGAATCTGCTTCATTTCATCCATAATGAGTTCTAATTTTTCAGGCTTTGCCTCTAACACCTTGTCCAGAGTTGGGTGATCTGCTGACTTGTAAAGCTGGAACGTATTCCCGTAGAGCTCCTCTGTCAGCATGTTCCTCTGTTCCAGGATGGCTTTGTCATTGTAGGAGTACTCCACGATGGCTGATGCTTCTGTGTGTCACAGCATCTTCTGCATGTGGCCTTTAAAGCTTCTGATTATCTCTGCAATCTGTGGTTTACTTCCATACATGAGAAATTTCTTAACAATATTTCAGGAATATTTGGCTTTAATTCAACCAAATCACCTCGCAGTTCTTCGAAGGCCTGTTTTCTCTGTTCTTCATTACCATATTGAATGTAACACTGGATCACCCGCGTTGAATCATGAGCAAATGCAATAGTTTGAATTTTTCCTTGAATCAATTTTTGTAAGTCATTCATCAACTTCACTCTTTTTTCTTTGTCACAGTCTTTCCTTCTTAAAATCTCCCAGATCTGCTTGGACCGAGCGACAATGTCATAGTTGGTTTTATCATTAAGTTGCCTGCTCTGCTTCAGTTCTCTCTTCTTTTTGAAATCATCCCATTTGGGTTTCTTGGCTGCTGAGTCAATCACTTTGACTGTCTGACTGGAATTTTCTCTTCTTGTTGAATTTATCTGCCTGCTGGAATTTATTCTTAGGTGCTTTGTCCCCTTGCTGCTTATTCTTGAACTGCTTTACACCCTTTTTCCCAGGTTTTGTGGCACTTTTCTCAAAGTTCTTTGATGTGATTTTAGGTCCACCTTCCTTAACAACTTTTCTTGGGAATGTCTTTGAAGAACCAGAGTCACTGTTTTTACAGAATCTCTTTTTTTCTTGTGATGCCTTTGTATTCCTTCCTGTTAATTGTTTTTTCACTTTTACTTCCATCATTTCAACTCGCACACGTGGGGCTGAAGTCTGAGCTACAAGCAGATCTCCAATCCCGCTTCCGCCAATAATTTGGAATTCTAAGGCATACTTGCTGGCCAGGTTTTCACTGAATTATAAAAATGTAAATGATATTCAGCAGAGAGCTATACATTCTATTTTCTGTTCAGTGTTCTTTCCCTTGCTCCTCCCACTCACTCTTTACCATCTACTCCTCTTTCTTCTAGTCTCTATTTATCTACACTTATCCTCTCTTTCATTTCTGCCATGGAGTACAGCTAGTATATTGAGTGGAGATATACAGTGTGTGTCTTCTAGAGTCAGGCTTACTTCGCTTAGCATGAAGTCTTCCATATTCATCCATTTTGAATTAAATAATAGAACCTGACTTTTCCTTATGGTTGATTAGCGCTTTGTAGTATATATGTGACACACTTTGTCAATCCTTCTTCAATTTTTAGGCACTTTCATTGGTTCTGTGTTGTAGTAATAATGAATAATGCTGCAATAAACATGGACATGCAGGTGTGTCTCCAAAATAATATTTTGCTATCCTTTGGATAAATACCAAAAAGTAACCTTACTGGATCAAATGGTAATTTTACTTATAGGTTTTTTTTTTTTGACTCTCCATCTGTTTTCCACAACAGTTAATTTTACATTTAATTTACATTCCCACCAACAGTATAGGACAGTTCCCTTTTCACAAAACCTTTACTAGCATTTGTTCTTAGCTTTTTTATCCTAACTATTCTTACTGGGGTTAAATGGTATCTCATTGCAGTTTTGAAAATGATATATTTGGTAATATCTTTGACTTGAGTATCATGTATTACACGCATATGTTGAAAAATAATTTTGTGAGCCATAGAGATGTACGATGATAAAAACTAAATAAGAATAAAATATTCTTGACTTGAGAGTCATGTGTTATATGCATATGTTATAAAACATATTGTGAGCCAAAGGGATGTACCATAATAAACTATAAATAAAAATGAAATGTTTTATAAATACGTTTATAAAATAAAAATATAATTAAAAATGTGAATCTTGTCCTTCGCTACCTGCCATTGATAAATAAACTGTTAGTTATTAGACCTAGTATCTAAGAATTCTCTTGCTAAAATGAAAAAAAAAAACTGCAAAACATAAATAACATGCAAAGGAAAACTAACAAATACACTAACAAGCAAAGAACATTAGAGCTGCACATGGATGTTTTTGGCAGCTTCATTGATAATTGCCAAAAGTTAAAAGCAACCAAAACATCCTTCAGTAAATAAATGGGTAAATTAGTGAATAATACTCCAGGTTCCAATAATAGTAGACTATTATTCAGGGATGAAAACAACTAATAATCAAGCAATGAAAAGACATAGGGTAACTTAAATGTATATTACCAAGCAAAAGAAAACAATCTGAATAGATTACTTAATATGTGCAAGTTATATGACATTCGCATTCTGGAAAGACCAAAACTATGGACACATAGGAAGATTAGTCATTTCCAAGGGTGAGGAGAGGAAGAGGACTGGGTAGACAGAGCACAGGAGATTTTTAGGGCAATCAAATTGTTCTGTATATTCCTACAGTGGTGGATCCACATCATCACATGCTCATCCAACCTCACAGATGATACAAGACCGAGAATGAGCTATAGATTTTGGGTGATACTGGGTCAATGTAGGTTCATTTGACTATAACAAATGTACTGCTCTACTGATAATGGTTATAATGAAGAAGGCTGTGTGTGTGTGTGTGTGTGTGTGTGTGTGTGTAGAGGGTCAGGAAATAGAGTGACTATCCAAAATATATGTACCTTACACTTCATTGTTCTTTGAATATAAAAGTTATCTTAAAAATTCTTTTAATTAAAAATATATCATGGCACAATAGATAAAGCAATTCATACTATAAGTATTAAAAGAGATTTCTGGGGACCTGCAGATAGCACTGTGGTTATATCATTGGACTCCCACTTGGCCAGTCACCATTCAAGTCCCAGACCAGTGGCTTGAAAATCACACTGGGTGTGGGTATATGCATGCCCAAGATCCGAGGAGGAGAATGGAGGAGGAGGAATTGAGGCATGGCCATCTCCCCTGGTGGGTGATTTCTTATTTTTCCTCTCACTGTTTCTGTGTGTGTCTCTTTCTCTGGTGAGCACACTCTCCATATGACAAAGACCTCTTAAAAAAAGAAGAAAAAATCTGCAAAGTATTGTTTTAGAGAAACCAAAACCAATTTTATGAAAGGCTTTTTTTGAATTCTAGGTATAAAGTATGACCTCATAGCAAACACTAGGTATTTTGTTAGGAAGAGAGGACTAAATAATAGGAAAAGGAAAGTGATCAAAATACCGAACTTTTAAAACATGGAAACAATATAAAAGTTACAACTGCTCTTAGGCACTGTTTAAACAAGGATAAAGGACAGAAAAATGATGAATACAAATTTAAGTAAAATCATTACATTATTTTCTCAATAGTTACTAGCTAAGAAATACAAGTACTTTCAGATTTAAATTTCTTTCTTTAAAATCCATTGCTAGACACAGACTAGTCTCAGGATGGAAGCTAATGTCTTCAAATTGACCATATTTATTATAATTCATATGTAATTGCTTATGAAAAAAATACTTTCCAATAAGATTTCTTGGCATAAAATAACACCTGCCTTTAAACAAAAATTTTTTACACATTAATGAAAACATCTCTCTTCTATTTGGTTGTATATACATCTCACATGTCTAGAACATCTCTTTTGTCATTAATAACTATGCATTTCTTATAAAAGGCAAATAACTTAGCTTCTATCCCCATGTGCCTATAAAGGACAGAATGAAATCCAGCTGGCCCTCAGTGCCGTATCACACTCCTTTACTTCTTTATTTTCTGCCTTAAGGAAATACTGCTATCCTAATTTCCACTTAACCATATGTCTCATAAATCCCATAATCCAGTCTTAGTACTGTGCCTTGGGTCCTGTTTCCCAGACATCTCACTCCAACAAGTCCTTTCTCAGCAGAACGATCCCACTGTTTCACACAGCTATCCTGACAGAGCTACTTCTGTCCCGCATCAGGGGAGACTCAGGTAGAACTGCAGAGACAATAGTGATTTGCAGTGCAGGGAACCCTCTTGTATTTCTTTCTCTTGAAGAAGGGCGAATCCAACACTATTTTTTTTTTCTCCTGGAGTCTTGGAAGCCTCTAGAAGATAAGGGAAAAACATTCTGATTACTCCAAAGAAAATTACCAATAGTTCTGGCTACTTATTTGTTTATCTGTTTGATTTGGTTTGGTGGACTACTTAGACACTGAGGGGTTAGTTTCATTTGTTTTTCTTTCTTTTTTTTTTTTTTTTGCTAAAGAAAAATGCTATCTGTACCTGTGTGTGCATGTGTGCATGATAAACATGTATTTTTGTGTATGGTCTAGAAGGTATGGAGGTTCTAAGGAGGGTTCACAGGAAACATCTTTTCCATTAAAGAAAATGCTATGTAACAGATCATGAAAATGTTCACTTTTATTTATTTATTTTTATTTCTTCAATGAATGAGAGATACAGAGAGACAGTACCCCCTCAAACAGAGACATGATGCCACAGTCCACCCCCAGCATCAG